>NC_085053.1:15656233-15995400 GCF_963662255.1 Cinclus cinclus
ACACTGTCATCCATCTGCTTAAGGCTCTTGTCATTTGACACCAGTCTTGTATCTATAGACTTCATCTGGTATTCAAAAGCTATCAACCCTGCCTCCAAGACAGCCCACCTTCTGGCTCCAGGCTAGAAGAGTGACTCTCCATTTCCAAGTCTAATGAACGCATAGCTAGCAGCAGCTTTTCCATTAAGGATCTAGTCTTCTTAGAAAACAGGCAATGTTGGAATTACTTGGATCCAGAACTGCATGGAAGAGTGTTCCTTAGGCAGCCTGATTTCTGCCAAGCACAATATTCAGTGTTACCTCCCACTTGCAGTATGTTGGACATTAGTGTTTATGCCCCTGCATTTTGAGGAGTGGAGTGTATTAATAGATTAAATTCTTTATATTATCTTTCAAATTATGAACACCATTTCTAGGCAAGTTTGAAAAATGCATGTAATATCAAAAATCTCGTGACTGGTATGAATGCCCCAGATGAGAGAAAGCCATGTATATGGTTGGGGAGGAGCAACAATTTCACAGTTGCTAAATTTTGTTTTATTCCTAATTTGGCTGAAAATGAGGTAATTTGTATTCTTGCAAATAATTTCTATGCAAACTGATGTCTTCTGTGAAGGAGTGGTTAAGGATTTAACAGAGAATTGTGTCTCCTGGACAAGCTTCAGTCATCAAGGATAGAAGTTGATACCACTTATTGCTCAGTCAAGGTCAGGGAACTTATTCCAAAAGTAGTTGAAGAAAAGGGGATTGTGTTCTAGACTCAAAAGACATGGGGTTTCTTTAGAATTTTTTTCCAAATTATGATAGATGTAGTTGTCATGGACGACTGAGAAGAATTGACATGACTCATAGGAAGTTGTAGCATTTGAAAAAGTCCAGGAAGGCAGGGAAGGTAGTTTATCCTGTTATTTTACCTTTGCCCACAAGCTTGGAAAGTTCCATCTAGGCCATTTGTTTGTGATAGTTTGGTCTGATAATCTATGCAGTGAAAAAATTATCTTGATGGGGTTTGTTTTCACTGTGTACCTCACAAAAAGCCTCTTTTATTCATGTGCCCTGTGTCCTTCCACAGGGATGTATTGTCCTGGTATTTGCAAGAATTAGAGCTCTGAAAGACACAGGATCAATGGTAGGAACTTTGTTTTTGCTGACTGTGGCAAGTGCCCACACTACTTTAACACACAAGTAATTATGCTTTAACTTATGATAGAGCCAGTATGATTGGCATACATTCAGCAGAGGAGTGAGGCTGGGAGAGAACCAAGAGAACATCAGGCTATTCTGATCCTTGGTGTGAAAACTGTGTAGTTGAATTTCTGTGGACTCCTGCTGATGACCTGTGTCATGTTTCACAAATACAAGGTCTTAACACTCTACTATCAGTCATTATTTTTCACTGAGTCATCTTGGAGAGAATCAGTGTTTAACTGGTGTTTGTGAGACTTTTTTAGTTCCTTTGGAAAAGAAAGGGTCAGCTCGTTTTGAGGAACATGGTGTTTCACAAAAGTTATGTTAACTAATTTAATAGCAATGTGAGTTACACGAACCATTTCCTTGTAATTTTTATGGAGAATACAAGCAGTATCTTCAAAATACTTATTACAAAGGCTCTTTAAAATTCTTGTATGTGCATCAAATACAAAACTGCCCTAGATTAATAAAAATATGAGATTATATATGATAATTACTTACTTATTTTTTTATTTCTGTTGGGTAGTGTTTTATCAAATGTTTAACTTCAGTACACAGTGAGATAATTTAAAATAAAAAACCCCTTATGCTTAGTCTTTGTAATATGTGATGACAGCATCAAATTAGAAGAGAAATGGCCGTTGATTTCTACTCTTAAAGAAAATAAGATTTGTATGTAAACAATTTAAAATAAATTGCTAATTTGCTTCCAATTATATAGTGTATAAAGCATTATTAATGGAAGCAAATTAGGCATTATTTTTATTTATACATTATCAATTGGGAAAATTGGCACTTCACCAAATGAAGCCTTCATTCTACAAGCATTTGGTTAATTCGTTACCTTTAGGCATTTAATTAATCCTCTCGAAGTCAGGGAGACAAATTCTGTGATTGTAGTTTAACAGCCATGATTGTCTACAGGTTTGGAAGTCAAACAGGAACTTAAACTCAGCCTGGAAAGCATACAGGGAAAATGCCATAGGGTGCCAAAGCAACACTGGGATTGCAGTGCACTGTGCAATATTTCCTTGCCAAATTCACTGTGAATTTGTCAGATTTGGCTTTTGGTTGTGAAGACCAAATAGTTTTCCAGTATCATCCTCTAGGTAAGCAAGCACGGTTTATATCTTCATTTTACAAATGCAGGAAGTGGTTTGCTGAAGGCTGGAAGCTGAAGAACCTATTGCTGGACTGAAAGTTATAACAGATAAGCTCTTGGTTCCTGGTTCTGCATTCCATTCACAGAAAAATGCCATTCTCCAAGAAAATTTGTGGAAATATGCACATAAACTATAACTATAAACATATAACTTAAAATAAATATGTAGCAGTATATATATACTGGTAGACAATGACTATTAGAGGAGTAACCACTAATCCTGTCTGATGGCGTGCAACACTCCTTATGGTGCTTTAGAAATAATATAAAATAATCCATTCTGTACAGGACTGCTATACTGTGTAGCTCTTGCTACATAGGACTGCATCCCCATACAGAATTAGGCACGCAGTACCTGATCTTCCACGGGATCTTTCATGTTTTGTTTGTGCTACCTGTTGTCAGTTGTTTCAGCAGAATGAGTTTATCAGGGTGGGTAATGGACAGACACTGTATTCTGCTTTTCAGTTTATAAATGAACAAATGATATTTCTAATTGTTAAATGTGGACTATCGATGAAAGGTAAATTCAGCATTTCTACTTTTGTGAGTCAACATTGCTTATGCAGATAGTAACACAACATTTTATTACCATTACTATTAATTACTGTTACTATTACTATTACTATTACTATTACTATTGCTATTGCTATTACTATTACTATTACTATTATTATTACTATTACTATTACAAATTTCCATGCATGAAATGTGGTTGGATTTGGTTCTTTTTTAAAATAGAGACACTTACCAGACACGGCATTGATGTCATCCAGTGGCTTTGCCACTTGTTTTGGTAGGGGGCTGATGATGCAGGGTAAGTAGTGAAGGGACTCTCAGATGCACAGGCTGCTAAGGCTGTAAACAGGATTTAGTGGATGGTGTATCCCAAAGGATAAAGACTGTGATTGAATGGCAGTGGTACTTGGTATATGGAAAAGACTGGAAGAGGCTTTTGGTAGTGAGACAGCTTTTTAGATATTCCATCACAAAATATTCAAAATCCATTTCCAGAATGCTACCTTTGCATATGTGGATTTTTCTTTATTGAAGACATTTCATGGCCATTCAAGTACGTTATAGAACTAGAGAACTTTAATAAAGCAGGTTATCTTCAGCCTCATCTTTTATAATCGAATCTGCTCCAGTATAGCTGGAAATTGTATCTGCAAATTGTTCTATATAACAGCCTATGTTGATTTTTTCCCAGCTGTCTGTATGGGTAAGTGCAGCAATAGTCATAAGGTATATTCTCAAAAGTTTGTGAAATCTTTATAGAGGATATAAAGTGCAGCATTGGATTTTAAGGACTCAGTGTAGGAAGCACCCTTGCTACCCCATTATTTTGTTAATTGTTGGCCAAATTGTCTTGTAGGAAAACAAGAAAATGTTTTAAAAATGAACCTGTGGAATAGGCAGTTGCATCTTCGTAACTAGCTAAGTATGTATTCAGTATTTGTGCAGTAAAATATTCAGTAAATAAAACTGAATATCAGGGGTACCAAATTTTAAAATAATCCCTAGAAAAAGGGATTATCCCTTGAAAAGATGTTCTGTTAATGAAAAGAACACAGTAGGAGAAATACTTTCTATGAAGAGAATAAATGACAGACTATTTCAAGGTAATGTAAAGACTTCCATCTCAACCTCTGTCTCAATCATTCTTTCCCCACAAGTCATGGTCTGTGCACTGTGAAATCTTTTGCTCTTCAACCTCTCACAAGCTGATGGTAAAAATCTCCATGTGTAAGTTCCTTTCTTATATTTCATATACATTTCAGAAACATAGGTAAAGAAACACTCATTTTTTTACAAACTGGAAGTTTCTTCCTGCCTCAACCACCTTCCAAAACTGTGACTACCAATTTTTGCCTATTTATAGGATTAGAATCTTAGTGATACATCCATTGCATCCCTTCTGAAAAATATTCCAAAATTATATACTTTAATTGAGATACAATCCCTGAGTAAATGATTTATTTAGAGATGTAGGTCAGAAGTTGTGCTTTGGGTCTTAACTGTTTCCTTTCAGTAAGAGCTCATGTGAGATTCCAAAGACTTGGAAGATGAGTGACTTAAGATCTGTAGATTATTGACCCATTCTCCAAGAAGTAACTTTGTTTTCAGCATAGCATGCTTTCAACCTGTTTTTCAAGCATTTTTAGGTATTTGGGCTCATGTAAATAAAAATTTAAAGCTACAGGTGTTTATCTATAGTGTATAATCTATTTTCAGGTGTTCCTTAGCAAAAATTCGAATTAGTTTCTTTAGATTATGTTTGAAATGCTGCAGTAGTAGGATGGAGGACACTGAAGTAGGCCTTTTCTATCTGAGGCTTTATCCTTGTTGTGGCAGAAAATGTATGCTCTTCAGTCTCTTAAATAGGATCTGTTTTTGTCCATTCTATGCTGGAATCTTTAATACTTTTTGTAATCTGCAATGTAGCTGAGTAGTGAAACAAGGCTGAGAAAACACTATTTGGAAGCAATGGCTGGGTGCCCATGATTTCTGTGTTGTTCAGGACAATATATCTGTATTTTAATCAGCTGGCCATTGTATGATTAATGAGAAGTGCTGGGTTTAGTTATGGTAATATATGTTTGTTAGAGATTTAAACTGTTGTGTGTAGCTATTCAAGTTTGCTATTAACATCAGCAGCATTGCACTGAGATTGGACTGGCTGTACAACCCTCAGCAAAAGGAAACGTACTTTTATTCATGGGGGTACAATGAGACTCCAAAGTGAAGTGAGCATTATTTACCTTTAATCATCATGCTGTGTTTCCAGTTAACCATTAAGTTGTCATTTCCATAGAACCAGATGTTTTGATAGGAAAAACAATTGCTGTAGACAGAAAAGTAGTCAGACTATACACAGATCAGTTCAATAAGGAGGAGTTTTTAATGTATTATAAGGCAGTGGCTTCCCAACTCTTGGGACAAATTGCAGTTTGATCGACTGCCAATAAATGAGATCATACTCATATCTTTTTTATTTGTTTATTTTTAATTTGTGAGCAAAGACTGTGCTCATTAAAGAGAGGAACTCCACACTTCTTTTAGCCAAGTGTTACCATATTTTATATAATGAATTGTGTACACTTCTATGCTTTTCAGTCATTCCTCTAAATTTCCTTGGAATTGCATGAAATATTTCATTATTGAAGTATTTTCCCAGTCTGTACTATTTATATTTCTGGTACAAACCTGCATTTGATTACACTCATATAGTAGATGCTTTGTACTTTTTATGTGGACATGGACTTGTTGCCCTTGGTTTTTTGCTTTGTTTTGCTTTGTTTTGACAGGTAAATGAAATGATTGACCAAGTAAATTAATTAAAGTTACTTGATGTATTTTGGGATTTATAATAACTTCAGTGAATTTGAATTACTGTAGAACTTTACAGCTTTATGATGTTTTCTGGCCTTGCCACAGAGTAGACAGTATTTTCATTATCTATTTTTAGCAAAATAAGTAAATTTTTTCTTTGTTTCTTATTTCTTAAGAGTGGCATGGCCCTTGTTTTTCTTTTTCAAATTTTGGTGGATTAATTATTGAGTTTATTAGGGAAGTACTGAGATCTGTTCTCTGTGGCAGATAGATGCCAGTGGCTTAATGCCTTGGCCACAAGGCTAAGCAATATCAGATTGCTGAGGTCTGTGACAATTAAAATATCCAGACTGTGTCTGTGAATGTTTTTACTCTTGAAAATGTAAACTTTTAGCATTAATGCTGCCATTACCAGAATGTTGCTGGCATTGCTCCTGTGTTAGAAGATAATTACTGGACTAAGTCCTGATATGTAACACTTCTTTTTTTCCAGAGAGGTGGGTGGACAAACACACAGAGCTCATTCCTGAACTCCTGAAGTTGGGTAAGTTCTGTTGCCTTCATTGATCCTGTGTGACTTTCAAAATATGGACTGAGTTGATGAAGAAAGCATCTGTCTAGTTCACATTACTAGAGGAATTTGTTTATTATACTTTGCACTGAGTTTGTTACTATTCTTGTGTATCTGGTAAACAGTTTGATATTTGATTGCTCTTTAGGCTTTTCAGGTGACCTAAATGCAACTTCTTATTTTGATTTCTACTGACTAAGGTGTTTTTAACAGTTATTTCCTGCTTTGCCACTCTGTGAAAGCATACAAAATTCACCTTAGCTTGAAGGACTATCACAGGTGCTGTGAACCACATAACACTTAATAATAAATGCATTTCCCAGATAAAGACTAAAGAATCTGTTGAGAGTCCTGGTGTATCTTACTTCTACCTGGATGAAGAACTAATGCCATAGACCTGGCCTATAACAAATGGAAAGAAAAAAGCATTGCAGTGGAATCCAGGGATCATTTCTTCACCTAGTCAAACACACATTTCCCACCGTTCTGTCCTTCATCCTTCATGGTTCTTCCTCTGTGCTGAAGATGATCCTATAAAGTGCCCCAAAAGCACTATTTTCCCCTTAATCAAGTGCCACATTCTTCTGCCAGACGGAGCAGGAGCGTTATGTTTGGAGCTTTGGTGGACTGCCAGCTCCATTTGCTGTGTGGAGGGGGAGGAAATTCACACAAGTACCATCCTTTTCAAGTCTTTCATTCCCTATAGAATGTATTAGCAAGTCTGAAAGCAGCTGTGCTTGCTCCTGCTGTAATAATGGTAGATCCAAAAATTGTAACCTCCCTTCCCATGCCATGAGTTTCAGCCTAGCTACATAATTAGTTTCTTCTTTAGACTCCATCAAGAAGGGATGTTCAAGAGCAAATCAGAAAATTTTATAAAGTTATGAAATTAGAGAAAACCAAGTGACTGCCAATTGAACTTTCACTACTCCTTATTTATAACAACAATGAAATTGCAAAGAATTAGGTAGAATACTTGAACTCCCATGAAAGATGTTATGCACTGCATATATTGTTGAGCTAATGTGACATACCTGTTTAAATCAGCTTTTTCTGTAGTTTCCCTGACATACATCTTAATGTCAGGAAAATCTGCATTGGAATTGCAATGAGGATCAGTGCAGATTATCACCAGTTAATAAAGAGTCAAAAGCATAGTTTAGGTAGCACAATCTCTTCAGTTTATTTCTATGGTTAATCTACTCATATGTTTTCAATAAAGCCTTACATTAAATACAAAAGGCATGTGCAGCATGATATGTGAATGATTTTGGTTTTGGCATAGCCTTTGGTTACCCAAGATCAAATCCTACAGTTTGGTCTCCTCATCTGAGCTCCAGATATTCCTTGTTTATTTAGCAGTGCTTTATAGATGGATTTCAGTTCTCGTTTTGACACAGATCTTACTAGAGAAGCAGTCTTAACTTTATTTGCATACCTGTAATCAACAAGCGAAATAGGAAATTGTTCAATTCAGAGAATCATTCCTTAACCATTATTCTCAGACTGAGTAGATATCATGGGGGAATCTTTCCTCTTAACAGTGTCATTTTATGTCATAAAAATAATCAAAATTTCAATAATTTCAACTGGAAGGTTTTGGTTGTACTACCACCTCACTAAGCATGAGTTGTAGTTTTCAGAACAATCTCAGATATGCTCAGAAATCAAAACAGAAGAAAAGGAAACCATATTCCCCAGCCCCAGAAGCAATTTTGAGAATACAATTCTAGTTATTATTGGATCTTATTATCTATACAAAGCTTCTGCCTTACCTTTGTTACCACAAGAAATACTTTTTCTGAAGAGTGTACTGTTTCTGAAGATGATATTCATCCCTGATTGATTGCCTTTGAGATGGTGACACTTCTCAATTTATGGAAATATTATAGCGCTTTGAACACTGGACTTCAGGAAAGCCCTAGGGACGAACAAAGAGCTGTCTAGGACCCCAAGACCAGTGCTACAAGTTAGGTAGTGTTTGAACAGGACAAGGATGGCCTGCCTCAGTCTCTGCAAGTGCTCCCCACAAGGCTATCAGCTTTGTTTAGTTCTGAGTAACAGGTCAGCATTTGCTATTAGTCCTGCAGCCATGGTAGAAACAAACCCAGCAGTTTAATGTTTAGTTAGTACCAATTTTGTTTTCTCTGTGAGCCCTTGAAGCACTCTCACAGTAAGTGCAAACACTTTGGGTGAATACTGTAGAAACAAACAACCTGCTAGTTTCTGGGAAGTGCTTTTAGGATCAGAGTTCTTTGCAGCGATTTCTTGGCCCAAACTACCCGATAGTTAAGGTTTTAAATCAGTGTAACTTACCCCAATTATAATTAGTTTTTAGTAATATAAGAATTACTAGTATTAATTTCATCTTCAGTGGTATATATTTGTAGTTTCTGGTATCTTCTGTTATTTGTGTGTGAACAAATGGTGCATTTGACCTTAGAGTAGCACAATGCCCCTGTGAGTGCAGCTGCCTAAATATTCACTATGAGTGCTTGTGTGGAGGGCATACAGCTCTCCCAGGAGTCGTAGGTGACACAAATATATGTGTTCCTCAGCCATATGTAAAGGCATCATAATACAACATCCTCCTGATTTAATGCACACTTTGCTACATTCCACATGCCCAAAATAGAAAAGAACGACCAGACTCTTGTTTTGTTTGCAAGTCTTTATCTCTGCCAGGACACGGAAGTAGTCAGAGCTCAGTGGACTATTAGTGAGCGCTGAGTATTCTGAATGTTCAATAACTCTGTGTGAAATCAGAAGCAGCGTTGCATAAACATTGACAATATGGAGCAAAATGCACTTAGATTAAAAAATAAACAGGATCAGGGTGTTTCTTGCATAGAGTAGGCCTAGCCATTTCAGAGATGAACGTAAGCAGCTTTCTGAGGTTCTAAATGCAAATCTAGGTGGAACTGTTTCAAATTACAAAATAAATAAATAAATAAAATATCCCCAAATGAAGTCCTGCTTGAAGGACTGAACATGCCAGTACCAAGTTCTGCTTCAGACTTCAAGGGATATATATAGTATGTTCACGTGTATCAGTTAGTCTGATTTATTCAGTGTCGTTGCTGTATCACAACCTTCTGTTTGATTTTCTTATAAACTAATAATTTCCTGAATGAACTAATACTGCCATAGCCACTAGTACCTCTGCCTTGTAGAAGTTTTTTATTGTTGTGTATGCAACTAAATTGAAATATCTTTCACTTGAAATATTGACTTTAATATCTCATTTGAAAAATTCATGAAGCCTTTGATGTTAAATCCATACTCAATTTAGCCAAATGCCATTAGAATATGCAATATGCCTGAATACAGAGAGCATTATTGTCTGTGTTTCTGCAGAAGAATTACATTTTATGACTGTAACGTCAGGATCTTTTTTGGATTTGTTCATGAAGAAAAGAAAGAGAAAGGCAGCACATTAGAAGCAAAATGAAAAGTGGTATTGATTAGGCTCTCATTTACCCTCTCTTTGCTTGAATCCCTAAATGCATGGAAATAAGGGTTGTGCCACAGCAAGTAACAATGCTCTGTAATGAATGGAACAATCTTTAGAAAATTAGTGTAAACACGTATGATAGTGCACAGATGTTGCTCCTAGTAACTGTCATACATTTATTTTACATCTCCATTTACATACATCTCTTTATTTCCTAATAGTATCATAATAGAAACATGACAATAGTTAATGATTTCATAAAACATGGAATGTAAAGCTGACAGAGAGGTAGAACATTAATTGAAACCTATAGCTATAGTACATTAGAATTACATCTCCTAAATGATTCCTGATAAAAATATCCCTCCTCTACAGAGAAAGACAAAGGCAGGTAAAAAACTAGGCTTTCAACAAATTAATTTTTTTTTTCCAGTAAAACAGACTGGCAAATGTTGCAAAATCTCCTGAGTGCTAATAGAATCGTATTTGCCTTTAGTAATTTATGGGCACTTTACCTCCAGCTATCGATCACAGTTGAAAAAAGTAAACTGCATTAACATTTTAGGCAATAATGGCTCCAGAAAATGTTTGATTTTTATCACTACCAAAACTGATGTCATGAAACTTGGTTCTTCAGCAGAAGAGGGAGAGCTGAGTGCATCCAGCCTGTACTGTGTTTATGCAAGCGCCCAGATCTGACTGAACAAACTGGATGTTAACCAATGTTTTGAGCTTGTTACCTTATCCTAAAACATAAAAAGTAAGTTGATGGCACATGTCAGGAGATTGCTGTGCGGCAGTAATGAGGTGTCCCAAGTACCCTGGGCTCTCTGAGGATTCCAATAAGCGCTGAAGGCGCTGAGGGAGAGCCGCTCTCTGCCACCATCTCCTGGCCAGTGCCTGCGACACAAACTGCCTCTCCTCTGCTGCCGGCTGTGCCAAGCTATTGCTTCAACCCGGGGGACAATCTCAACCATGTGAAACAAGCTTATACTGAGAAAATAGCACGCTTCAAAACTTCCAAAGGGAAACTAGACCTTAACAAGCTTATGTAGATATATATTAAAACGGAGGGTGCAAAATGCCAGACTAAGAGAGCTGAAAGCTCTGTGAATAAATCCGGAGCATTAGTGCCTGGGGTTTTATGCCTGGAATTAGGGGAAAGTGTTTTGGTCAGTGATGATGACTCTTGTTGTCAGATAGTCCTGAATGCTCTAGAAATGTGTTTTATACAGGATGGTGACTGGGCTTGAATTTCTGCAGAATATTTATATATTATGAGAGGAAACAGCTTCATTTCAGTAGTTAGTACTTTCAAAATGCCCATTTTTAGTGTTAACAGCTGAATTTACCTCTTTATTATTGGAAAGCAGTGCTGTAAAATAGATTAACTTTGAAACTGAAATTAGATTTGAAGTTTCAGATTTTAGGTTAGATTTCTGGTTTTACCATAGGCCTGTACCATTTGCAGAAATCTGTGATCTACAAAAGTGACTTTAATGAAACTTCTTCTTACATTAGTGTTATTGTAGATGACAACATAGCACAATAGATTGATACTTGGTTTCTGTATAATTAATTTTGACAACAAAGAACACATGGAATTAGTGTACAAACTGACACTGCAATCTTTCAGATTCCTTTCATTGCCCAGGTTATTCCATACTTTTATGTCTTTGGAGCAATGAAATTATATTGCTGTTTGGTCATATATTAATTTTGACAAGTTAAAATAGATGTTAAAGCAAGCATCCTACAAATTAATTAACAGTTGATTAGTGCAGTTTATATTTTTTCATAAGAAGGAGAATAATGTATATTCTGAGTACAAATGAAAGTTAAATATTTCCACATACTGGAAGAAATTTGTGAGTTCAAGATCCTGTAAATTATACAATCTCTATTATGTAGAAGAAAATTATTATCCTTGCTTTTTTATCCTTTGTTTTAAACAAATGTGCAAACATTTCTTGGAGATCTCTTATCCTAGTGCTTTTTCTTCAACTGAAAAAAGAACATCAGAACCTCTGTGCCTCAAAAGATTATTTTTTGCATTATGCCAAAAAAATTGAAAAAATCTGAGGTATATATTAGGATGTAGCATATAGTTAATATGTGTACCACTGAATCTGATACAAGTGAATAAAAACTTATTAGAGAAATTCATTTGCCATGCCTGAAGCCTTTACAGTGAACAGTTTTACAGATCTCATTTTTCAGATCTGAATTTTATTTCAGGTTTGCAGTATGCTGACTAATGAAGAATTGTGAGAAAGAACACAAAAGTTATATCAAAAAGAAAGTAACTTTCCACTGCAATTTAGAAATATCGCACAAATCAGCATGTGGCTATACACCTGTGCATATCAAACATGAAAACAAATTGCATCCTTTTTTTGGATCACCTAGTCAATGGTGTTGAATTTCTGACTTTTAGTTTCAACCAGGTAGGAAAAGGTGGGCCGTTCAGCCCATGTTATTAAAGAAATTGGTTCACCTATTTGATTTCATGTCACTGTAGTTCCAACCATTCATTTATTCAATAAACAGTTTGGTATGTTCTGAGAAATAATGAATATTGATTAAAAAATCAATCACTTATTAAGAAACAGGGAAATTGTTTATCCAATCAATTTTAATTTTTGATTTGTTATTTATATTTTCCAATTTAATCCACCCCTCCCTTAGGCTCCCAAACTACCAAGGAAGTCAGGAGGAAGGGCAGTGATGCTGGCAGCAACTGTGCAAAGAACACAAAACCTAATGCATTCATTTCAGATTAGACTGGTGGAAATAGGCCATAATAAAGGAGACTGTGATTGAGAACTGTGGATACATTACCTCATGCACCTTTGGCTATTGCACTAAAACTTTAACTTTTAATACGATTTATGAGGCTCTCTGCTTCCTACCTATTACATCACTTAACTCTGACACTGTCAAAACACAATAGTTACAAAAATATTGCGGGTTTCATCTAAGCTGGCTGAGGTTCTGAGCATGGAGGCTGAATGCACAAGGCAGTGAGAGAGACCTGTACAAGTGCTCTGGAGCATTTATCCATTCTCTCAACAAGACCTAAGTTGTGGGCAGAGGAGCTGAATATCCCTCTTTGCAAGGGATCAGAAAAAACAGCTGACCCATTTCATCTGAATTGTGTGCACTCATTCTCGTTTCGTTGTTCATGACACTAGTGAAGAAAACTGACTTGATACATACAGGCAGTAGACAAATAATCCTCCATCTCTGATGAATAGTTTAATCTCTTTGGGATTTTTGTGTAGAAGTTGGAAAAATTTTGTCTTAGTTCTACCATTGAAATTGCTTGAGTGCGGAATCTTCCCTACCCATTATCATGTGTGGCCAAATGTAGTTCTCCTTTTTAATAAAGCAGAGGTGTGCTAGTTTCTTCATATTTAAATTGGTATTAACTATGCTTTGCTTACCTGATCTTCTTTCGCATCTAACTTCTTGACAGAATACTATTTTTTTAAGAAATATAGAAGTACACTTGTAAAGAATGGGGTAGATATTTTACAGATCAAAAGGTTTCTTTAAAGGACTTGCTTTCATGGGGAAGGATGTGGAAACACGACTTGCAATCTGTCATACTGCTTTTGTGGGCGTTGAGTTGGTAAATAAAAACTCACCTTCTTGTGAATAGATGAAAAGTGAGTATGCATGAAAAAAAACCAAACAGGAAGTGCCAAAGGCCAGGGCTGTATGGTCTGAGATCTACAAGGGAAGAAGGGTGTCCTACAAAGGAAGGAGATTCAGTCCTTGTGTGTATTTCAGCCTCTGTGGAAACCAGGGCTCTAAGGTATGATTAGCAGTGTTAAGTAATCAAACCTTCAAAATTCATACAAATTGTCTTGCTAGTGTTTCAAGTATGGAAGAGTAAGGGAAGAACTAATTTTTTTTTTCTTCTGGTATACAAACATATTATATGGGAGTTGAGAGTTCAGACTGTACATAAAAGGAAAAATACTACTGTTATCTGGCTTGTGTAGTCCTCCTGCCTTTGAAAATTCTGTGGGAAATTTAACTGGCTGTGTTTATGATTAGTCTTACGGACAGTTTTTAAAGTTGGCTTTGGCATTATATTTCCTGTCATTCTGCTTGTTGATGACCTCACTTTCCACTCAATTTGTATCTTCCTTCGTTTTTAAGGCAGATGAAGGATCCCTTGCCTTTCATTTCACTTACATTCATTCACAAAAGAACTATGATCTGCTCTGTGATTGAAACTTTAAAAAAACATGTTTTAAAATGTCGTTTTAATGCTTGAAGCATAGAGATTGTAGTGTAAGAAATGATGACCTGGATGAAGCTAAGTACAACATTTGAATAAATGTTTAAAAATACTCAAAGATAGCAATACTTGGTTTAGGAACTTGGGGATGTACACAGCAAATTTCCCCAAGGTGTCTCATAGATCCGGTTCTACTGTCTGATGATATAGCAGCAGATAGCAATAAAATTTTTTTGGGTGACACCAGCTGAGAAGAGTTTGCAAGCATTTAGATAAGCTTTCGAATTCTAAAGATCTTGTTACGTACTGGGGGGAAAAAACCCCAGGGTTTAATTACATGATACATGATCAAGGCCCTCGGATTTAAAATCTGTGAGAAAATTACTCCTTGAAGTGTTAGACCTGAGATTCAATACTCTGCCTGAGTTTTGGTCAAGATATAGACTTGAGAAACAGAACAAACAAGCCCCCTCGAAACTCCTGGATTTACCTAGCAAAGAAAAGACTGGGGTGAAGAATGTAAGTTCTAAATGATTGCTATGAATAGGATATGACCAGTTGCTCCCTATGTTCACTAAGGGCAGGGCAAGATATTCTTCTTCTTCCTGTGTGTAAATTTGTATTACAGATCAGGAAAGAAGCAATCTTTCATTCTATTATGCTAACTGGGAGACGGGAGCAGCTATTTTAGGAAGCTGTATAATTGTCATCATTTTTAAGAAACAGGTTACACAAGTTATTCCTTATTTATATTGGACCCTTCTTCAGAGTGCAAACCTGTACTGGTTGGCCTACTGAGCTTCTTTTCCTGCCTTCCCTGATAGCATTCCTTGATTAATTTAACTGTTGATTACTTTTCCCAGATTAAGTCTCTGAAAAGGAAATGGTTAAATTATTTGGAGACTACTACCCATCATTTTTCATTTCATTCATTTCATTACGTTCCTATATTTGGGGGCAGATGTATACATGGCATTAATGAACAGATCTGAGTATCTGATGAGGGAAGATAAGATATAATGACAGTTTGGTATAGAGCGGGTTAGACTCAGGTGTTTCTGTGTGTTTATCATCAGACTAATGCTGTGAAAAGTTGGATGCAAAGACCCAGCTATTATTCCATGAAACCTTTATCTCCTGTAGATGCAATCATGGCAAAGAAAGGTAATCAGTATTGGTTCTACTAAAGATTTCATCTGATGTCATCTCTGAGTCATCATTAAATATTCAGGAAGAGTAAGACAGTACTGAAATGTTTCACACATCTGAAAAATCAACTGCATTTGGCATAATACATTGGAAGAGACCACAGGAGTGTGGCACAGCAGCTTGACCTCCAAAGAATAGGTATTTCTATAGGTAATCATGAAAATAGATATAGAGATGAAATTTCTTTAAGCATTCCTCCAAGTTTGCAGGAGATTTTGATTAACTTGGAGCAGCAGTAAGCTTTATTTAAAGGTAAAGCCCAAACACTGCATGTATTTGCCAGTTAATGGCTGGTTAAATTTAATTGCATTACATTGCCACAAAACAAATGTAACAGCCTGGAGTACTTGTCCACAGTGTTTATGTTAAAGGAAGCCATGAGTTTGAACTGACAGTCTTGTAGAAAAGGTATGATGAATAATTTTCTAGGGCAATTGTTCTTTTGCAAAACGTACATATATTTTCATACCTCTCTGGCGTGACTCTGCCAATAGTTCTGGAAGGATTGTTCCCACGAGGACTCCCATGTGCAATGCAGAATTGTCCTGTTGTAGCCACTCCTGAGTGTACACAGAGGCCTGTTCTGTTCCCAGCATCAGGTTAAGGTGTAGTGTAGTTAACTGATGTTGTGATGATTTTGAGAAGTTATTTGTGTTAAATTCTTCATGAAAACGTGAAGAGCTGATAAGAAGTTGCATTTGTTATTAGTGAACAACCTTGATTCATTAGGGCCCTGTGTGTCAGTCTGTATGTACTAAAGGAGTCTAGAGCCCTCAACATGTGATATGAGTGGTTGTGAATTGTTCTGGTTTGTCATATTTTCTACATTATTCTAATCTTCTTGGTATGAATAGATTTGCCTCCCCTTTTGCTTGACAGCAAAGACAAACATCAAGCTGTCCAGAAGACAGAGTGCCATTTTATTCCTCTTCTGAAATTCTTGATGGGATGGGTGCAACATCAGCAAACACTCAAGAAAAAACCTCTTGGCCCTCCAATTATTCTTGCCGACATTTTTATAAAAATTAACTTTTCAAGAAATCTGAGTCCTATGTATCAGAACAAAAACAAAACAAACAAACAAAAACAACAAAAAAAAACACCTCAAATTTTAATTAATTGTTATTTGGTCAGAACTTGAATTCTACAGTAGCCCTAACTTAAATTAAATTAACGTTCAGAATGTTATCTTTCCCCCACTAATTCTTAAAATTTAAGCAAAGGATATTATACCAGAATCATTATGTTAAAATGGCTGTTTATGATTGTTTTAAACCAAATGGTTTGAACCAGCTTTATTCCCAGTCTAGCATTAAATATCATGCACACTGTTACTGTGTAATTGTGGCTACATATTTTAGAATGTTCCTTATGTGTACAGAATGGAGAAAAATCATATTACCATGTTATTCAACATGAAAAACTATTAAAGCCTGCAATTCAAATATGCCTTTTTGAGACTATTGGATTAACAGAGTTAGATTAAAATATAAATGAAGTTGTTAAGTAATATTTTATTTTCAAAACCCATTTCCTCTTTATATTATTTATACAGTTGGCGTGTTTGACCAAGAGAATTGATACGTTGTCCTCAATAGGGTAAATATCCGCTGTGATTGCTCCTTTAATTGCCAGAGCCATCTTTCTCCTTTCAAGTAAAGCAGTATTTAAGAAAATAAGTCCATTATTGTTTCTCTAAGTACTGTGCTGTATCCATACAATGAGCCTGTCCTTCCTGTTTCTGTCTGAAATTGTAAAGCTCATACTTTGCCTACAGTAACTTTTTGCAAGCACAGTGTATTAAACCACCTCTCCCTCTGTGCCTGTGCCCTGTTAGCCAGGAGGTTGCCAGGCTTTACTGACACCTGCTAACACCAAGCTGTGCACAATGGATTCTTTGGAGTTCATGGCTGAGTATTCTGATAACAAGATAAAAATAATGCATGGTGTTAAAAACATCAGAGACTCAATTTAAATGGATGGAAAGGATAGTGTTTGTTCACATTCTGAGGCACAAAACTGTGTATGTTCACTACACACTTTGGGTGCTTAATAAGCTCAAGTCCCACTGAATTGGTTCTTGACAGTTATGAATGGTAGACTGGCTGCATTAAAGCAATGAGGGAGCTAACAGCAGGTTTGCAACTGGGTTTGAATAAATCATCAACCAAACATATAGCGGCATTGTAACAGTAGGCCAAAACCTCTCTAGCCATGTGATTGCTAGTTGCCAGGAGACCATGAATCTTGGGCATTCTGAAAATACTGAAATAATATTAGCTGTCTCAAATTTATAGAATCTCTGGAAAAATACATTTAAATATATTAAAATGTGCCTACTTTGTCAGGGTACATGTAAAGCTTTTAGACAAAATATGGCTTTTTAACTAAAACACTTTTTTTGCATATTGATTTGCTTTCTTTTGTATGATTTATAATGTGTTTAGAAAGAATATTTCCCAAATGTGATGTAGTATTTAAAATCTTGACTGTAGTGACTCCGTACCTCTAACAAACACATGCAAAATCATTGTTGGCCTCTTAGGTTTCCATCCAGCCATCCCTTTTTCTTACATGGGTAACTTTGCCCTTTAAAGGGGTCCGGTGGAGGTCAAATGCACTGCTTTTGTATTTAAATTTAATTGCATTAACAAGCCTTTAAAAGCTGAAGTGTCATACTCTGCTTGCAGTTATGTTTCCTGCAAAAAATTATGTCAGTGGTACAAACATTGCACCAAATCCAGTCTTTTTTGTCCCCTTCTTCAGAAGGAATTTTGCCAGATGTGTATTTGTGCTATCCACAGATGCAATTATACAGAGTAGGCCTCATTTACAGTGGGATTTTTATGCTGTCTACTAGTTTTGTGGATTGAACTGTATTACACAGATAGATACTTAGTGTGATGTGGCAAAGAGGGGACAGTCAGAATGACTCTTCCTTCATAGGCTGCTCCTCTGGTTCACAAGCCATCTCCTGCAAAAGCAGCAACTAGTGCTCACCACCAGAACTTGCTGCGCAGCTTGGGATAAGTGTGTGAGACCTCAGAGACTGTTCAGAGCACCTGAAAGATGGAGTTTTCTAGTTTGTCATGAATTTTCTTTCTATGACTTTAGGCAGTTGCTTAGTTTTCCTGGTAATAGGGAAAACTTCCCTTTCTCGTAAGAGTTAGGAGAAAGAGTTATTTGCTGATTGTAAGGCTGTTGTTTTTTTGTGATTACAAGGCCATAATTAGTTGTTAACTTACACTAAAAGAAATAACAGGAAAAAAATCTGATTATTTATGAAGTATAAATTCATGGTGTATTTAAATTCTGCTTTAAATAGATGTAATGAATATACCAATGAGATTCCTTTTGTAAACCCAAATATACAAACATAAGATTTTCTTTCAACATAATATGTTTTTGCAAGACTTCAATCAACTGAGTTTCTTTGGTTTTTTATAAGAATTCCCTTTCTGTAAGACAGCAACATCATGAAATAGGCACTAGACAAATCTTGGGAGAGAGAAATGGAGTGAGTGAAAACTAAGGGCATGTGAAGAACAGTCACTATCCAGCAACAGCAGCAAAACAGTTTCAATTTTCTGGATTATTAATTCAAATTCACACGCACATGCCAGTTAAAATTAAAGGCCTTTTTTTACGGCTCTAGTTTAAATTAAAGATTATATTCTGCTCCACAAGTCTGAATTAAATAGCTTATTTTGCACACCAAGCTCTCATTTTAAAGCTAATAAAGAAAAGACATAGCATGTACGTGCAAGCTTAAGACAGGAAGGGTCTAAATTACTACACCTGTTTCACTTGGGAGCTACTTTATTAGTGTTACAAAACTTGGCTTTCAATTTGGCAGTCAGAAGCACATTTAGAACAAGCATTTCTTTGTTTTGACAGAAAGGCTATGGTAAATGAATGACGTTTGAGCGAGGTGTGAAATGTGAAGGTACAAAATTAACTGGTAAGATAATTACTGTTCTAATTCTGCATAAACAAGCATTTTGAAAATCATTAATAGTTCAGGGAAATAATGTTAGTGATTAAATAAGGTGGTTTGCATCACTGAGCACAACTAAGCTGCTTTAATTACATTTGAAAGCAAGGGAAAGTAGCTAATTAAAATTAGCACAGGGTTCCTGAATGACCAGCATTGCATTGTTGCCCTAACCTGTTTAATTGCTTGTTTATTAATAATATGTCTTTATTTTCCCCTCTTCTGCATTTAGAAAAATTATTAAGGAAGATAAAATGTGTAAAGAGAATCTATATATATACATACCAGAATATGCAATGCAGATATAACCCAGGAAATTACTTCCCAGGCAAGCAAACATAATTCAAAAGTTGTAACTTTTCTTCATATTAATAATGCTTTCTTCCTGAGTCACATTCCTATGTCAATCACGTCCATGGACAAGAAAAATGGTCTTTGGCACAATTGCTGAATTGCAGCATTTTGTAGCTTTATTTTTAAAATTGCTAGAATCACTAGCTAAAATATAGGTAATAAATCTAAGAGTAATCAATAATAAATTATGGAAAACATGAGCAAAAAGTAATCTAAATTAGAAGAAAGCTTTGTATTGTCTCAGCCTTTTTAAAACACAGCTCATGTTACATTGACCAGCTGCAATAGGTAGATCTGTTCTGAGAGAAGACAAAACTCAGTATCCCAAGGTTTCCAGTATATTTGTCCTTCAGTTGAGGAACATCTGTATTAGACAACTGACTTTCTCTTCCTAGTCCCTCTTGTGTTGTTTTAGATTATACTTGATTAGCATAAACCTATAGGAAATATTTGGTAGAGGTGCTAATCTACACACTTGAAGCAAATATGCAGTATAATACAATGAAGACAACTAAAAATAGAGTAAAATGCTAATTTATTTTTTTCATATTTAGACATAATCAAGTCAAGTTAAAGCAGACATGATGTTTTTCACGTTGATTTAGTATTTATAGTGTACCTCTGATGTGAAAGGCTCAGATGCATAATAATTTACATACATATACATTTTAAACAGAAAAAATTCATAAAAATGTGAAGTTCTATATGGAAAGGTAGCAGATCCCCATGAAAGCAGGTTAAATCATGGGAATTATGCTTATGGAACTGATAAGCAATTAAAATAAGGAGTTAATTTTAACTTCATGAATAGTAGAGAATATTCAGCAGACAGTACATACATTATTTTATAAGTGCATATTTTTATGAACAAATAGGAGCGTTCTGCTCTGTATTATAGGATGGTAAAGAAAGATTCAAGCCACAGATTTCAATTAGATTTTTCTGCTTCAGGTCTACACAAACTATGTGATCAGCATTTTGAGCCATAGCATATGGCACCAATAACTGAAGGTTGTAGAGAGATTGTATTGGTATAATACCACCATTCAAATGATTGTTGTGTCAAAGGGATACATGACAACTTTTTTGTAATCAATGTGGTGTATAATTAATGGTGGCATTTCTTTGTGTTCTGGCAATGGATAAATAAAATTTTGGCATTCCTTTTTAATTGCAAGATTCCCTGGCTTTCTGTTAGGTTATGGTCATCACAGTTATGATTAAAACCTTTCATTAACCTTCCATTACCTATTTCCTCAAATTAATAGCTGTAAAATTGTAAAGGCCACAACCCCTCCGCTATATAAGGAATAGAGTAACAGTATTTATCAGGCATTATTCTCATAAGTGATGCAAATTATTCATCTTCCTATTTCTCATAATACTATAACGACTTTTATTCATGTGGGGTTCTGATGAAAGTGTTCTGACAGATTTCAGTTGGAACCGTTTAGGACTTTGCAGTCCCCAAAGCATCCGCTCTACCCCTCTTTTGAAAGCCCCTACCCCAGAGTTGGGATAGGTCCCCTCCCACGTGCCAGAGTCCACAGCAGTATTTTCAGACTTGTGAGGAGTGTGGGCCTGCCTTCATGTGCAGGAGCCTATTGCAGCACCTCTCTGCTGCAGGGAGGTGAGCTCACGAGGCTGGCACTGAGAGCATGGGAAGCTTTGCTCCCGCATTACCAGAGCCTTGCTGGAGTTCAGCAGTCCCCACCCCATGCAAGACTTACCACCTGCTGCTAATGGGAATGCATGCTCTCCTCCCTGACACAAGGCCCTTTTTTGTTACTTTTTAGAGTATTGATATGACATGTAAATAATATTGCTAATAGAAATTTTTAAGATGAGTGGTGAATAAAATTGTGGAAGATGTTTTCTATTTCCTATGTCCTTTTGCCAGTTTTAGTATAACCTGAAGAAGTTCTCTGCTTTGGGGAGTTTGTGTTATTAAACTATCTATATAGGTCAAAATCTTCTAGTTGTTTAGCTCTGAAATATCCTGGAGTTGTAGTTGTAAGTGCTCTTAATCCTGTAGAAATAGTCCTACTGAGTTGCTCAAGGCACAGAGGAAACAGTGACTTGAAGTAGTGTCTAGTACATCCACATCTAATGCTGTTACTGCTGGCCAATACTGTCTTTCTTCCTCTGCAAGCCTGGGCTTCTTGATTTCCTTTGTCCTCGGTGAGGACACGAGAGCATACTGCAGAAAAAAGTGAGCCCTTTATAGAATAATTTATTCCTCTGATGTGCTAGCATTAGAAATACATTGCAATTTAATTTTATTGGTATGGAGAAAGGACCAATCCTAAAGTATGATGAGACCCTGCAGGAGGTTTCAACCAGTCAGATGTTTGCTTACAACATAATGGAGGCAAAGAAATAAATATTTGAAGCAAGAAGGTGTTACTGACTGATCTAGTGACAGACTTGCTTCTGGTATTTAGCGAGGTAAGCAAGATACTTCCAGCATATACTGGAAGCCCTGTAGGGTACAACATGGCTGCTAGGTGCTTGTAGCCTTCTATTTTGTGGAAACTGAGATTTACAGGGGGACTGGGATTTGATTTATATACTTTATGTATTAATAATATGAATTTGAAATTAGAATGAAAATAAAATAACTCCTATATTTATAACCATAAACAATTAAGGATACTAATTTGTGTTGCTTCTACCTTTACTTAGCATTAATGAAGAACGTGATCATCTTGTAGAATATCCCAACAGGGGAGATGCAAGAACTTAGTCAAGAGCGTTGGCAGTAACTGAGATCTGGTTAACTGGAATTTCACTGTGTTACGGCAGTATTGCTAAAGCAGTGTGTTGAGGGGGTTTAGTTGTTAAAACTGCCATTCTCTTGCCCCGATCCTTCATCATGGTCACTGCAATCGTGACTGAAACCTGTCATTAACCTTCCTTGATTTAATTCAATGCTTTGAGCTGACAGCATTAAAACATGAGATGTACAAAATGTATGTGCCATTTTACACAGAGAAGTGCCTCACCTCCCTGCTCTCTTAGTTGGGAATAAAGGTACAATACTTACTGGCTTGTTGAAAGCATGTTTTAAAGGCATGATTCTCAGCGCTCTGAAGAGGCAGGCTTGCGATGTAAGTCATGGGGTTTTGCCCCTTTTATAGCACAGATAAGCACTGGCAAACTTGAGTTTTGTGTTGATGAAGGGTGTAAAACTGGTGAAACATTGTGTCACATATACTAAAGCCAGATGAAAGATGAAATAAAAATTAATTGGAGGACACAGCATCATAAAGAGGTGGAAGACTCAGTTCTGATGGGATAGGCAAGTAACTGTATCATCCTAACACCAACAAATGGCACAAAATACCTTAAAAATGCAGGCTCTCTTCAGCCAGCGGCTGGCAGAGAAGCAGAAATTTGGAGAGAAATTAGCAAAATCCTGAATAGCAGCTTTTATAGTAAATAGAAGTCAAGTAAACAAACACGCTTTTATCAACCAGTTTAGGCTGGTCAAATGTCAGTAGAGTTAGTGGCATCTCATGTGGTCTTCATTGCTCCTTGTGGTAGAAACCTTTCTAGGTCATATAGTTGATAATCTGAGTGCACCTGACAGCAAAGTGTGAACATAAATAATCTACCACTGGCCAACTTCTGCCAGTATTCTTAACACCTTGAATCCAGACTTCAGGTCTTGCCAAGAAGCAGTGATGGTTATGTAACAGATGATTTGTTGCCAGTCAGGCAAGGGAGGTGATTGTACTTCTTTGCTCTGCACTGCTACATCGTCACCTCGAATTTTGGGGGCAGTTTTGGGCATCATGATATAAGAAGACACTAAAGCTATTAGAGAGGGTCCAAAGGAGGGAAACAGAGATGGTAAAGGACTTTGAGGGGAAGCTGTGTGAGGAGGGGCTGAGGGCACTGGGTCTGTTCAGCCTGCAGGAGACTGAGGGCAGACCTCAGTGCAGCTACAACTTCCTTGTGAGGGGAAGAGGAGCAGCAGGCACCGACCAGTGACAGGACTCAAGGAAGCAGCATGAAGCTGAGTCAGGGGAGGTTTAGGTTGGATATCAGGAAAAGCTTCTTCACCCAGAGAGTGGTTGGGCACTGGAACGTGGGAGCACCAGCCTAGCAGAGTGCAAGAAGCGTTTGGACAATGCTCTCGGGTGCATGGTGGGATTCTTAGGGCTGCCAAGAATCAGAGCCAGTTGGACTTTGATGATCCTTGTGGCTTCCTTCCCTCACAGGGTAATCTATGATTCTGTTAATCTATTTGTTTCCAGAAAATGGGAAGCAAAAATCCAGAGTTTTATATTTTTTAGTCTTTAGGAGTTTTGCGATATATTGCAGGCTCAAAGTGCAGTAATATATGATATATTCTGAAACAATGCTGCAACTGTATTTCAAATAAATATCATCTAGTTCTGATCTAGAGATAAAAAAGCACATAAATAAAATAGCTCAATACAATCCCATTTAAGTATGGTGAAGGTGACAGTGAAAGACAAGAATCTTCAAGTCTTTTGGGCATGGCAGCTGATTAATATAAAGCCTATGGTTATATACAGCCTCAGGAGTGGATTGGGTACAAATGCCCAGGTTGAAACAACCCTTTTTAACAGCCAGCTGTTAAACAGCCAGCAGCCTATAGCTACCTGTCCTTCTCACAGATACAGACAGGGCCGTATCAACCTGTGATTTCAGAACTGCACAGATAAGAGGTAATATTTGGCATCCGGTACTAGAAAGAACTAGAAAGAACAGCATGTATTATTCTAGGTATGGCAAGTGAGTATGAATCACTTGTGGAATTCCATTCCTTAGTTTGGCAACCAAGTCAATACTCAGGTCTTCCCAATCTAAGACTTAATGACATAATAAAAAAATCTCATCCTCTGACTCACGATCCTAATTCGTAACCTGAGCAAAATAAACTGAGGGTGAAAAAAGCCATATTCACATTTCAAGGAGGATCTGTTAAATTGTTTTTAATATGTAGGCATAACAAGTTCATGCATTGCTGTTTTCACAAAATAAGGTTGTGAGATTCAAATCAGACTGCATCAACTAACTAGTTTCAGTGAAGTGGACAGACTCGAACAAAATAAATGTGAATGTATTTTGAGACTTTGTTACTCATAGCTTCTTCATATGAATGTGATGGTAGAAATGGAAAAAACTATTACTTTATTTGGTCTGGATTTTATTCAAAGAGAAAAGAATTAAAACCCCAAAGCATTATGGAAAGTGACATACTCATAACAACTGTGCCCTGTTTCTACCATAACTGTATTTTATAGGAATTATCTGTGTAAGGTAAGAAATTGGTAATACATTGATAGCATCACTTGACACTCACTGGATTCAGAAAGCCAAATCAAAAAATGTCCAATCTAAACAAATTAATGACAATTTAAGGATGGTGCTTAGAATGCCAGTCAGAAGAAAAGAACAAGTCATCATAAATTATAAATCAATTAAAATTTAAAAGTTCATAATCTAGAAGGCACAACAATTGCCAATGCACTCTGCATAAATGACTGGAGTAAAGTTAGTGCTCTAATAAGTAACATGAGCAGAACTGCTTTGATAGGGAATCAAAGAATGAGAGAAGTATCATCTGAGCAGAGTAACTGGTAGGCTCAAATGAGAAAAACCACATGAAACCCTGCAATTTTTAGTGACTTCTCACTTAAAAGATTGAGTACACAGTAAGCACAGAAACAGCAAACACATGTTGCCTGATTTGCATGCCAGAGCCTAGTAGATAATTTCTATGTTAAAATTTGACTTACCTTTTTTGTGTTTGAGATGTTAACAGTTCGTGTCTGAGAGGTATTTTAATCATCGTTTTCTCTGTAGTCTGTTGCCTAGCACTTATGCCTAATCTTACACTTTTGGAGATTGTTGGTCGAGCTCCTATAGTATTAAGCAATTACTAGCGATTTCTCAGAGCTGTACTAAGTTGTTTTAATTAACATCATATATGTCAAATCCGTTTGTGACAGTCAATTTTAGTTGCCATCTGCCTACCAGTAAATGTTTTTGTGTACATCCTATACCAGCCCATCTTAAAATCCAAGGAAAAATGAATTATTATTTAGCATTCAAGCTTATCAGATTTTCTACTTGTTTCTCTAACAGTAGCACGAACAGGGTTTTTTTCCCCATAAAACTATGAGTTGGACTTATCTGTTCTGAAATCACCTGGCTTTGGGGTGTTAAGTAGGACCTTTAACATTGTTATTTGTGTTTAATTTTACATAGCATTGAAATTGTTACCTTGCCCTAAGCTGTGGAAGTCACTGCTGTCCTTTACAGTAGCACTTTTCTAGCACTCTGTCCTTGGCTTCATAATCCTCAAATGCCAAGCTTGGAAATCTGCTTCTGGCAGATCAAGATCTCTTCATCTTTGGGGTCACGTTCCAGGCTTTTGTTCAGTCACAAGTTTGGTTTGAATTTATCTTCAGTATGTCTACTTGAATATTCAAAAAATCATCAGCTAGTCTAATTTGTTTTTTTTAAAGTCATGTAAAAGACTGATTTGCTTTGACAGGTGGATCAGAAACAGAATTGTAGCTATTTTATCTGGACCTAATTAAGCAACCTTCATTACTGGCAGGTATGTGTTCATGATGACTAGAAATTAGCTTGATTGGAATTAAAACTCAAAATATAAGGCATTGAATTGACTTGTTTTTGAAAAATACGTGGTTTAAAAATATATCTGTGAAGTACATTTTTAAATGCAGCAAATGCGTGTCTAAATTTTAAATGATGCCCAATTCCACTTTGTATTTTATGTTAATGACACTTGTCACAGGTATTCATGAGGATATTGCCAACACATATAAAATGGCACCACACTAGTTCAGGATTACGAGACTTTAATAAAACATTAGGAACAGTCCTTTTTTCTTCTTGCAGGCACAGAAATTCTGCAGTATTTTGTGTGGTGCATTTGGGATGAATTTCAGTCATGCAAATGATGCCAGCATGAGACAGTTGCAGTGCTTATGCCCTCAGAAAGGGCTTTAGTAGATCTCAAAGTAGTGCATGTACTTTGGGCCAGTTTGCCTTCAAAGTGCTCAGTTACTTCCAACTGGCAAAATAAGCTCTATATCTGTTGAATTGAGGGGACAATTATCTCACTGCCCATTGCATCTCCAGCCTGTGGAATAGATCTCACACCTCCTCAGTGTCACTGGAATGGCATGCTAATGTCATTAAATCCTATGATAAGCTTTCTCTGTCCAATTTGCCTTCTCCTGTGGTGAATCCAGGCATAACTTTTTAGTAAAGTCTTCCAGTAACCCTGACTGTTCACCCAGTCCAATATGCTGCCTGAGGGTTTCAACACCTACCTTAAAATAACCTAAGTGTACACATGCAGATGAAATACTGGATTGCATATTGCACTGTTAAGGACTTCTATATCACAATTTTCTGTGGCTGCTCTGATTATGGAGAGTTTAGGGCAAGGCATCTTGGAAGAGATTTTTCAAAGTCATTGAAGGAACTACTTTGAAGAACTACTAAGCAGCTGGTTCAACAGCGTTTGCTGTGGACATTACACAGCTTTAAAGAAGAGAGTGTCAGAGAAAAAGCCAACTAAATAAATGCAGCTTTCTTTCAAATAAAAATGATAGAGAAAAATATTACGTATTCCAAATAGAAAAATATATATTTATCTCAGTTTTTGAACCTAAAATGCTCCAAGGTATTTTAAAAAGTCCAGATGATGTATCTGTGAGTCATTTTCTATTCTTCCTACAGATAACAGGTGTGAAAAATCCTATATTAGAAAGGCAGCTTCTTGGGACAGAATATGTGGTAAAGTTCAAGCTATTCTGGTTGTTGTCAATGCTGATATAAGAATAGAATATTCTGCCTTTCAGTGTCAGATGGTGGCATCTGTAAGACAAGCAAGGTCTGCATTTTGCTAATTATACCCTTTAAACTGTGTCATGTAGGGGATGCAGCACTCATGATAGTTACATGAACAGGAAATATAATTTGTCCTTCTGAAGGTCAAAAATACATAGATGCAAATCCTTAGGCTCTCTTTTTAGTTAAGGAGAGGCATAAAACATGACTGTAAAGTCAAATGCTAGCTCTATGAATCCATAGTGCAGATCTGCTGGATAAAATCAGGTCCAAATTTTACCAGTTTAGGATGTAACTATTGCCAATTTAACAATTGCTGATGTGCTTGGACTTTGGAATTTCCACAATATGTCTAATTTAATGTCCCAGGATGAGAATACATAATAATGGAACAGATTGCATTTTAAATCAAACATGAAAATAACTAAAACGTAAGAACTGCTTTCTCAGTCCATGGCTACACTGTCAGAATAGCCCTCAATGAGCTGAAATTTCTGCTGTCTTTTCTGCCTCTTTCCCAAGAAGAGCTTTTTACTTGTGTGAGTGCACATATTAGTCAGTCCAAAACTGTTGAACAGGTTCTGTTAACACAATAATTTTTATGTGTAGCTTCTTATGCTTGAAACTAGAACAAAAAATCTTTATAGGGCTATCTATAAAGCAGTGTATAAACTGCAAACTATTTCTCCTCAGAGGACCTTTGGACTGGGAAAGTCCAGCAACTGCCATCAGTAAAAATTATCTGTGGATAAAATAACACTTTGGAACATGTTTCTGTAAAGCACTATCAACAGATGCAATATGAGAGTTGGAAATAATGTGCTGAACTAGGCACAAGAACCTTGGATTTTGTTTTTGTCTCTGTTGCTGGATGAGCCAGGGAATTTCTGCTCTCTGTGTGGTTCTGTCCACTATCAATAGAAATGGGAGTCCTACCTGCTTGCTTTTGGAACGTGCTTTGAGATCTGTACATGTGCACTAAGGATCATTCTGACACAGTGACAGTAAGAAGCAGCAACATCTACTCTGGAATGCACATTTTTCCCACAGTTTGTTGGAAACTTAATGTGCCTGCACATCGTCGCTGGGCTGTGAAGAAAGTTATCTCACATAACATTTTACTAGGTTAACTTACAAGCCTGGTTTTTGTGCAATCACAGATACCTGTTTGCAATACTCCTGTGCATTAACTGTATTCTCTATCAGACTGGTCAGTGTCTGTGAACTCAGTCACTGATGGCTTGTGCACTAGTTAAGGGGGAATTCAATTAGGAAGGGAAGTGAAACAAACCAACAAAGAGTGTACATACCATTAGTTTCATCTCTCAGATGCTTCTTTTCCCATATGCATTTGACTAAATGTATCAGGCTGTGAGCAATGTGCAGACCATGAAAACAGACAAAACCAGCTGAAAAAGCAGGTTTTCTCTTTAAGAAAAAGGAAAACTTTCCAATTGATTTAGTGCTTCATAAATTAGCCTAGGGACACCTTTAAATTGTGCTCTTATTATGCATACAGGATTCTGCTCACCTAATAATTTTGCTATTCAATTAAAAAAAAAATGTTTTGAATACCAACCAAATATGCCATAAAAATATACTATCCACATTCTGCAAAGAGGGAAAATGTAAATGAACGGATAGAAAATGTCCCCAGTATGATTTCTTTCTTGTTGACTTTCCAATTTAATTTTTCATTGGAAAAAAAAAGATGTACTGGGAAATAGAATGCATGATCTACAAGTAGGAGTTTAGGAAGTCATTATATACCCATTAGTTATGTGCATTTATTAAATCTGTCTGGTAAAATTAAGGGAGCTAAAATTTTATGTATTTATTTCTATCTGGTGTACCCGTATATCTTGTATGCCAGTCAGCGTTTAAGATACGCAAATTAACTGATCTTATCAAAGAGCAGAAGCCTTGAATGGGGAAGGATATACCCTCTCAAGAAACTCTCCTGAGATTCTATAGCTGTGGTCCCTGGGTGAATTTGGGATATTATCCAATTTCATTTAATGATCAAAGTCTTTTATGACTATCTTTGAAAAACTATAGGAAGTCTAAACAACTTTCTCAGTATTTTTGTTCAAGCTCTAGGAAATCATTCAGACTGCCCTGGAAAGGAGCGCTGAATCTGTCTGTAGTTTCAGTGTTTTGCCAGTGCACAGTCTTAAGGGCCTTTGCTATGGCTATAAGACCAGATATTCATCCCCAAGGCACACGATGGTGAGAATATTTATTTACTTAGATACTATCTTAATCAAAGGAAAGCCACAAGAGCTCCTTAGACTGTATATCTTGGCCTGAGTCTATCCAGTAAGAGCCCTAGGGTTTTTAGTAAGTATCTAAAACCCTCTCACATTAACCAGTTCTCCCAGTTTAGACTTACAGATATTCATGGCAGATGTCAGGATTTGCATCTTAAATTTTTACTGGTCAAAAAAGTAATACAAATAGATAGAAGGAATAATAGATTTTTATTTTATTCCTTTCCCACAGGAAAGGGAATTGGAGACTTCTGCCACTAATGCTCTTTAATTCAGTGTGTCTGCTTTTTATTATTGTAGCATCCAAATGAGCACAAGAAAATTGAAAGCAATGGACAACATTTGTTTGTCACACCCCACTTTGTTCACTCTGACATGGTGAAATATACACTCATGGGGGCTAGAACTAAATTTCTTTTAAAAGAATGCTCCAAAAATCATATGTATGGATGCCTCAGTCTTGCCTTGGTCACCTGTCTATAGATTTGGTAAAAAGGGTTTTCTGAGCATAGATGTGAAAGTCTCAGTTTGGAAAGAGAATCAGTGAGGCTCCAGAGAATGCAGCATAGGCTCTGTCACACAGTGCCACTTCCAGCTCCCTGTCCCTGTGGGCTAGAAAGCATCAAATGAAAGTGTCCATGTTAATGAGGCTGATGTCATAACAGCATGGAGCTATTGCCAAAGCTGGAAACCGTCTCCAAATGTTTGATGTATTCCAGTGGGAATAAAATAATTGTGTGCTTTCTGGTGTGTGTTATCAGCAGCAATAAGGATCTGGTTCAAAACCCAAAAAATTCCTCTGGAAATCAGAAATCCATCGATCTGAGCCTCCTGTAAGCAAAGAGAGGAAAGAATACAGCATTGTTTAAAAGAACCTTTGAAAGAAAGAAGTTTTACTTCCGGCAGATACTGCCTTAGTTTATGTGAATAGTAGGTGGAAAAACTATCCCATACTCCTAGAAGTGCATTCTTTGGACTTTTGCACGGTTTTAAAGCTGCCTCTGTAGAAGGAGAAGATGGCAATTGATTAACAAATTATTGTGAATATCCTATTTCCTGCATACCCTTCCCTTCCTCTTATGTATTTCTTGCACTGTTCATCTATGATTGTTTAAAGCAGGAAGTTTACAAGTGAAGTTTCAACCCTGGTTTGTAGGTTTTATGGCATGTAAAGGAAAGTGGTCCCTATTCTCTTCATTCCTTAAGTTTCCATGCATCTCTGGGGTGTCACTGCCTTTGGTTGGGACGGCCAGTGTAGGTATGCAGCTTGCTCTTGTTATGCAGAGGGTGTCTTGCTGTTGTTGCTGCTCCTTCTGTGCCTCCCTCCTGATGCTTCTTCTGCTTTGCTCTTATGCCTTGTGGCCCCAGTAAACGGCTGCTGTGTGGCATGATCAGAATGATACAGGAGAAACTTGGTGTGCAATAATGAATAATTTGGTTTCTTAGGGGTTGTTCTGGCTGCCAGCCTGTACACATCCCTCCTCTTTTTTTGTTCCAAAGAATGTTTAAGCGATTTAAAGAGAATAGAACAGTCTCAATGAACACTGCTGAGACAGACTTGCCTCTGAGGATCTTATCTTATGAGAGTCCTGGGAGGAGGGAGGCCTGAGTTCAGTCATTACTGCAAATCACATGGGGGATCATCACCGTGTCCTTAGTATTACAGCGATGTGTAGATTTACTAGGCTGAATGGCAGCAACACAGATCTCCAGCTTGCTGTGTGGGCTGGGCAGTGCTGTACAGACAGCTATCTGATGAACTCTTTTGAGGTGATAGACAGGTGTCTAATTTTTGAAGGCTGCCAGTCCAGGTGTGGATCAGTCACCAAACTGCTTCACATGGTCATGTTTAAGCACTTTCCAGCCTTGCTACCAGTAGAAATTTGGGGGCATTTGTGAAGGTATTGCAACAGAATAGTGATTTTCAAGAATCCCAGTGGTGCTTAGAGAATGTATTTAAGCATCTAAATCACTTTTATGCTCAGACTGTGATTCCAGTAAGGAAGCAAGAGCTTCCTAGTTTTACCTGATGCCTACCTGGCAGCCTGAAAACACTGTAATGCTCCTCAAGAGGTCTCATCACTAAGAAATGCAGAATTGAAAGTAATAAAATTTTCCAGCTTCCACATCTTTTTGTAAGGTCTAAGCTGGCTGTGAAACACAGACCAAAGGATTTCTTTGAATTAATTCCTCCTTCAAGTCCTATAGCTGTGACAAAGCTAGAAGGATTTTTAGGATGGTATGCAAACCATTTTCCTTTGCTCTGAATGATCAGCACTGTGATGCTCAGTTACCAGAGGGACGAAAAATAGGATTCCAATAATGTAAATTCTCTCTGAAAATGAAGGACTCTGATGGAGGTACATCAGCGGTATGCATTATGTTTGTGATATTTTTAGGATGTGGAATAACATTTTAAAAACAATTTGGAAGTGTTTTCCAAAGATAATTGACGATTTAGTAAGCAAGGAATAAGAAGGTCTTCTGCCATCGTACAGACACATGACTTATTGCTGGCACCCGTTTTCCCTGGGGCAACAGGAATCAGGGAATTCAGAATGCTGGTTGGAGTCCTACATAAAATACTTCATATCTAGTGACATGATCTCCTGAAGCAGCAGTCTGAGCTGCAAAGTGCCCTGTAGATCTTATCTTTTTCAGCCAAGGCATCAGAATTAACTCTTCTAAAATTCAATAGAAGGTAGGTAATAAAAAAAAAAAAACAGAACTATATGAATTTCTGCAGTTGTAAGAATAAACTCCAGCAGACAGCAGTGAATTTACCTTTTTTGCATGTCTAGAAAGCAATTGGATCTTTTGATTGTACAAACACAAGGGAGATTCTCTAGACAGAGATCATATGAGGTAAGTATGTATGGTGTGAACCCTGTGGTTGGAGCCTCAGGGGGTGCCAGAGTAGCATTCAGACACTTGGAAGAGGCTGAACTTTTCCAGCAGAGTATTTGATGTTATTCAGTCACTGACTAACACATAATGACTCCAAAGGCACAATGAATATTAGCTGTTTGCTGCAGTTCATTGCAGTTCTGAGAGAACTTTTCATGTCATGGTTTGAAAGTAGACATGACTAAACTAAAAAATAACCTCTTTCTTTCCATTTGGTGCAACTATAGCCTTAAATTCCTTCTCCTGTAATACAACCAGTCATAATAATGGTGCTGAATATTGAACAAGTCTACCTCCAGAACCACATGTAACTAATTTGCATCCCAAATACCTGACTAAGTCTTTGCAGGTAATTGGTAGTTGAGTAATCTGCCTATTCATGTCTTCATTTCTAGCTATCTCTAGTTAATAATCAATAGTATTTTTCTCTAATGAAGAAATGGAATTGACATCCTGGCCTTTGTGCAGTGTTAAAATAACATTGATCGTTATCATTATCATATGTCCTTGATACACTGCATAAGGGCAAGAATATCAGTCTTACAGTACAGGGACACGTAATAAACTGGGATAAATAATTGTGATTGGTCAAAGAGGTATTCATGGTTTTCTGGGCAAAGATGTGTGGGAGAGAATTAATAACATGTTGTGTATTATTTCTATCTCCAAATCTAAATGGAAGACAGTGTCTCTAAAGATGTATGAAAGATGCATGAAGACACATGAATGCTCTCTATATCATGGAGTCAAGCTGGAGATAGGGTTATGTTTCTCCTCATTGTACTGAACATCTCTAAAGTAAAGATCTTTCTTACTCTGTAGCTGGATACTCCCACTGGTCATTTCTCCTTTCTGTGAGGAAGGTGAACCTTAACCAGTTTTACTGAGGGAGGAAGTCTGTGGCTAGCACATCAAATATAGTAAAATATAGTAACTCAGTTTCCTTTTTTTTTTTTCAAATTTACTCTTTTTTCTTACTCCCACTATTGGTAGAGTTTCAAAACTTTTATGTATTGCAGAAGCCCCCTTTTTCCTGAGAGAAATCAAAATGTTAATTGTGTCCTCTTGGACTCTTTAAGTAGAATTTGAGAACCATTTTTCATCACAGGCATACTATGGACCAGAGCACAGTCTATATTTAGATCTCTTGACTAAGGTACAGTGTCTAATTTAAAAAAATAATGGTACTGTGGATCTTATTTTACTATTCTTCCATAATAATAAGATTTTTTTTTCTTCCAGAATTTATATTCTGCTATTAAATAAGGAAAATCTTTTGTACAGTAGGTGTAAAATTACATCCCTGTCAAACCATTATTTAAAAAGAAAAAAATCAGGGGTTCCATGCTATGATTAAAAATCAGAAATGAATTACATTTAAAATGTCTGCTGCAAGATGATGGTACCTGCTGGCAAGTCCTCTGCACCAACCTACAGAAACCCTGAGGTTTTTTTGGTGTTGCAGGCTTGGTTATGGTTGACAATTCCGTGTTTTGACTGTCAGTTTCAAAAGCAAGATTTGTAGAAATGGCATTAAAACGAGGGCTTCTGAGTTTTGTTGGAAGAGGTTATGAGAATTCATGCCTTTGCTCTGGAACATCAGCACGATCTCCTCATACCATGTTTTGTATCTGTAAATACACTCATGCTCATGGAGGCAGAGGAACTGGTACATTTTCTTCTTGCAAATAGAGAGACAGGTTTCTAATTATACCCAGCTGCATTATACCAGCACAGGTTGTGTCCCCCAAGGGTAAGCAGAGTGTGGGTCCAACATGGCCCGTGGGGTGCACGAGGCACTGTGGGTGAGGGGCAGACCATGGCAGCCTGGCCCAGGGGATGCTGCTTCTTGAGATCCCTAAACCACAGTATAACATTTTGAAATTATCTTCAGTTATTTCTGTGTGTTTATAAAATACAGCTTGTTCTTGAAAAATATTAAAGTGTTTTTCATTAAGCATGCACCAGAGCATTTTGTGTGTGAGCTGAGTTAGCCTTGCAATAGCCTGCATATATGTGTCTCCACATGCATGTTGTGCTCCGCTGCAGAAAAAGAGCTACAGGAGGTCTCTGGTATGGTCCTTTGTTGTTTTTCCTAAGAGGGACAGATTCCTAAATAATTGTCACTAGATTATTTGAAGACTCCCAAATATTCCATTTGAAGCTTAAATATTTTATAAAAGTTTGTACACGTGTAAAGTGTTTAAAGTGTAAGACACTGGAGCCTTTGCTTCAGAAAATATTTTGGCTTTCAGAAGTGAATAAATGACAAGACTCTTAAGACTTTGTTCTGAGTCTCCTCAGTGCTATTTTTAAGTGGAGTAAGAGCAGCTATTATTATCCTTATAAGTATTTGGCACCACATGGCCTTGATACACAATCGTGTCTATTCAAAGAATGTCTAGCGAACAAAGGAACTGGTCTCAGGGCATGAATGTTATCCTCAAGCAACTAAAGGATACAAGCCTTGTCACTTCTTGTCTCATTTTCATTAAGAAAATCATGTGGTTTAGCTTTAGGGGGGTGGTGATGAATCAACCATGTGACTAAAGGCAGGTGGCCATCTTAAAGCTCTTATCCTTAGTAAAAATGAGAATTAAGAGGAGGGGATGGCGGAGTGAGGGAGTGTGGGAGGAGTTCAACTCCATAAAATGTTCAGTCACTGGGCTGCCACGAAGTAAATATTTTTACAAATATATTATTTACTACAAGGGAAGGTTTTCCCAGAGAGGCAGATAAATGTGCTTGCTATGGGAGCTTTATGGCCACTACAGGCCCAACTGTCATTCCTTCGGTACTTCCTGTCAGTCCGACTAAACTCTGTCATCCTTCAACCCAGTTTAAATTAACAGGTAATTTGTAAATGTCACTTCAGGTTAGGCCGCTCATTTTGTTTCTACTCTACCAATGCAAAGTCTGGGACTAATTTTTCTTGTCTTCTTTTAATAGGATTTTCATTTATAAATAGAATTATGTTCTGAAAATAAATTACAGTAAGTGATGCACAGAACTGGTAGCAGCAGCACTTTCATAGAATTTCAAGCACCTACATCAGAAGAGATTAATAAAAACACTTCAAAGGCTAAATTCTATTTAAGCAGAAGACAGCTTTTGGTTAATATTTAATCTGAGTAACTGAGATCTTGGTTGAAAATATGATTTTTTAATATCTAAATTAATTTGCAAAACAAAACCATTAATTTTGCCTGAGAGCTTTCATAATGCAAAAGTTTCAGTAATTTATTTGAAAAAAAAAGTAATTCTTTAGTAAAAGTCCCTATTTTAATATGGAATTTATTTCTAATGCAATATATTATATTTGATCAGCAATACTGCTTTAAGTCTATACTTTTGAAATGATCACTAATGTGCTGTATTGAATAAGAAAAAGAACCAGACTTTTCATGAGAGTTTTTAGATTGTAAAGGAGATTGCTTTCAGGTTTAGTATAAACAAATGGACATCACCCATTTCTTCAAGGTAGTATACAACTGAAAGAAGTACAATTTCACTATAATATAGGCATGCATGATAGGACCTGATGTAATATTTTTCACTGAATGGCTTTTGAAGTGTTGTAGTTACATCACATGCTTTTCTTGTTCACCTCCTGGCAATGTCATACCCAAGTGAGCTGGGGGAGCTGTTTGCAGGGTGAGAATCCTGTGCCTTCCTTCTGCTTTCTGGTGGTAGAAGGCATTTCCTTTTCCTCCCACTTCTCAAGGAAATCTTGCATCTTTCCAGCAGAAAGAGAGGCTCAGTTCATGTGTCTAAGGGAATCTCAACACCTTCTGTTCCTTGTAATAGCTGTCAAGGCTTGGCAGAGGCTTGACTGCCCCTCATAGCAAAAGGCATTGCCTAATCTCCTCTCTTGGCTTCAGTAGTAGCTAAACTCAGCTGTGGGGAGTGCAGCCCAAATCCAGTCCCTTTCTTTCACTAACCTCTCCCCATGTTCATTTTATGCTCTTCTGCTGTCATCCCATTCGTGTCTATTCTGCACTCTCAGCCCTGTTATTGTATTTTTTCTCTCACCATTTACGTTAAAGTGTTTACTGGATTTTTGCGACCCTTTTCTTTCTTGTTGATGATGTTTCAGACTTCTAGCAACTCTTTTTATAGTCTATCAGCACCTGAAGTGTTCTGCAGAAGTTGCACTCATGTTTGTAGGAGTTACAAAATAGCCGAGGTATCTGGAAGACAAAGGTATTCACTGTGCATAGTGAAGCACTAGAAGAGATTCTTTTCAGTGATATAGTGACCAGAAATTCAAGAACCATAGCAAAACCTTTTGGCACTGAGCCACCACTGATGAGTGATTACATTGGCTGCTGCTCTGGTAATTAACATATAAGGGATATCAACATGGGAGATTGCAATATAATGTGACACAAGTAAACTAACACTCCCTAGAGTGTTGGATCCTTTAAGCTGGCTGCAGTGCAACTGTGCTTTAAGCCTCCATGCAGACAACATCTGTATTATTTAAAATCTCGTGTCTGGATCCTAGGTAAACCTGTAAGTCCATCATAAATCTATTTAGACTGTTATTGTTAAGGTTACTTCAGGTGTTTTTAAAATTACATTTTTATTGACATTAGCAGTATTACAGTCCAGTATCAAATACTGAAAAAACAATTTTCATTGTGTATTACTACTGACCTATTATCAGAAACATAACTTTTCTGTGTAAATGTTAATTGTTTTGTTTAAACATTAAAAATCTTACTTTATTCTGAATGTTAAATTAGCATCCATGCAACAAGATCTAGGACTTGAAAAGAGAGCTATGATGTATTAAATGCTAACTGAAGTTCCTCCACCCTGATTCATGATAATTAGTAGGAATGCATGTCTCATTGGAATATCACTCTTTTTTCCTTGTGCTTTAGTGGATTTTAGCTGTAAAAGCAGCATCAGTTCAATTTTCCACATAAGTTACCTTAACATGTTTTCACATACTGATCACTTCAGACATGTTACATTTCCCCACTGTGTAACATCGAAAACATTTTGTGGTGAAGCAGAAGTAAGCTTGGATCTTCTCTGTATGGCTAAAATGAATCAATACCAGGGAGAATGATGAAACTTAGGAAACTGACCTTTATGTGAACCAACTGCTGGTGTTCATGAAATTTGAACTAAGACTCACTTTTAGGCAGACTGTGAAATAGCTAATATTCTGAAATGCTGACAAAAAGGAATCCACTGTGAAATGAATGCCTGTCTGCCCGTCTGACTATCAAAATTAAAGCAGAGAAGTAGATATATATTGCCACCTGTCCCAGAGACAAATATGTGAGATAGATGTGCACTGCTTTCTCTAGGATGACATCTGGAGGAGTGTGGTGTGTTGACCTTGGCTAGATGCCAGGTGCCCTCCAAGCCACTCTATCACTCCCCCCCTCAGTAGGACAGGGTGGAGGAAAATAAAAAAGGAGAAAATAAGATGGCAGAAAACCTCCCATGTCAAGATAAAGGCAGTTTAATAAAGCAAAGGGAAGGCCATTTGCAGAAGCAGAGGAAAACAAAAGATGTATTCTCTACTTTCAATCAGCAGGTGATGTCCAGACACTTCCCAGGAAGCAGGGCTTCAGTACACACAGTGCTCACTCCGGAATAAAAATACCAGAATAACGGGTGTCTGCACCCCTCCCCCCCCACCTTTTTTTTTTTTCTCTCTTAGCTTTCATTGCTTTTATCGGTGTGCATATTTCATATGGTATGGAATATCCCTTTGGTCAGTTTGGGTCAGCTGTCCTGCCTGTCTGCTCCCAAGATCTTGCCCACTTCCTGGCTGCTGGTGAGGTGGGAATGCTGGAGAGACAGCTCTGGTGTTGTGCCAGCACTGCTCAGCAGTAGGGAAAACACTGGTGTGTTATCAACACCTTTCTAAATATCTGTGCAAAGTGCAGCTGGGGGGGCTATGGGGAAAGCCAGACCCAATACAGGGAGCACTTACTGACTATCAAAGTTATTGCAAAAAGAATTGCTCTGTCGGTTGCCCTAATTCTACTTAAATTTGTGGAGATCCTCTGTAATTACCTGAGCAGAACTTTGGGTGATTCTTTGAGGTGTTTGTCCTCGGTGTACATCAAAAATTCACAGAAATAAAGTGAGATGAACATTTCTCTTTCAATCAGAATATTTTTTCCCTTTTTGTCTCACTTTTACTTAACTTGAGAAGGTCAGATATGTATGTACTTAGCATTCATTGCAGGGAGAAAGCTTTATGGAGGTCTGTCTGTGAGGACATTCCAACAGCCCTTGGATGTAGTTGAAAGTATTTCTAATTGTACACAAATATTGAATCTTTGTTAGCTGCAATCCCCCATTTTCAAGAGAGGAGTTTAAGCAAAAGTTTCAAATGTTATTCTTGCAATTTGACTCATTTAATGTATTACATTTTTGGTGTCTGAATTTTTAATCTATAATAAATTTTCTAGATTGATGTGTCTCTTAATGCAGATTTGACTGTCCCTAACAATCACATCACACAACCTTAGCAGTTGTTTTTTCACATATGGTTCCCTTTTGCAAAATCACATCTCAGTTTATGAGTTACAATTTGTTGACTGACCTCTAACTAAGAGCTAGGTTTGAAGGTGTTTTTTTTCCTAGAAAGTAAGAAGACATCCACTCTCTCAGCATCAATCTAGCTGTATCTCGGGGCATATAGAGGGGCACATCACATGTAATGTCTATGCAAATCAAAGGTTGTGATATCTGAATTTGGGAGTTTTAAATCACAGCATAGAACAATGTGTTCTAGTGACTATTTTCTATATAAATAAACCTCAGTTTATAAATGTTTATAAATAAACATCAGTTTTTAATATATAAATTACTTTTAATTTCATCTCATGCTTCAGAGTATGCACCCAGTTTTCCAGCACTGATTTTTGGCACATTAGTTTCTGGGATCCAGAGAGAATCCTTCTGGGCTGTTTTAAATCATGCTTGAGGGAAGCAGTTATTCCACACTAAGTAAAACATAGGATGAGATTCTCTCAAGTTTGCTGTCTAGTCTCAGGGAGATTTGAGGCATTATGTTTAGCAAATAGCAAACAGTTGAGACAGATGAGGGCAATCTTCCTCAAAGCTGTTGCGTTAGACTGAGACAAGACTGCATCCATGTACAAATGAAAAGTTTATCTTTGCAAGCAGCAATGCTATAGTTTGACTATTTTTCAATTAAAAGTTGGATTCCATAGTGCACTGAATCTGTCACAGTGAAAAATGTAGGCTGATTGTTAATAATACTGCTCTATAATTATTGCTATTATACAGTCCAGATACTTCATGAGGGCATGATCCCTGATTCTATTTGGTTTTGTACAGACCGCCGAAGAAGCAATTCCTGAGCTGCAAGGTTGGTAAGCTAAGTATAAGACTCATGCAAGTAGGTGCAAGAAGCTTTTCTGTTGTGGCTCTTGATGTTGCTGAAACTAATCTGTCACAGTGAGAGCTGCCCCCTTTTAGCCTTAACGTTGCACGCTCATTCTCGTGTTTTGACATGTCAGGTGTTGAATGGCTAAGAGGGAGCTTTTTTTTGTTAAAGAATGTGGTTTTCAATATTAAAAAAACCCTCTTAAAATATTTTCTTAAATTTATAGTGGGTTTAATAAAAAAATTTCAACACAGGATTATTAAAATGTATTGCCTTCTTTAAAACAGAAAAACTAAAAAAACCTCCACAAAATACTTTTAATAATTTTAGAGTGAAATAATTACTTGGAGGTGCCTGTGGCATGAAATTCAGAACCTTTTCCCCAGGGATATGTAATGGATTGAAGAGAACAAGAAATTGGTGTAGACAGGTGTTCTCCCACAGCATCATCCCCCTTAGTGGACTGATGACAAGTGAATACTTGTAGTGGAAGACAAAATTCAAGTTTCTTCTCTGGCCAGATGGCTCATAAGGGTACAAAACATATATCTTTGTCTGCCATCCATCTATTTGCCAGAAACAGATGTTTGGCACTCTTACTGTCTTAGCCCCAACCTAGATACTAAAAACCCATTAGAAGACCCCTTTTAGATGCTAGTTGAAATATTTGGGTTGAAAAATTCCATTTTATTTTAGAAGTTTTCTGAAATTTTTCTGCTGTTCAAGAAACTAAAATGGAGGAAACACAGTACTTTGTATTCGTTACTTTAAGCTATTGTGGGAGAGGGAGGATTTCTATTGAGGAAGAATCACTAGAGCTCCCATGCAAGAGTAAGGACTTGCCATTTGGCAGCAGTGATAAGCATGTCAGGGCATGGCTTCCACTATTGTCAGAAAGGAAGTGTGAAAGTTTGGCTAACTAATCAGCTGCTATTAAAAATTCAGTCACTTTTCGCTTGTTTGATCCAGGGAGAGCTGTTAGAGTTCAGCAGCTAAATTTGTCAATTTTGTGGATTTTTAAATTTCTCTTTTTTCTGGCACGATTTAATCTCTCACTTCTGGATTGCATCACTGAGTGTGGGGTTGCATCCCTAGAGTGCACCAATATTCCTTTCTTCCTCCCTTCCCCAGAGCTGCTGAAGCAGATCAGACTTTTCCTCTAGTGATGCTGCCAGCACCAAAAATGTTCTTGGCACACTTAGTCATTTAAACACCAAAATTTAAAGTGATAATTAACCTTCTGGTTATCTCACTGACCTTCTTCTGTAACTTTAGACCTCACTTCATTTCAATATGAAGAAGGTAGGAAGTGTAATTTGTAAATTGTATGTGGGAACTGGGAGAAAATGGTAGGAAAAGGCTGGAATGATGAGGCTGGGGTGAGGAACCGTAAATACAAGGAATATTTCCCAAGGACAAAAATGCAAATCAGTAAAGAAGGCTGGTGATTGATAGTTGTCCTGGAGAACTGGATCCTAATCTTATGTCTGTCCAGATGGAGAAATCTTTTATGAAACAATCAGATTAACTGAGGTCTACAGTTAAAGTGAAACCCCCATATTTCTCTTTGGCTGGAGAAGCCTGGAGGCAGGGCAGGCCAGGAGGAAGAGCAAAGGTGAGACAGCTTTGCTGTGGGCTGTATCCAACCTGAGACATACTGGGTTTTGCACATGGTAGTTTGCTTGTGTGTGTGTGTGTGTGTGTGTGTGTGTGTGTTTGAATGTAATTTCTGCTAACAAGAGACCTGTGTCCTCAAAGGACAGCAGATCCTAGAAAGTGGAGGACCATTCCTGAGGCTGGGTAGAGAAGCCTAGACCTGCTCCTTGTCTGTGTGGGCAGGGAGGGAATGGGGAGAAGATGGTCACCATCTTCTACAGCAAGAGCTCTCAGCCCTGGAGTGCTCGGAAAGAAAGGATCTCCCAGGGAGTGTGTTAGTTGTCAGTACCCTGTGCAGTGTTCCAGGAGGTGGAATGCTGGAGCCAGGTGTGCTGTCAGCGAGGTGAGGCTCAGATGGGCCATGGCAGCGTGGGCTGGCTGCTCCTGGCCTGTCCAGCCTGAGCTCAGCTTTACCCAGCAGGAGCAGCTCACTTAAAGCAGCAGCTGGAGGGAAAGCAGCCAGCCGGCCCTGCACAGCTCCTGGAGGAAAAGAGTGTAAAGCTGTACTTTTGTAAATTGGTCGTTCCCTTCTTGTCTACATGGGCATAGTTTGCTGTTCTATGTTTAATGAAAATATGGGTTGTTAAACTGCTGCTTTGCAAGTGGTATAATTAGTTTTCTTGTTTTAGCCCCAGAAAACTTAGTGTAATTACCTCTCGGCTCATTTTGATGGCTTGAGTTTTTGCTGTAATTCCCATGAATTTAAACCCAACCTTCGCTGCTGCCAATGGCAACAGGATTACACTTGTGTCAGCTGACCCAGAAGAAGTGTGTTTTCATTACCCCACAGAGGTATGCTCTGATTTAGTGAAGTACTTCATAACCACAATAGGTCAATAGGAAGTACACTTGAACAAATACAGTGTTGCATGATGCTGAATAGTAAGGAGAAACAGTGTTAGGCATCTCAGAAGAACCCAGGATGAACAGATATTTTTAACCTTATTAGCTCTGTGCCTCAGCTTCCCACTTGTAAAATGGTTTACAATTAAATGAACCAAAGGGTTGTTCTGAAAATAAATTCATTAATGTTTGAGAATTATTCAGATACTATGCCATGGAGTGCAATAGACTATCCCACAAGTAAATTAAATTTCTCTGTTCTGTAAAATACATTTTGAAGCAAGTATGAAATGAGGAAGATGGAGGACCACTCTCTGAACAGTGAGAATAGCAAAAATACTGAATAACTGCCCTGTTCCTTTGTTGAGCACCATCTACCTCAGTTGTGGACTGAAGTGATTATTTCCTGGGGGAAAAATTAGTAATGTAATCACATAATTTAAATCCATAATGCAAATCCTGAATTTAAGGGAATTAATTGAGATTATATGAGTGTTAAGTCCTGCCTCAGTTGCTACCACAAGTCACTTTTTTTTCTACATTCTTTAACTTTGCTTGAGTTTGCGACAGCACTACTCCTTTAAGCTAGTGGGTTTTTTATATAATTATATATAAGTTTATCTATCTATCTATCTATCTATCTATCTATCTATTTGTATATTCTTCAAAGTCAAGTTACCAATACAATTAATTCCATGAGGAGTCCTTACAGCGCGTCTAGGTATTGAAATAGCTTAAAAAATCTGAAGCAGCTATGAAAAAATCGAGATAAAAATTAAAAGTTAAATCAGTTAAATTTGATAGGTGGAGATAATTTTCTGTACCACACCTGGGAACTCAGAGCTGTAACAGCCATTACTGCTAGTGGTAGCTGTCTGGCCTAAACCTCTACATTGCACTGAATATCTTTACAAATCTAAATATATAAAGTGCCCTAAGGTACTTTTCAAAATCTGGTACAAAAATTACTTTTTGGACTGTGTTGTTGTGGAAAGTCTGGGCTCTATTGGCTGTGCACCCAGCATCCCTCAGGAAGGAATAAACAAGACAAAATAGTTGTCATTTTTTTCATAACTGCTCTTAGTCTGCAGCAGGACCTTACATATTCTCTTTGAACCAATAAATGCTTCTACATACACAAGCTTTGAGGTCACATGGTTGAATCCAAGAGTCATCCTCCATTCTGGACCAGAGGCATCCCCATAAACCTCCATCCTTTGCCTGGTAGCAGGTGCGGGGTGGAATGGGTAAGAGTACTTTTTAGGTAGCTGCATAGATGGTGTTTGCTAACCAACCCTTGCATTCTCTCCTGGATAAATGGAAGATCACCACCACATCATGGCCACTTTTGTGCCAACAAAGAGTATTCTGTTTAAGTGGCTTCCCTCGGGATCTCAACCTGAATAACCTACATTTAAAGACAAACAGATTGATAAAACAAGGGCATGAGCCATTAGTAGGCAAATTATCTATCCAACTGACCCAGGTAGTTTCACATAAAGAGAGATGAGAGGCACCATCAGACAAAACAAGCCAATATTTCATTTCTATCCTGGTATTCCTAAGTGGGTTTTAAAGGAAATTAGATAGAAAAAATGTTGGACTATGTTTCTCTGGTTTAGTTATGTTAAGGCACTGCAGTGCAATTAAATTTTGGATTTTGTATGTGACTTAGTATGATTTGTGCTGTTTTATTGTTATTAAAAGTATTTTAGTTATTTTGATAATTAAGTCAGATTAGGCTGTGAAGTCTTCCTGACACATAATAAACCTTTTTACTATTTATGATACTAGAACAGAAAATTAAAGAGGTTCTATTTATGAAATAGTAAAAGAGAGCCTTATTTTTCCAAAGTTTGTGTTGGTTCAAAACAGCTCATGGAATAATGCAAGTAGAGCACAGCACAACTAAGGAAATGCTGGAAATGGAACATGATATTCATTGGCTCGTGTTCCTCAGCAGTGCCTGTGGAGTGGCCATAAATGTGCTGTGGGGAAAGGCAAAGCTTGAACTTACTCAACTGCCCCTGTGTCTTTCTAGGATTTAGCTAATCAATACATATGCAGTTGTAAGAATTTTGGCACTTTCATCAAAACCATGATCTGCTTGATTTCACTGATCATTTGAAGTAAGCAGACTTCAACATCATTTATGTTGAGAGCTGTTTGTGCAGCAGCTGCTTGTGAAAAATATGCCATTTGCTTAGAGAACCACCACAGTTCAAGACTAAAAATACCATATAGTATTAGTTGATTTGTTCAGGGAGCTTTTCTTTCATATTTGTTGCTAGTTCATGCTCAGAAGATATATGCTAACTGGTCTGGTCTCCTGAAACACAAATGTCTAGCTGGGAAGAAAAAACTTGTATCAGCTGGGGAGATATAATTAAAGTTTCAGGCTTACTTCATACCCAGGTGGAGACTTTGAGAGACTTAAGGGAATTTAGTGCTAATCCAAACCTAGTATCTCCCAACTGACGACATGATGGGCAGCATGGAACTGTAATTGGAAGGGCATTGGAGGGGGACCTGGAGAGATTATAGAGGAGCGAGAAGAGAGGATTAGACAAGCACAGGAATAAGTACAGCAACTTCAGAAAATTACCTAATGCAATACAGTCCTTGTGTCTTTGTGATATTCAGAATCCTAGGCTTGTCAGAGAATACAATACCACATACCTTTCAGTTCTGTTCTAGAAATCTGCATTTGAGAATGCCAACTGTCAAAGCCTTTACAAGCTAAAGGAAGCCGCTTAGGAAGATGTAGGCAGTTCAGCTGACAATGCCTCCTGTTAATCCTGCCATGTATTAGAATCATCTATCCTTATCTTGAGATCTGTCAAAACAGGCCAAGTGACCAAACCTCAGGATGTTCATCCCTGCATCATGTGGCACACACATGGCCTCAAAGACATGGGGCTCTGTGATCTACCAGCACCCACAGATCTTGCTTAATGTTAACACAGACTCTGAAAGGATTTTTGGGAAGGTTCTCTTTAATTAAAATGGCATCTTTCCCTGTCTTAGAATTCCTCTCTACCATGTCATGTGATCATATATTCCAACAAGTGCTCACAAGCTACTGCTAGGGATTAAAACAAAGCTTGCAAGCATGTGAATCCTCCTTTTATGACTTTGCCTCCATCTCATTTTCCTTATGTTGCTTTCACATTCATCTCTTCCAATACTGCTTTAATATTCTTTACTTTTATTGGTGCTTTCCTCCTTGATCCTGTCCCCTCAAATCATTTATTTCCTGTCTCTGATTTGGAATGGATCTGTATGCTCTTCTCTTACTGCCAGTCAGTCTTCTTGCATCTCCCAGATGATTAGCAGTCTTTTCAAGGCACACTGTGAGTACAGTTTGGCATGCAGCAGAGCACTAGTCTCAAGGTGCAGACACTGCCCAGAGGAACAGCATGGGACATGCAGTGAAACCAGATGAAATCCAACATGACCGCCTGAGATCCAAGTCAGAAAAGGCAGATTTTTAAATTAAATATTGTATTGCAAGGTGAGGGAAGGAAGCTAATGAAGTCTGTTCCCTTAGAATAAGGGGTGAGACATATTTTTTCTTGTTTTATTATTACTATCATTTTTTTAAGTAGTTGCAGATTAAAAATGGTGTCACTCTAGTTGAATCAAGAAGACAAATAGAAACAGGATCATCTGATAGCTCCAATTAGGGAAGAAATTGAGATGGGTAGTTTTGTGAAGTAATCTTTTTTGTTGATAAAATCCTGTTGTGCTTGCACATAGGAAACATTGGCCAGCCAGAGACAGTTCCTCTGTTCGTGTCACCAAACTCCATGTAGCAGCATCTAGGACAGTCTCTAGACTTCTCTGACCTTACACAAATTCAGGCGTGCTTTCTGCTTGTTGCTTACATGCCTCCATCATGCTTTCAAGCAATATTCAGCAAAAGCATTCTTTTAGGTCAATTTATTTTCTGAAGTCTTGTATTTTTTCTTTCTTTGTTTGGTTTGGTTTGGATTTTTTTTGTTTGTTTGGTTGGTTGGTTTTTTTTCTTTCCTTTCTTCTTTTACAGCTATGCTATGAATCTTTCAGATGACTTAAGTGAGCATAAGCAGACTAACAGTGTCCTACTTTTTTTGCCTTTAAGTACTGCCTACATTTTATGGATATCTCTGTCTCAGCTACACCTTCAATACACTGATTTTTAAAAATCTTTTGCAGTGATAGAACCCAAAATTTATCAGGAAAGGTGGAGTTTCCACCCCAATCCTGTTGAGTAGTCCTGTGTTTTGGGAGGATTCCTAGGCCTGGAGTGATGGGTTTTTTTCATCAATGTTGTCACATTGTACTATTAGGAATGACGTAATAGCTTGGCTAATTAAATTCTAGTAATATGCACTTACGTGACTGATCAGTACTAAAGCTATTCATTTTATAACATTTTAATCTTTAAAATGCTAGAAAAGCTATTTGGAATGAGTGGCTTACTGTAAATGAATGGACAGAGACCACAGTCAATAAGTAAAGTGCTCATTCACCAAAGTGCTTTAGCAAGGTTATATTTTGTTAAGGATTTTGAAGCTGGACATAGTGTTGAATTGAAGCCCATCAGCCATTTCTGTCATTTATTTAGATTGGCTAAATGATCTGAAAAGAGATTGAAATGCTATCAAAAGGGGTTGGGCAGAAGGACTACCAGGCTTGTCCTCAGCTCTCCTACTGATGTGTTTTGCATGCCACTGAAGGCAAAATGCAACACATTGTGACCCTCACCATACAGCAAAACCTTGCCTTTGTTTTCTGTTGCTTTGAATGTGAATTGATGCAGTATGTGACATGGGACTTGTGTTGTCCCATAAGAAGATGGAATGTAACCCAAGTACACACTTAGATGATGCTGGTACTGCTTGGAAGAGCAACTATTTGGCTTGAAATCTTTGTCAACAATTTTCCTGCAAAGGTAACAACCACTTGTAAGTGACACTTGGGAGAGGAATACACAAGGTAAAACATGAGTCAGCCCACAGCATGTAACTTTTCAGGTAATGTTTATTAAATATTATCTTTGTTTCAAAGGAGCGCACTGGAAGAACATCAAAATTACTTCAAAGCTTCAGTAATAATTTTTGTGTTATATTTTAACAATATGTTTTATCACTACAGCTCGCTATAGATTTGCTTCAAATATTAAACAGACTCTGGCTATAGTAGTTAGCTGAATTGTTTATGGGATCAAAATCAAACTAAACGTTCAGAAAATTTTCAGCAAGAGATTCCAGTTAATGAAAGCACCATTTGTGATGTGCTAAAACATGTATACACATAGGTATTGCCCCATTTATCAGACATGAGAGCTAATTACCTCATCCACTGCTATATTTCTTCCATCCTCTGCATTTCAATTCCCAATATTAACACATAGGTGGTCAAGCTGACCATTGAATAGCCTACATGAGCATGAATGCATTAAATAATTTAATGTTAGAAGAGTTTATTAAACTGCCACATTCTAATCAGCATGCGTACCTGCCTTCATTAATCTTGCACTGGTCCATGGTGTGTCTCCACAGCTGATATAGAGTGTGCTAATGTTAATAGGAGCTCTTAACAAACAGGATCAGTTAATCAAGGAAAATTTACTATTAGCCACATGACCATGCATACCGAAATCTAATTACAATCAGATTTAACCTCTTCATTACTGTATTCATCCAAATATTTTTTGTTATCACTTGTGATACTAAAGTATTCCAAACTGACACATGATTATACTAATTTCAACAGGAAATACTTACATCAACTCACATTTATTAAGAAGGGAGATTTTCTTTTTTGCCATGTTTTCAGTGTATAATGTTATATGGGTTGTATTTATTGCCCAAAGTAGGAAACCCAGTACCACATTTTCTCACCCAAAACCTGACTACAGAAATAATTGCTAGAACAGAATGTTGAAAAATAATCTTTACTATTCTGGATTAATTCAGGCAGAATTTAGCACTTGGTAAATTGCATGTTGTCTCTTGATTTGGTTGATATCACTGAGAACATAGAGGGGAATTAGCAGCCAAAGCGTTTTAAGTTCTTCTGATATAATTTGAACCATATTATTTTATACTTTGCTATTTCCATTGGATCTTAGACTATGATAAGCAATTAAGCTCCATCAGAGGCCATGATTCTTTGAGTTAGTTCACAGAATGTGAAAGGTTAGAAGGGACCTCTAGAGACTTAGTTATTGATAAAAAAGTGTAAATTGAGAGAATTCTGTTTTAGAGCTATTGATTTATTTTATTTTATTTTATTTATTTTTAATGTTATTTTTCTGTATGCAGAGTAGACACTATTAGTTCAGGGCAGAGAAGATAAAGTGTGTTTCTTTCATTAGGAATTTGCACAACATTTTGGGTGGAAAAACAACATATTTTAAACCACAGTAGAGGTTAGAATTCTGAACTATATTAAACTGATGGGATGGTTGTTTGCATGGGCTGAGAAACACTGTACCACTGCACCTCTGGCGCATGGTAGGAAGTGGGAAGTGGATCTTAGCCTTGCTGACTTTTGGGTATGGATGACCAGCCTTGGGGACACTACTGGGCCCTGCATTAGTCTCTGTCACCATATGGTCTTTGCCATCACACCTCCCTCTTCTGTTCTTCCTCACCCCTTCTCCATCCTTCTTCTTTCTCCTCCACCCTGCTGTTTAAATGAGTAATTTCTTCAAAGAAGATGAAGTTCTGAAATGTTTTCGTCTGTGGGGAATTGGTTTGTTAAAAGTCTACTTTTTGGTGCACTCTGCTCCATACCAGTGGTAAATATAGGGGTTTTGTGAGCTAGGCTAAGTCAGCCCAAGACAGGATGGTAGAGCTGTCTAGGAAGGAAGAAGAACATGCTAAGGCAGGGTTGTTTTTTCTTCTTTGCTCCACCTCTTACTATTCTAACACTCTTTTCTCTACTCACTTGTCTTCATTACATATGCATATTCTTCCTTTCAGTCCTGTTGTTCCATCCTTTGTCCTCTTGCTCTCAGTTTCTTAAGGTATTTCTTTTTCTCATGTGTTACCTTACTCTTGGACTACTCTTCTCACCTTACTAGCACCCTTAATCCAAGGTATGCTAAAGCACTCCTTAGAGGGTGCATGAGTGTTTGGAGTGTTTTGCACCTGTTTTCTGAACGATTTCTCTACTGTATATAGGCTTTTTTATTTTTGCAACTGTAATCTAACATTGCTTAATGTTCTTGATAGATGGCCATCACCATCATTATGCCATACATAAAGCTGGGACAATCAAATAGCAGTTAAGAACAAGGACTTTTTCTCCCTGTCCTGTCCTGTCCAGTCAACTTGTAGTATCATTCTCTGTGTTGATGCTTCAGCTTCATTCTTGATACAAACTGAGGAACTCAATGAATTTTTTATGGGTGCCAAAGACCAGATGAGTCTCCGTGTTTGCTCTGGCACAAAAGCTTCTCTCCGCTAAACTATGCACTTTTTAAGGTATGTGGTTGCATTTGGAATGAAGGCGTGGCTGTCTGTCACCCAGTTGGCTGTCATTTGCTGCAATACATATACTCAGAAGGCATCATTCACTGTACTTGCTGAGTTTGGGGGAAAGTGCTGCATTTTAGGTCACTTGCAGAGAAACTGTAGGATGAAAAGAATTTGACTATTGTGAATGGCATGTAGTGATGCAAGACAGGAGGTATTTCTTGCAACTTAGCTGATGTGTAGTTACACCACTGTTTTCGTCAGTATATCCAGTATTCTGAAATATAACATTTAGGGACTGTGTTAGCATCAATACTGAACAAATCCAATGTACTGAACAAATCCAATAGCACTGTCAGAACTAAACAGCAGAATAAATAACACAACATAATGACAGCAAGATCTGATTCTTCATTAATAGAATATCCTTCCTCTGCACTGCTTTCCTTTTGTACTTCTGCTTTCGATTGCAATTTCTGTAAAAATCTGTCCACAAAGGAGAATGCTGATAAATTGCTAAATGTACAAATCCAGCATGATAGAAGAATTTAATGCAATAGTATATGACTCAAATATAATGTAGTTTGGAAATGTCATATGATAATCCTACATAAAACCCTATTCATCAAAAGGCTTCTGCTGTCAGGTCATGATGATGCTTTGATTATTTTACACATTATTTACACTAGATAGAGTTAGAAGGCATATTCTATGCATGATTCAAGATGAAAAGTAATCCTCGAAAAGAGAGGGTGTATTCTTTGTACAGATGTTAATTTTGATCATAGGAAAGGGGGGAGAAGTACTAATAAAATTGGTCAGGACATAACAGTATTTTGAAATTACTCTTAAAAAGCAAATGGATGTATAACGTGAAAGTATTTTTAAAAATTTAACATTACATTAAAGTAGCTGCCGGAGTTCTGTGACTGGGAAATTGTAAGCTAAAGGAGATATGACATTTGCTGTAATGAAATCAGGATGGCTAGAAAAAATGTCTGAAAAGGCCCTAGACCGAAGAAAAGAAGGACAATTCAGCAAGATTTGTGGCATCGTCTATCATATGATGGTACTGAGCACATAGCAGCTGTTTAACATTGGAAATGTGAGTTTATAAGTACAACTGAATAGACAAAACAAAAGGAGGTAGAAATGACCCTGAGTCCTGGTACTGTGTATGCTGACGACTGCTGGAAGGGACAGGTTGTCTGTGACAAGCAGTGTAGGGAGAGATATCAGGTATTCATTAAGTGATCAATGAATGGACCTGGAGGTCTGAGAATTACAGGCAAAACTTATGAATATGATACAGATGACACAACTTCCCTTCCCTTCCCTTCCCTTCCCTTCCCTTCCCTTCCCTTCCCTTCCCTTCCCTTCCCTTCCCTTCCCTTCCCTTCCCTTCCCTTCCCTTCCCTTCCCTTCCCTTCCCTTCCCTTCCCTTCCCTTCCCTTCCCTTCCCTTCCCTTCCCTTCCCTTCCCTTCCCTTCCCTTCCCTTCCCTTCCCTTCCCTTCCCTTCCCTTCCCTTCCCTTCCCTTCCCTTCCCTTCCCTTCCCTTCCCTTCCCTGCCTTGCTGTGCTCTGCATTGCATTTTGAATTACAAGTTTTTCTTCTAACAGCTCCCTGTAAAGAACAGGTGATAGGTGTTGTCCTTTAGATTTACTACTCATTTGTTTGGATTCACCCAGGCTCTGTGGATTGTTGGTTTTGGAAAACTAAAATAGCTGATGCAATTTCCCCATACTTTTAAAGCATCTCTTGAGATGTAGTGTTTCCCTCTATCCCTGACTTAACAAGCAGAATTCTACCTACCTAGGCTGATAAATATTGATGTTGTATTGATGATGCTGAAACTGTATTTTGCCATGAGGATTTTAGGTAAATGTTCTTTATGTAAAGCTTCAATTTATAATCTATATATCAGGAGGAAGTGATTAATTAAAAGCATAAGCTTTTTCTTAATTAGGCATAGGAGTTCCAGCAGTCTTCTGCCATATTTTACTGAAGTAAAACCCTAAAAAGCATTTTCCACTTAATATTGATGTGTTTTTATTATCATGTTTGCTGAATTCCCTCCACACATCAAATAGCAGAGAAAATAAAATGGGGCATAAACAGGTTTAGAAAATTAATGCTATAGGGAATTTGCTGAAGGAGCTGGAAGGCCAGATTAAAACATTTTCCAGACCTGCTGAGAGCTTATCTTAAAACATGACCAAGATAATTGTTTTATTTTCCTCTCCTAAAACATCTGGAATAAGTTCCTGAAGAGATAAGAAGTGTATGCACAAAGTGCAACTGTAGCATAGTGTTACACTCCCACATAGCTTTTCATTTAATATGTTTCAACTACCACCTGGCCAAACAGAGATGAAAATATAGTGAAACATGTTCAAGCTCGAAAAATTGTTCAATCTTTTGCTATTCCCTACCACTCCTCACATGATTTGTCTCCTGCTTCTTTTTCTCAAGGGCTAAATGTTGCAGGGAATCACAGTTTCTAGTCAGCGAAGTAACCACAACAAAGCTCCTCTGGAAATGAAAGCTACATCCAGCCTCTTCTGCTTTTATCTGTAAATGAAACACACTCTAAGCCTGTATCTGTTGTTGTAGGCTGTAATATCTAGGGGAATTAGGCACCCTTTTATAAATCTCATCTTGGAAATCCCATCTGAGGAGAATTATTTCCTTATTCTTTATGATTATAAGGCATTAGCAGATAAAAGTGTTTCCACTGGGGTAACTTACTTGTAGCTGAGCTTTTCCTTAATGAGAATATCCTCAGTTTTCTAACACTGAAGATATAAGTGCATACAGCTTAAATATACAGAAATTCTTGTATTCAAAATAAATTATAACAAATGTTAGATTAGACAATGGTAAACTGTGACGTGCTAAGGAAGTGCTTTTCAAATGGAAAGCTGTATTGTGCCTTTTTGCAACAGCACAATGATACAGTGCTCTCCCTACTAGATACATCTGGAAGCAGCAGTGGGATACTGTGCTGGGTAGTTCATGAAGAGTTCCAGGCATTCCTTTCAGCAAAAGTATAGGAGAATGATGCAAGACTTACATAACCATACTTGTTAATTCTTAAAAATAGGAAAAAGGGAATAATTATCCAATTTTAGTGAATATGTGTGTGACACAGATAACTCACAGCTTCTTGATGCTCAAAACCTACCTGCAGAAATTCTGGTAGCAATGAATGTAAAAGGATCATGGAAATTAATGACACTTTCTGCACAATTCTGTTAGAATTGTCCTTAGTCTGCTAAAATTTAAAATTAAAGCTGAACTATTCCTGGTTGGGTGATCTAATTGCTTTGTATGTCAGAAGTCTGACTTCTGCTTTTCCAAAGAGAAAGACATTCCAGCAGTAGTCAAATGTCTTTTGTCCAGTTGGAAATTACCACCAGAATTGTGGTTCCAAGGATTTTTCTTGGAATAAATGCAGTTTCTGTGACTGCCTCCTCAGCTTCTAAAACACTATGAAGAATTGAGTGAATGAGCACAGAAGGTATACTTCAGCATCTTCTCCCTTAACCTTTTTATTCACAATTGAAAGGTCTTACAATTGAAAATTTCATGATAACAACAAATTCTACAGGCTTACTTTTTCTTTTTTTAGAGAGTTTGTCAAGAGCTGCACAAGTTTTTTACGTCAGATCTCAACGCAATTTGAAATAAGTTTGGATTTTAGGAAAATCAGTTGCCTGAGACAAGACAAAGTATGCCTTTTGTGCTGAAATGCTATCTAAAATTTGCACGTGGTCTAAACCAGACATTTGATTTTTTCCTTTACTGAGCTTTTTGCTTTTTACTTGTTTTCAAATAATTCCAAAATGAGTCTCTTCTCTCCTTTCCCAAGAATTGCGAGTGAAAAAATGATCATATTTTAAAGTATTAGTTAAATAGTTGTATTAAATATAATAGTTAAACTATTTAGGTAACCTATTCCTTTTAGGTGGCCAACTTGTCTATTAGTAAGAAACAAAGAGAAGAAAAATATGGAGATAAGCCACACTGGAGTTACCAAGAGTAACAAATGTTCATACTAATGTGTTTCAGAGAGCCAAAGACAGGTATTTAAATCCCATTTCAGATCATGTGTTCTAGAGATCACAAAGGCAAGAAAGCTCTACCTTGACTCAGGGTTTTCCTGAAAGCTAATTCCTGGAACCAAGTAGAGTTTTGACATGATTATAATTCAATCAGATGATAATGGTCCCATCTGGCAATAGAATAGCAAGTCAGCTGAGACTGATGATGACATTTTGCCTTCTCCAAATTCCTCACTCAAGAGCTCAAAGGACCTATAAATTTGATATCCAGCACTTCCTCTTCGCTTCCTTGCAGCACAGCAAATTTTCAGTCCTTTTCCCTGTTTTTGCTGAGACTATTCCTAAATTTCATCTCCTGATGTATGTTGTAAAATCTTACTAATTTCCTCACTCTTCATAATCCAGTAACTTTTCCCACCTTAATTTGGCAACATGACTGCTTCTTGTATGTGTTTTGACTTTGAAAATGTTGCCTTTACTTAATTCTTAGTAGCCTTAAGTCAAGAAGGAGTTAAATAGAAGCTTGCCTGTATCTATCCCATTTCTGCAGCCCTTTCCACAAGAATGAGGAAAGCAAGACAGAGGTAGCTATGCTTTTTAGATACTGATGCAGACTTTCCCAGAGGTAGCCTGAATGCCATTACTTGTGTTGTTTAGACTGGCATTTACTATCTGAATACATTAGTACCATGTGCTTAATTAAAGTAAACAGTGATTAAAAGTCTGATGATGCTTCCTAATTCAATACAAGGTCTGTACTGACAAGATGAGACTGAGACTGCAGTTTTCTAAGGAGTGAGGTTTGACTGTGAAGTGCCATTTGCCTCTTTTTGTCCATTTGGTTATTCCCATACCTCTGCTGAGAAGGAGCTGTAGGCCTTGGGAGGAGAAGATAGTAAGGGAGAGAGGGGTTTAATCCAAGCCAATTTGCTGTCTCCTTTCTTTCTAAACAACTACCAGTCTAAACATGAGGGAGTGTGCCTATAGATATGAGGGAAAGCAGAAGGAACATGTTAGGGAAGGGACAGGAACCTCTTAAACTGACCTCATCCCTGTCAAAACTAATACCATGAAAAGATAGCATGTGGTAGAGAAGAATGCAGCATTTTTGATATTGCATTGCTGGAGATACAAGCAGGTTGTCTTGCTATTATAGGAACGTTCAGCACAGGATTCTTGTGTTGTTTCTTGTTGTCCACCCAAATGATACACTTCTGAAGATAAAAACTATCAATCTGTAGTGCTCTGCAAATTTCCCTAACAATTTTTCAACAAGCTCTCCTAGGCTTTATTTTTGGTGCGCTGGCAGCAACAAACATTGCAGCAGGTTTTTCTGTCTGACACCTCTCTCTCGTCCTGATCACTATATTTATCGACACACAGATTTGTTTTTTCAAATGTCAACTTCAATCATATTCATTCTCTCCTCCCTGAAGATTGCTTGGCACTAATCTGGGTTTGGTTTGGTTTGGGTTTTTGTTTTAATGATGCTTCAACAAAGATCGGTGAGTTTTGAAAACATAAACATCCATTCCAGCCTATCCAGAAAAGCTCATTGGAACCTAACACAATAATCCTCCATCTTGTAGGGTCATTTGATGGATAAACAAAACATGTAAGCAGTTGATACTTTGCTGGAACTTATCTTTACTACTAACATCCTTCCTTTGGCAGATTTTGTCATCCTCACTTTACTGAATGATACTTTATTCCTCCAGTCATTCTGTACATCATAACAGAACTCTGAGAGCAGTGTGTGCATATGTATGAAAAAATTTGACCCACAGTGCTGTTGGTTTGTTGCTGCCAATAATGTTGGGGTCTTTTCCCTCTGTTTATTGACTATTTAGTCCATATAAACTCGTAGACTTTTTAAATTTTAAAACATATTATACAATTCTAATCCTACTTAGTTTATATGAACATTGTATTATGAAATAATAATTGATTGTTTTCAAAGGAAAATGTTATAAATACATTTTTTGTGTTGAGCCAGCAGCTCTGAATTACTGAAAAAAAGAAAAAATTAGTGGCATTTCTTCATTCAGTCTGTATCCTATATCACTGAATCTGAGAGTCTAAATGGGGGGATACATTTGAAATTGATTGGAATATTCTCTTTCTTCTGCCCTTTCTAAAGAGTTTTTGGGAAGGGGGAAGGAGAAGTGCTTAGGCTGTGGGGTTGCTCGTTCCATATTCTTACTCCTTCACCATTAGGAGATTGCTGAAAAGATTGCCTTCCCTGTGCTTGGTCTTGTTCCCACACTCCTGCTGTTGACACCATCACCTGCCTACTCCCAGACTCCCCCTTATCTGCAGCAAAATGCAAATCGTGTTCAAATTAAGATAGCGATCTCACACCAAGTAATAGCTATTTTGTTGCAAACCATCAGTCATGTATCCCTTGTGCCCAGTGTTGTCACTAGATACAAAGAATAGGCAGGTCAAATCAGCTCTCTTAAAACCAAGCCTTTGGGTCAAGCCTAATGCTGAAAGCCTGGGCTCAGTAAATGTTGAAGCTAAGTTGAAGTTTTCCCACTTGGAAACCCTCATTCTGTGAGTGCAACAGAGAGGATTTGAGAGAAAATAGAGAATTGTAGAAATCTCTCAATGTATGCTGGATCCATCCATAGAATCTCCTCAATAGTATAAAGAGGCTCACTGGACAGAATAGGTTCATGCAACTTGTAGTCTCCCAAGTCTATTTCCAGCCTTTTTTTTTCCTTCCTCTCCTCACAGTTTTTGTTTCCCTGTGCAGCCAGTTTTGAGTCTGTGCAGTTTTATGTCCGTTGTCATCATTGCTGACAGAGAGGTGGACAAAAAAGGTGTTCAAAGGAAGGTCTTCCTATAGCATCCTCCTAAAGAGAACCTCTGCCATTCTGGGAGAATACTTTGTGTAAACAAGGAATATCTGTATTTGCTTGACTCTATTCAATGTGGAGTAAAGTGGAGGGTTTTAGAGCTTGAAGCTTGTACTTTCCATCTTCCAGTGGTTTTATCTTGCTTCTTTATGTTGAGTATAGCCAATGTGGCTTCATTTCAGTACTCTGTAATGACAAATGCACCATCTAAATTATTATTTTAAAATAATCAGATAAAAATTTACACCCATAAATGTAAGGGCAAAAACACTGCTTCCTGCAGATTGGAATCTGCATTTTTCATTTGTTAATGCCTTATTCAATGCCAGTTGATTCACTTAGCTGCAATGTGCTGTGTAGTTCATAACGTTTTTGAAAGAATGCTGCTATCTTTGCAGTCTTTTTAAATAATGCCAATAATAGTACACCATTAGCTAAAGAAGAGTGCCATGATTAGATCTACTCCTACCCAAAGACAACCAGCCATGTTGATAAATTGGTGTGATCTCCTTGCTAAGTAGTTGTTCAGATTTGCCTTGACTCAGTAGTCTCAGTAGTAAGTGGACTGGTAATTTAGCTTCTCTCCATTTTCTGACTATCTTGACCTCTACACCTTTTTTTCACATTATCGAGTGAGCATGGTATTTTCCACACACTAAGTAATACAGACAATAACTGTGTGTGCCTGTCTAAAATGGGGAGATGTTAAAGATTTTTAATATATATAATTTTATTACTTTCTTCCACTGTGCGTCAAAGTTCCATGCAGAGTGCCTGTTTTTACTTAGCTTTTTTTTCCCTTTTTATTACCCAGAACTTTTCAACCTTGTGTGATCTCTTTAAAATTCCCTTTAGAATACATAATTGTACTCGATCAATTTGTTAAAGGCTTTTGAAGTGTTAAAAAAGCTACATTAAAATTATTTTCTTTCAGGTTTTATGTTAATGAACATAGGTGCTATTCAAAGCAAAGTCAGTGTGTCAAGGGAACTTTAACTAAAGTTATTCATACATAAACTAAAAAAGGAAACATCTTTAGTGGAGGAAAATACATTTAATGAGTAAGTGCAGCACACAATTCCTCCTTTCAAAACTGTCAGTTCATATTGAACCTCCATTCTAGATATCTTACAATTACTTTGTCAACAGAAGGTAGAGTAGTGATGGATGATACATTGGTTCTTGAAACCAAACTTTCTGTGAGTTACTTAGGCTGAAACTAAGTGCTTTTACATTCCAGTCTTATTGATGATAGTGGTTTTATATTTATCACCCTGTCATTTCAGTTGACTGTATCAGCCTCTTCAGTGCAGGAATATGGACACTAATGGAGGTGTGTCCTTAGTGCTCTAAAGGGTCACAGACTCATTCCACTAACACGTTCACAGTCCTGTTATAAGCTCAGAAATCATTTTGCCATTTTAAACAGTAATCTGCAGCTGTAGGTGTATGAGGCCTGGGAATAACATTTTCCTACTGGTCTTTTTAGACCATGCTACCTGTTTGACACTGAATAGGCTTCTTTCAACTTTCGCTCATAATAATGTTACTGTTTTGCAACCTGCCCTATAATAATCAGAATTCTACCAGGGTCTTGGGAGTCCAGGATCAGATTGCAGCATTTATATATAAGAAATTCTGTCAAGAATCAATAATAGTCTTGGGTCTCAAGTTCCTTCTTTAATAATACTTTGATATGATTTGTCACAAGCTAGCCCACAGTATCCACCAGATTTTATTACTTAGCTTGCAGCACAGTCTCTCATCTTTGAGTCATGAGATCAGCCATGGGGAGACCTTTAAAAAGCTATATTCTTTACTGTTTGGTTATTACAGAAAGTCTATATTACTCAATAATATCTTTTATAAGGTGTGCTGTCACATCTTCACATAGATGTTTAACCTCGATGTAGATATACTGAATGCCTGGAGGCCATTTTAGTGACATGGACATTGTTTTTCATGATTGGATGCCAAATGTATCAACAAAAACAACAGAAGTTGGGCCTTATTTTCACAGCTTGGTAGTTCTGACTGAATCTCATACAAACTGTCGATAGCAACTAAGATTTTATTTAGAGTGTAGAGTGTAACATTTTTATTACTTGAAAGTAGCAGGAATTCTGTGAAAGCAATTTAGATTACTTTCCACTGTAATATCAGTTCCTAAGGTTCTACTGTGTATCTCAATAAACAAGATCCTACTGCTTCACTCGCATATTGTGGTTCTAAATATATAATATTTAACTCAAACCAGAAATTCAGGTAGTTTCAGTTGGCATTTATTTATACAAATGGTGTACAAAATGAATTATTTGTATTCTTGACTTAAGTCACAATATGCTTGATTCAATGAAGTTTTCAGTAATGTTTGTTAAAATATGCTTTGAGTCAATACTGTCTGACCAACTTGTGAAATTCAGAGGCTCATCTTCAATTTTTTTGTGAAATTTAGAACTGAGAAATCCCAGGGAAGAGGGAGGTTTACTCCATGTATCTTGGGTGTCATCAGAGTCATGCACGACTAGTGCCAGTGAAACAAATTACAGATAAATATGTTTTCATAAATCATGGGATTTTTTCCAAGTACCAATTTAGGGGGGGAAAAGAAGCCTTCAATTTTAAATGCTTTTATTATTAGCGTTTTCTGTTAATAATAGGAATGAGCTATTGTGTCTGTCTCTGAATTTGAAGGTTCTTTCAATTTGTTATATAACCATGGTGTTTAGAAGACATTGAAGCCTTTAAATTAGGGCATGGGTGAAAATTGAGTTATGTTTTTTGGACCAGCCAAAGGACAGAACAAAAATAGAAACATGCACATTTTTCAATACTGCTTATATTGAGGATCTTAAAAATAAGTAAGTGTGATCATTTAATTTTAAAATATTGTATCTCTCTGGTTTATAATTTTTTAAGCCTGTCCCAGTAAAACTTGAAAAGCAGGTATGTCTTTGGGAAAGTCAATCCTTATGTATAATAAAGCTACATGGCCTGTTCTAGCTCAGAGCTAAGAATACAAAACTATTAATAGAGCCATAGAGTGTTGTAATACAGATATTAAAACCAAAAATAATTCTAAGTTATTTCTTAAGAGTGCATGGTAAATGCTGAATTACAGAAAGGCAAACTTGAATTCATTCTAGAAATTTCCAGTGCTTTGTTTTGGAAATGTAACGTTTTCATGGACTGAAGTAACTTCAAGACTGAAAATGCACATTGGTTAAAGACTTTTACCCATGAACAGCTACTAAGATTCTTCCCTTAATAAGAATTTAATTGATAGGTGGAGATACTTTCTTCCTCTGCAAGTTAATTTAAAACAAAGAGTTTAGTTACAGATATAATCTAAAATGTAGTAGTCCTATAATATCTGAAATACAGTATTAATTTTAGAAATTTTTCACATTTTTGTCAGGATCCTTAAAAAGCAAGACCTTAGGAAATACAGCAATGTTTAATATTCATTTGTAATGTTAATTTTTAGGCACTCTAGTCAATTAGTTTTGAAGCACTTAAAAGATTGTTGTCTAATTCTGTCTGTGATGTTTGATTTATATTGAATGGGTGAACTAGAAATATGAAAGTATATATTTTCCAATAGATAGTTTGGAAAAGTTAATGTATACAGTACCACCAGGGAGTTCATATATTTGTATGCACACAAACATGTGCACATGTACACATATATATTTACATATATATATCTATATATATGTGTATTCATGTATATGAATATACCTAAATAATAAACAACTAGTGAAGCAATTGTATGTACCTTTTATACTTTTAGAGCCATATGCCCATAGTCTAACTTTGAAATATCTGAATATTTTACCTGCAGGTAGCATTGAGTTAGAAGGTCTGGAGTAGCCTATAGGAACAAACAAAATGGTGTAAATTAGATCAGGACTTGAACATTTCCTATGTAAAATAAAGGAGGATAAGAATTGGGAAAGCTTATAAAAGGAGGAAAAATAAAAGATTTAGAAGTGAGCATCTGAACTAAAATTAGAAATAGAGAGGTAGTGGAAATGTGGCTTCCTGTTTGCATTTCATAAGCTAACCTGTAGTCTAAATTTATGAGAAAAATCGATCATGTTAGCCCTAGACCTGCCTTTTCTAACTTGACTTTAAGCCCACAAATTGAATCTGTTTCATCAGAACATTTCACTCAGCCTGTACACTGCTCATTTCCTTAGAGCTCTTATCACCCTCCCTGAGGAACCTAAGGAAATATGTCCACCACATGGCCAAAATGCAGATGTGACAACATCATACAACCTGATTTATATCTGCCACATCCCTGCCTAGCGGCTATTTGGGTTTTTCAGTAGCCTTTGCTGTACATGTGAAGAGAGAAAGTCCATTTGGCTGGCCCTCAATGCCTGCAGAAAAGGGTGAGCTATCGGATGCATCTACAAGCTTCCCCTTCCCAGCAGGATAAGACTGTTCTTCTCTGACGTGCTCTACCAAACTCGTGGTTTTCATTTGCTCAGGATTCCAGAAGTGTCCTGACTATCACTCTAACAAGAGCATGACATTGCTTACTTTTGCATCATTACTAAGCAGGAAGGAAAAGAACAGAGAATGCATCAGTTATAGATTTTTAATTTTATAAATGCATACTGGACACGTGCATACTTTTACAACTAGTAGCAGAGGGAGTCTCTTCAAGAACCTTCTCTGTTACTGGTTCTGGAGACCCTTCCCAAGACACAAAACTAATCAGACTACCTCAGATCCCATCTGAGTATTTTTTCCTTGACTTCCTTGCTATTTTTCTTTTTTCCATGTGATTTAGCAGTCAATCCTGAGAAGCCATTGGCTATTTTCATAGTCAGTTAGCTGTAACATAATAACAGGTTCTGTAAAATCCCTCAAAATTCAAAGCAAAACAACATGCATGGATACTAATTGTATGAGCTTGATGATTCTGTGAAAAGCATTATTTACAGGCATCATTAGTTTTATTGGTAGTAGGCCAACTGTGGCAGAGATCTATTTAGCGTGTGATAAGAAAGCAAGGGAAAGTGTTAACTTGGGTTTTGATCTTATCAGCTTCAATCACTTCCATAAATCTGTGTTCCAGAAATGCATCTAAGTTTGTCCTAACTTTCCTGGGAAGCCCATATTTCCCTCTAGTCCCATCAAAGTTCACTTTATTAACCCAGGAGTTATAGGTTTCAGCAGAAATAAATTCTTTTAGCAGCAACAAAATGTACTTGTCAGGCTTTCCACCAGATTCTCTGAAAATCTCATTCTTTTGTGTAGGAGCTACATTTTGTATGCTTTCTTCTGGCAGCTGCTCTTCTGCAGTACATTTGCCATCTCCAGCACCCACATCCACACCAGTAATACCCACATATTCATCAGCTTGTGTTTGTATTCTCATCACCTCACTTAAGCATACAATTCACAGGAGCCAAAAGAAATGATTGCCATTTTTTTGGAACAGATTTAGGACAAAATAAAAAACAGCAGAGAAGAAGACAGGTTTTATACTCCTGAACGTTTGAAAGAGTACTGAATGTTGAGGGAGAAAACAAAATTTGATTTACTATAGAGGAAAAATACTAAATCCTGCATACTCATCCTTGGCTTTCAGTTGAGCAGAATAAACAGCCTTGGTTTAGATAATGGCTTGTTTGCAGTTCTGGTTATGCCTTGTGGAAGTATTCAAATTCTCTTGCTTAGAAGTATAAAAATGCCTTTGAACAGGAGATCTTCCTGAGCAATCTTCTGATTTGCTTCTTAAGCAAATTTACCTGATTTTGCCAGGTCTGTTAACTGATCTTTTTGATGTTTTCTTAGGAGGTTGCCTATGTTATGTTTATAAATGTTGCATGTATATCTCTGTAATCCTTGTATAGCTTCTAAAAGGCTATTTCAGACTTAAATCAGCTGTTCTGGCCTTAGATCTGAAGAACAGTGTCAGTTCACACGTTTTGAAAATCTTACTAACAGACAATGGCTCATAGCTTTGGAATATTTACTTTGTCTAACCTGAACCAGGAGCTTCTTGATGAGAAGATGAGACTTTGGTCAGGATTGCAAGTAGACACTTTGAAATTAAGAAGTTGAAAGGAATTAGAAGGTAATCCTCTACTGAACATCTGATTCCCAACAGAACAAAGTGAGGGAGCGAAAAAACACCAAAACAAGGAAACCTAATTTGAGCTGTTCAGTCTCCTGAAACTAAGTGTAGCTGTGTCTTGAGCATTCTTATATTTCTAGAACTTCTGTTTTTTTCCCTGCTGTGATATTCTTGTAGATAATTCCATTTCTTCCACTGTACGTCATGACATCATGGTCACAGAGGGCATGGATGGGCGCATCTACACTGCATTGTGCTGTAGAAAGCAATATAGCTACAGCAGCATAGAACTGTATACTTCCAGGGCTGAATTCCCTCCAGAATGTAAGAGAACTCATTTAAATTTAGCTCCAGGATCTATATATTGCTTTACACTGTTCTATGACAGAAGATAAACCTGGTACACCCTGCTGGGATTAGCATGGTTGATAATCAGGCATTTCGGTAACATTACCAGCTCAGTCTCAAAGTTTCACTGTAGGAGCTAGAAGATTTGTGAGTTCAAGTTGGTAAGAAATGAGACTGGAAAGAAATGAAAAGAAAAACATCTCTAAGCTTCAATTGTGAGTTCTTGGGAAGAAAATTCAATGCACTGACTTTGACCTGAAATGAAGATTATTCTTGGGCTTACTGTGACTGCTGCATGATGATTCTGCATTTGTTCACCATACAGAGAAACATGGCAATTGCTGATTCCTCCTGAAAGGAAATCACTGTATTAGAATGCTAGAAGTGCAGCACTGGAATATGCATTTCCAGTAACTCATTCATTAGCACCGAATATCCAAAGAAGGAGCATGCTCACTGCATGCTGACAAACTCAGACCATTTGGCAGGTTCTGAGGTTTTTCAGAGGTTGGCATTGTGACATGGGCAGAGCTTTTAACTTTGCCCACAACATTAATAAAATTTAAAATGAAAGAATACATACTCCAAGCAGGGCATGTTCCCAAGTTTGTGCCAAGGTCTAAGCTGTGCTATACCTCAGGACTCTGAGCTCTGAAGTGCTTATTAATTTTTCCCTGTAATTCCTAATAAAATTGTATTGCCGCATGAAAGCAACAAGGGCCTCCCTGTTAATTTACCCTCTGCAAGTTCAAATCCATGCTAGTGAAATGAACTGTCTGCCTTATATTTCAAAAGTAATGAATTCAAATTCTGTTGGGATTGAAATTTTATTAGAAATTCTGCATATCTTCTTATTATTTATGGGTCAAATGGATCATTATATTGATTGATCAACACTTAATTTGTTATTATCCAGAAGTACAGCAAATAATGAAAATACCCTATGACTTTGTTAAAGAATCATCAAAAGTGATGGTAATAAGATACTTTTCTAATAAATTTTCTGCATACATGTATATCTCTGACCACTCAAACATCTGGTAGGAAAAGCAGAGTAGTAAGATAAATCATATACATATATATGTGTCTGTGTGTGTGTGTAGATATATATATGTGTGTGTGTGTATATATACACTAAAACCTGCATTTTTAGCAGTGCTCACTGTAAAAATAAACAACATACAGGACAGTAGGGTTTATGCTAATGCTCTAAGTTAATAATCTCCAACACAGCAACAAATTTTTGATGTTGTCTCGCACCTCTGTTCTAGGAACTAGGTCTGTACTTTCTAGCTGGAAAGAGGAGAGACTGGGAATTTATTTGTATTTATTTATATTTATTGATTTTTTAAAGTTATAACTGATTCTCCTGGATTTAATAGGCTCATTTGCTCCTAACTTCCACTGACTGACAAGCCATAAAATGAAGGGATGAAGCATAGCATTCAGTCCAGGTAATGTATGTTTACATATGTACTATACTGTTAGTTATGAGTCTTGATGGAGTCACACTGGGCCTCATTTTCAAACGTTCTTAGTGCATAGAAATCCAATTGAAGCTTACAAAAGCTTCATGTTCCTGAAAATCTGGAGCATTTTTCCTAGTGAGACTTACTGGCATCTACCATTAAGAAAACCTATAAATTAATTGTTCTGTGTTGTCACTGGCCTGAATACTGCCTGAAGTAAGAATACTCTTGACATGATGCAGAGCAAAACTGAAAAGAAAAAGAATTTTTTTTTACTGTCACAGTCATCTGATATGGATCAGAGTTAAATGCATTATAGATTAAAATTATTGCTTTATATGTTTTATTGATAATGCAGAAAATCAGGCATCTCAATATATATAATGTATTTTTTCTACTGTGCTGGTCTACAGGTGTGCTCAAACTATACCACAATGAGTTGTTCATGAACAGCAGCACCAATGCATGTGATATTTTTTGCAGGTTGTATCCCAATTGCCTTTACCTCTGCACAAAACTAACTCACTGCTCTTCTCTGAGTGTATTCCATGATGTGCTTTCACGTGAGACTTGTAATTACTTCATGTGTCTCATAAATCTCTCCACAGTAACCTTGACTAATTACAAGTGGGCAAGCTAACATATTGTGGTTGGCACTGAACTCCTCACAGACTGGCCACCTGAGCGGCCAACAGTCCACAGAATTTTAAAAATCTCAGTTGAAACCTTTCTTCCATGGTAGCACCAATTTGTCTCTTTACTACCCAGGTGCCATTTTTCATGAAAGTTATGGCAGACTTTATGTCTTTACAGTTTCTACAGTTTTTCCCCCTCCTTTAAGGAAGGGAACTGACAGATGGGTGAAAGAGCAAACAAAGTGCAATGTTGTGTATTTTATCCTTTGAAAACCTGGCTATAATGATATAGAAAACTTCATTCACAAAGCTATGAAATATCAAACAACATTCACAAAGTTATGTGACAAACACCACTCACAAAGTTATGAAATACCTTATAAATATGAAATATCTTATAAATATAAAAGGTGAAACTCTGATTTATGCCAATAATCTCTTCAAGCACTAATGTTTGTCTAATGGATTCAGCTACCAAAAATTATTGCATATGCTACAGAAAGGATTATAATTTGAGACCCACCTGTGCCATTATATCAAAGCTAAAATTATTCCATGAGACTTTGGAACATTCCATGTTGGTTGATACTACGTACTTTTAACTAAAAGCTTCTCCTTTCACTTTACATCAACAGAAGTGGAACAATTAATGCTTCAAAATACAAGAGAAGCTTTTGTTCTTGTTTAAATTTTTGTACCTTAGCTTGAAAGGTATCTTGAGCTCCTTTGAAGTTTCCCTTTAATATACTGCACCCAAACCACTTCTTTATAAGAGCCTCATTTAACTTTCACATTTTAAAGATCTTTCAATGCAAGCCCAAATGCAACAAAAGAAAGTGATAATTGTTGGAATAGAATTGTTGAGTAGTGTAGACATTGAATCTTATGGAGGCCACATCCTGGAAGTATCTTGTGCAACTCTGGCTTCAGTGTACAGCTGGCAGGAAGGTCACATCGCATAGGACTTGCTTCATGCTTTAGACTAATGTTTTCTTCAATTATTAATCAAGTTTAATAATTCACAGAGACCCCAGTTCCACAGAGCTTGTGTGGCCCCTTGCCGAGAGCCCCACTTGCTGCCAGTGGCATTCCCTCAGAGGTCTGCTTGTGCAATTCTCAGGTGCATGCTTAAATCCCAATTCTCTAAGTCAGGATGAGACTTCTGTAGCGTTCCCTGGGCATCAGATCAGACTGTACATCCTTTGGTAGAGGATTGTGTCTTCTCCTTCTTGTATGTGAAAGCAGCTACCACCCTGCTGATAGTAACAGGAACAACTGAAATGCTGATTTGAGATTTCACTGAAGCCCCTCAGGACTGCAGGCAGAAGGTGAAGACATTCAACACTGAGAGTGCAGGATTGTTTGCAGTTGATCCTGATTAACTGCCCTGGCATTCCAGTGGCTATATAGTAGTGGTATTCCTGCCCAACAGCAGGGTAGGTAATAGAGCCTGCAGAAGCTGTGATTGTTCTTGTATCCCTATTCAATTCCCTGAATTCCTTGAGAGTAATTAATGATAGTCAGTGTACAGTTTATTTAATTTACCCTATTAGAAATGGGTCATTTCAGATTTCTGATGTCTGCCTGTCTTTGAGGCTCTGATGCTGTCATCAGACTGCATTGAGAGTGAGCAAGTGTTGATGTCATACTGTGGTTTATTAGTCATATATCATGTCTGTGCTTCATCTTGGTTTTGTGCTGCTACACAAACCTAGTGTTGTGAGAACTCACACCATTTCAGACCTCTGAAAGTTTAATTCTCATGCACTATACTTATTTTCTTTCTTTCTGAACTGGGAGAGATGTCCCTTTTTGTAATAATTTAATTAATACTTTGGAATAATGATGCATTAATTAATGCAAGATTACAATGAAAATGCTCCAGAATTACACTTTATATCAACATTAATGCAAAATGAGTTCCTCCTGGATAATATTTCTTACAGAGAATACAAAAAGAGATAATACTAATTAGGCCATCAATTTAAATTTACCATAATTTCAATCCTTGTTACTTATCTGTTCTCTAGCACAAAACCTTCTGTTCTACCATACACTTTTTGCTGCATTGATATCAGTATGGCAGCCAGACTGGGAGTAATTTCCTAATGTACAGTCTTATACATTATAATACACTTCTGTACTGCAGTTCTGGGTTTGGTGTCTGCATTGTGGAGGATTGAACTTTAAAAATCATGTATAGGTTTAAGAATGTTCTTCTTTGGGTAGAGAAACTTCACTGGCAAAATAACACCCTCACCAGAGGCGTAGGATTTTGTGTCATGCGTGGCACATTGTTAGTCTGAAACACACAGTCCAGGTTACTCTAATTCTTCCTGGCATGGCCCAGATTTGCTGCTGCAAGTGCAACATCTGCAAAGTCATTCTTTTGTGAGCATTATTATTTTAACTGCTTCATACCAGAATGTTAGGTAAATAAGAAATCAAGCTTTCTGTTCCCAAGAAGTTCCAATCCAGCTATGTATTTCCACATCCAAGAAAAAAAACATGTTTTTTTTAAAAGCGTATCTGATCTCACTGCACTTTGGTGCTTTTTTCTTTATATGACCATCACCTAGATGCTGCCTTTGGTGCAGGTAAGAAAAAACGATTAAAAAGACAATTCTGAAATGCAAAGCATGAAAGAAAATTAGCAAATACGTTTCAATTTCAATGACCAACCAAAGCATCATGCTTTCCTCCCTGCTCCAGACTCTCTGGCAGTCTGGTGGAACCTGTTGGGTCACCGGAATTTCCAGGTCCTTGTTCTTCCACGACCTATGCCTAGGACCAGCAGAGAGTCAAGTGCAGAAACCACTCAGGCTGGCTTGGAAGCACTGATGTTCATTTGGAATTCCCAAGGTGTGTAGGAACTTATCCACACTTCTGTCCAGACTATGTAATGAAAAGTAGTCAGGGATCTGAAGTCATGTCAGTACCAGCACAGAAGTATGAGAGTTCTTCACAAACTGTTCTTCACAAGACATTTAGAAATTATAAAAGGAAATTGTTTTGGTTTTACAGACTGCAAGTCTTTCAGAATTTGTTGCATGATGGATTTTAATGTGTTTGGGGATTTTTATTACAAAGACAAAAACCACCAAATTCTGAAATTCCCTGTGAAACTGACTCATTGCACTGCTGTAGTTGCTTTCTTCAAAAATTCAAATATCCTTCTTTATCCAAGTATTTTGCTCAGCTTTTATACAAGACATTTTTGCTAATTTTATTGTATAAAGTTGAGTGATTTATTTCAAAACAGAAAATGGTGATGCCTTGTTAGAATGTGTTCACCAGTAAGGGGATTTAGAGAACCATTTGACACTCAGCAGATCTGATCAGGAGGGTAGCTGTGAGGAACTACAGAGTAGTGGCAGAGTTCAAAGAAAACAAAACTCAACATAAATGGTTGTGCTTTATGGAAAAGTATTCCAGCCTGCATAATAGCCCAGGAAATTATTTTGTTGGCATATTGTGTATCTTCAAAGGGGGCCATTCTTTTCTATAGACATTCTGAGTGAAATGTATGTCACATAAAGAACAAGCCAGTATCCAGTGAAATGACAGAGCCCTAAATGACATAGCCCTAAACCAGGAGCTGTGTGGGATTTGACCATGACAAAACTACATGGCATTCTGCACCAGGATGAATTTTACATATTTTACTTTTGGCTTTAGCATTCTCTGCCTTCTCTGGAGAGCTCCATTCTGCTCTATCACAAGGGCAGAATGAGTTAATGCACTACCTCTTCTCCTTTGCAGAATTTATTTGGAATTTAGAAAAGGTCAGATATGTAAATCTGTGTGATTTGTTTTATGAAACTACGTCTTTGTTTGGGACAGTTCACTCTAAGTGTCCATCAGTATGCAGGACTGTTAAAAGAATATGTATTTAGGAGTGATGATGTGAGCAGATTTTTGAAAACATGAAGAAAATTATTTTTTTTAGGAGCAATGTGTTTAGGTAGAGGAACAGACGTTTAAGAACTACAGTAAGATCTCATCATTAGATGGGATTATAACTCAGTGCAGAGTAGACAGTGTACTGGAAAAACTATGATAACTACTACATGGACTGAATTGATGTAGATCCCAGTGTTTTGGAATTAGGAAATTTTACAAATCTTTTCTTTGACTTCTGAGAACTGGCAAAGAATGGTTCTTGTAGCTCAGGACTCAAACCAGTTTAATAAAACAGGCCCATACAGTAAACCAGCTTTGCACTGAGGGAAGATTTACTCTGTGCCAATCTACACTGCTTTCCCATCCCATGTGTTATTCATCCCTTACTTTCAAAAGCAATGGACTGTATTCAGAAAAACATAAAGAAAAGTGAAGATTTTTTTTTTAGATTTCATATGTAACATCAACTAGAAACTAATTGGATTAAATATTGAAGTATAAAACAACACACTGTTCCAGACTTTTTGTCTAGGTTGCCCATTTTCAAACTATTTTTGTTTCTGTTTAAGTATTCACATTGTATTTTTTTCTCATTAATCTATATGGTCCCAAAATAAAGAACTTTTGGTCTTAGTCTTTTAGATGATCTTAAATCTTCATTGCTAAGAACTGTATAATGGAGATCCAAATAAAGTGGTTTAGCTGGACTGCTATCTGCTGGTGCTGCATTTAGTTGAAAGTACAAATGAGTGCCTGTGTATAAGGGATGAAAATTGGATTTGATGCCTCTCTTGAAGATGACATAATTATGGAACATAAAAACTTAAATGTGCAGGTGTCAAAGTTAAGTTCAAGTGTTTTAGTATCCACATATTTAAGTACTAGGCTTTTTTTTCTGGCACTTTTCCAGCCTTAAATCAGATGTGGAATACTTGAAAGGTGGTGGCTGATAGAGGATTTCAACAGCTTGTCAATTTTAAGTTTACATTTAAGGCTTCTGCAGAACATCCTTCTTCTATGACAGCACCAATACATTGGTAACACCTGCCTCTTTCCAGCTGATCACACCTGATGACACTTAGGTGCATTAACAAATCAACTAACAACCCTCTTCTGGTCCTTTATCATCTATGTTAGTACTGGTAGCTCTGTGTATAATAAATCATGATATACAATGTATTCCTTATTTAATTGAATTTTATTGAGTACCAAACCTATTTCTGGTCATTATACTTAATGATTCCTCTAACTCAGGAAGGATAATTCTAAGAAAACTGTTTCACAGGTATAGTTAACTTTTGTATAATACTATCCCCAGTCTTGTGAGTGATGTGTATTCAAATTTTGTCCCAGAAGAGTAAGAATGTTCATGTTCATATTGAATGTCTTTCTTTAAGTGTATGAAGGAGAAAAGCTCTAGAAGAGCTGACTGGGAAGGTTACACTGGTAGCCAGAAAACATGGGGGCCTTACCACAGTTCTGGGTGTAAGCAACAACACAAATAATATCAGGCAATTCCAGAAGGGGTAATATATCCACAGGAAGTGGGGCTGATCATGCGAGGTTTCTAGCATGGATTCTGAAAGCAAGAGAGCCACCCTGATGCTACACCTGAGTTTACACATCCTCCATCTTCATGGTAGCAATTAATCAGGGACAGCACTGCACTGATGATGCCATGCTGCTTCCAGTTCTGTGGCACTGGTACATGCAAGTGTGGTTGTAACTAGGTCAGAAGTCACTGCACAGATATTTGTGAAAGCCAAGACAAATATCAATATCACCAGACTTATATACTCAAATTTTGGTAGAGAAAACTTAAAAAATCACTACTGTCACATATTCATCAGAGCTATACTACATAGATTGGCTAATGACTATTGAACATCTGAAATATCTAAGTTGAAAAGCAATGAATAAAAGCTGTAAGAATTGGAGAATGTTGAATAAATTCAAAGAAATCATCAAATCATTATAAGAGATTCACTTATGGATATTTAGTAAATAGTTTTCTAAGTTATTTGCTATGCACTGTTCATTCATCTCTAATAAGTATCATACAGTACAAATGGTATTTTTATTTCAGCTCCTAGAACATAAAAAATCTGTAGATGCTAGCTGAGAATTTTGTAAGCGTGTCTGAATGCCAAATCAACTGAGGTAAGTTGGAGTTTATGTCCCTGAACATATTGTACGATCAGTGGATAAGGCAGAGTTTAAATATAGATTGAAAACCACAGGCTATTAAGTATCTGGGAATATTTTACCTTATGGACTTGAAGTCTACAGCTAAACTTAACAAAGAGGTAATGTGAAATACAGTGAAAAAAAATTGCTGGGTGGTCTCTGCCACATAGTGTATTGTGTGGTGGAAAAGGCTGAGAGCCGTAAGAGAGATATTGGGACCAAACCTGACATATTGTATACATTAAATATCTTGCTATTTACCATCTGAGAAACGTTCTTTAAGGAACTTGTGGGCTGGTTAACAAAAACTTTATGGCATTATAGGAAGCCCAAAATCTGGGATGAAAATGCTAGCGTTAGCCAAACTTTTAGGTGGAGCAAATTTTCCAGAGTTACAAAAATATTGTTTTTTTGTGTAGCCAAGGAAAGGATGCCATGTAAGTGGATCTCAGCCCATTTGGATAGCCTCTAAAAATGCACAAACGTAGTTTTTCATTTGTTCTCATTAACACGGGTGAACTGAAAAGAGCTGCGTGCAGTGCTGAAAGCTATGGCTAAGTACATTTTAAATCATAAAGAAAATGCAGGGGAAAATACACAGTGGAAAGACAGGAAGCCCTTTGAGACAAAACTAGCGTAAGATGTGTTTGAGTTATTTTTATTTTTATATTATTTTTATGTGACGAGGCCCTGAGGGTACCACCGGCCTCAAGGCCTCAGCGCTCACTCCCTGGCCCTGCCCAGCCCCACACCTTGGCTGGGGCTGCCCTGGCAGCAGCGGGACAAGCCCTGGTGCCAGGCCCTGCCATCCCATGGGCCCTCAGAGGCCACGGCAGGAGCGCTGCAGTGGCTGCGTACGTCAGACCCATGGAATGGCGTGCTTGTGTCTCATCTCCCTGTGGAACCGTCTTGGCTCAGAGCAGAGTTCCGAGCGCTTGCAGTCACAGCCTCTGCAGACCGACGCACGCTGTGAAAGCTGCTCTGCTTCTCCACCAGGACCGACACAGAGGCTGTGTTAGTAAAACACAGACTTTGGCTGATTTCTTCGGGCTTTGAGTCAGGCCCCTCAACTATATATGTTGTATCTTCCCGTTCTCTCTGCTCACCTCAGGCCTCTCAGAACTGCCACTCGTGAACACCGTAAGCACCACAGCACACACAGCTTTAAATGCTGCACGAGGTGGTGGAGTAGGGTTATGGAGTGAATGCAAAGGAGCTGTACTGTGCTGCCTCATTCCTGCTCCTTTGTCTTTGATTAATGGGACAATAAACACCCGTGAGTACTGCTAGGCAGACCTCAAAAGATGTGGACAGATGCTTGTCTTATGGCTCTTCAAAGGGCATTTACTACCATAAGTATTCTATGATTGTAATTTTCATTGAGGTTTGGTGGCTCTATTCCATTTGTATGGGTATCCAATTACAACTCAAATATTTGCACTTGACAGCAGTTTTAGACTACATAGTTAAATGAAAAATGAACCAAATGCAGTACATACTTTAATAACAATCAGTCTTAAGAGAATTTTTTGAGGAACAACTTCTGACCCACCAAGATTATTAAACATCCTGTAGCATTTTTCGTAAGATTAGTCACAGTGTCTTTTTGAAACTCAATTTATATTATTACATTCTGCCTCCATAAATCACCCTACGGTATCAACTGAATATAGTATTCTTCTGTCACATATTGTTGTAGAAAGTTAAAAAGCTGTCATGTTCCACCTCAGAAATGGATCCACTTTGCTAGAATGTAATGCAGTTCTATTACAAGATTTGGAACTTTTTGTTATTTTACAATCCAGTACATTTGCAAGAGAATCCATTATTTTTTTTTTCCAGTGCTTCTTGGTGTCCTCACCTATATCAATGAATGTAGAACTGATAAGTATCAGTATTTTGCGAAGATAGTAATTTCCAGAGATTTTTCCCTAGGACTGAACACAAAAGAAAGAAAACATTACATTTCAATTTGCACCAGCAAAGAACCAAATTTCTAGTTTTTCAAATGTGATTATTTATTTAATACATTTTGTTTCTTGGCAAGTCTTGCAGATGATGCAATAAATGTCACTCCTTACTTTTACTTAACATTAAGCGAACAGATCATTCTCCTCCTTTATTCTTTTCTTTTGACTGAGAGGAAAGCCAGCAGCCCTACTCCTCTTGATTACTGTATATCTCATATGTTTGCCAGAATGGGGATATAAAACTAGTGCTCTATCCAGATTCAAGTGTGAATAATTACATTCTGCCTACCTAAATTCCCACAGTGATTTCATTTGGGTACAGTATATTTCTTCATTTCCTGCTCTTGGGCCTGTTTTGGCATCTATCAAAGTTAAGGGAAAGTTGTCAAAGACTCTGGTGAAGGAAAATGTCCATAAACTATGGAGTAATTCTGTTGTGGTATTAAACAGCTTGAGTAGACATAAGTAGAGTTGTATCCTATTATAGATTGCTTGCACTGCCTGTCTTTACCAGTTTGGAAAACTCTTCCCATTTCATCAATGTTATGTGTTTATTCAAGATACAACAAATGGCAATTAACATATTTTTTAGGTATTCTGTTGTAGACATATGGTTGATCCTGGTGCCACTGACTTTTATAAAGATCTTCCTTTGGACTTTAGTGAGAATATCTAGGTAATATCTTAAGAGTAATATAGGATCTTAGCCTTCTGATGCATAGAAATTCTGTTTTGTTCAGATGTCTGTGGATGTCTGGGAAAAAAAAAAAGAAATAGAAAAGCTGTTCAAAAATTGAATTCCAGAGTAAACTACAATACTCTACAGTACTCTATGGTACTTCACCAAGACATACACACAGTTGCAAGTAATTGCTGCTTTCTTAGCAAAACTTGGAATTTTTCCAAAATATATTTTTGCTTTTTCCAGAGATAAAAAGTACAGCTTTTGAACCCTTCTTGATTGTCTCTGGTAACTCTTCAGAGGATAAAAAGAGAACAGCTCAAAATAGTGGCAGACCAAATTGTAAAATTAATTCAGACCTGAGCTTTCCTAATTCTTTACCAGGCCTGTCTTGACCAGAATTTATTTTATTTAGAATTTTAGTAAAGTGAGGGTCACATCTATTGAAACTCGATGACTCCAGGCTGGAATATATTTGATACGGTTCTTCCCATCTTCTTTTCCCTCAATGATTATGTTTTGTAAGTTATTCCATTCACTCTCATTCTTGGGAATTTTGGTCATATTCTCATGAGCCAGACCCCGGCTGGGGCAGGACACAGGGCATGTCTTTATTCCTCCAAAGTCTATGTCATGTACTTTTAACCTTGACTTGAGCTATTGGCATGGAAATTGCCTGTATTCTAAATATACAACATTCCTTTCCTTTGGCCTTAGACAAAACTGGGAGTAGGGCTGGTGTAAGTGGTGACAGCATCACACCATTTCTCAGAATCCAGCATAGGAATTCTGCAATAAAGAGCAGTGAAGATAATCGCAACAATTTAATGTTGTGGTTCTTACTGTGGAGGTCATCTTAATTCAAGAGCAAAACCAACAGTCTTGCAGTGTCACATACAGCATTTCTAATAATCAAAAAATCCTCTAAGTCAGAAGTGTGGTACAGCTGAGCAAAAACCCTTCAGACAAGAAAGATGCTTTTATTTTATTTAATTTTCAAATGTTTCTGCTGCTTGCTAGCATCGTAACCCAGGGCAAGTTTAATTAAAGTCAATGAAGCAGTTTAAAGTGAAGGAGAAATCAGCATTAGAAAAAGTGTTGATTGTTTTCTAATTATGCCATGGACTTTCTCTGTAATGGATTCTTGCCTTTTTAGCTCTAGATAAAGCCTGATACCCAATGTAGACAGGAGATCTGGGAAATCCCTTACTAAAATTTCCTTACCAGTTGCTTTTCTAGTTATCTTAGCACCCTTGTGACATGATCGATTTCATTGCCTTTCGTCAACTGTTGGACTAGGTGAGTATTATCTTCTGAAGATTCTAACAACAGAATAGTGTGCCATGCAGGAAAGTTTTGCATGTACAGTTTGAAAAATCTCTTAGTTTATTAATCCTTTATTCAGAAAGTGAACCCGTATGATACAGTTTATGTGTCCAGATTCAGCCTGAATTGAGAAATTCCAGTGAATATGGAGAATAATGGTCATTTTGAATGCTGCCTTGAACCTACACACGGTCTCAGTAGGATTTGGTTTTGATGTGGCTGGACAAATACCTACAGAGATGGTGACTCAACACTTCCCTAGACAGACTGGTGGTTGACAGTGGTTGGAGTGAAGAAATTTTTCCTGATTCTTTATCCTCCCTTCTGTTAGATACAGCATCTCATGCTTTGGCCTTTCTGACACATCTGAGTTCATCTCATCCAATCTACCAGAGGAACCTGTAGCCATGTCATCCAAAATTTTACAATGAGTTTTTATTTTCAAATCCATCTATATATCCAGGAAGATTCCTACAGTGCTGTTACCAAAAAAAAAAAAAAAAAAAAAAAAAAAAAAAAAAAAAAAAGCATGTGCTGTGTTATACTAGCAGTGCTCTAAAAGAAAAATCAGCTTTAGTAGCCTGCTGTAAATCCCCTTTGTTCAGGACTATGCATGAAATAAAGTATGCATTATAATTTCTGATATATTTACTCCTTTATTTTATTTTGAGACAATTTAGTCAGTCTGCAAAATACTTCCATGAACATTTTGGTTTGACTGTCCAGAGGCCTCCTTAAATGGAACAGGTACATTAGGTTCTGCAGTTAGGAAATTCTGAATTGTCCAGTTGTTCTTCACCATTTTGGTGGGCATATTTCATGTCTTGATGAAGAAAGAGTGTGCTTGGAAAAATGCAGAAGTCTAATCATGAACTTTGAGCAGGCTTCTGGCTAAAGTTCAGTAGAAGAATGTAACATTTACAGAGGAATTGAAATGCTCCTTAGCAATGGAGTATTCCTATGAGAAACTCACTAAATGCTCACAGAGTCAAAGACTACAAATGAAATATTTTGCATCCCTCTAGAGAAGCAATTCAAACATTTCATATTTATTTTGTAAACAATCAACTTAATAATCTAGTTATTTTTGTAGAAATGGTAACTTGTTTGTGACTTTGCATTAAAAGACACAAGTCAATTAGGTTGCAAGATCAAGCGCTCAGAATTTCAAGGATAGCCCTAGAATCCTGCCAGCTTCTCTCAGCTATATGTTAGGGTAGCATCCTTATTTACACATCACTAATTAGTTTTGCCTCATTTTGTGCAAGAGGTTGATGATTTGCAGGGAACAAGGAAGGTGTTGTATATTTCTTTTTAACTTCATTGCCTAGTCTATAGTCTTGGGCCTTATTTATTGTACACTGTGCCAGCTAATGTAATCCAAACCTGCATTGTACTTGAAATTACTAATTTCTTTTTACTATTTTCAATGCTATTCTTCATTGTAGAATTATATGAATATTTCCCCAAGAAGTTTTTCTGTGTTGGGGAAGAAAGAATATTATCCCCATTTTGTAGTGGGGAAAGTGTAGATTTGCTGAACAGTGGTAAGAAGTCAGCAAGACCAAAATTCTTTTTAAAATTTATGTTCTCTCAGTGACATTGCATGTCCTTATGTCTCTGTATTATGTGTAAGGGTAAATAGGAATTTTGACTTCTTGTTTTTCTATCATTCATTATGTGGCCTCTCTCTATTACACCATTCTTCATTTGGGCAGTCTCGGTCTCTTTCATCTTTGCACACTGGGATTTTCCTTTAGGCTCCCATCATTTTCACTGCTCATATCTAGACATTTCTACTCTAGAGAGAATACGATCAAAATTCTGTTTGATTGTCAACTCTGTGTCTCTCTCTCAATATTTTAATCTGGGAGATGTCTGTTTAAAGCAGAATAGATTTCACAAAATTACTACAACAGGGACAGTATCACTGCTGAATTACTTGGTGCTAGGACTGAGTAATCCCTTTCAGAGACAATGACTGTGTGTGCCATCAGCCAACTGACAGAGGATGCTGGTAAGCATGAATTTTATTGCTGGTGGTTTTATGAAGCAAAATTCTGCCTGCCGAGAATTAGACTAAGCTAAATGAGCTTAGTTTGGGCAGACCACTGCAGGGGCTGGAACGGTCCTTTGCACTGGTTGGAGCTTGATTTAAAAAACTGTATACATATGGCTGTATACTCTATGTATGTATGCATACAGAATGCATATTCCATATCTGAACCACTCAGTGACTTGTATTTAATATTCAGACTGGCATTCACTTACGTGAAAACTATGTCTTTAAAATCTTTAAATTGGAAACAATATTAAGTAATTAGCATAAATATATCCACTCCAGCAACAAGCTGTTATAAAAGTAACACAAGATGTAAATCTGGGAGAGCTACTAATGAGGTGGATCAGTGTGCTCTTGTAGCCTGGGCCAAGGACGCTGTTGATGGCAGTTAGAAAATCAGGTTCATAACAGTGAAACTTAAAGGCAGGGCCTTAGCATTCCAGGTTCTCCAGAGGAAGCCAAGTCCTTGAGGAACTGTAGAATTTCAATTTTATTTTCGTTGCTTGCAGTGACTTTTCTTCTTTTCCAAATCAGTACAAATGTGGGCCCTGGATTGGGTTTTGGTGTCCTGTCACCATGGATTGCTGTGATCACACAGCAGCTAAGGGTGCAGGGGCTGAGCACATCACTGTTCCAAATGAGCCCAACTATTAATCAAGAGAGGCAGTAAAAGGAAAAACTCCTGCTGATAGCAGGATCTTCTGTTTTATCTGAGAATGATTTACTCAGAAGATAATTGGTGAATTCCCAATGGGAAAAAACTTGATTCTGTCTGAACATAGGTTAAAATCATAAAGTAATTGATTTTGTGATATATCAGGTAGGGACATGGTTGAGACTATTGAACTTTTCACTTAGGGCCTCAGGGTGAACTTGAACCAAGCTTCCGAAGGTGAAGAGCCAGCGCTCAACATGTGCAGGGTTTTGCACTCTTAACAGCCTCTTTAACTTTCATTTTTCCCTTTTACCAAGATCTAGATTTGCACAGAGTCTCATTAAGATGGTTGAGTTGTCATTGGAGATAATCACCAGAGGAATGTGTTATAAAAGGAGGAAAAAAAGTGTGTCTAGAAAGTCTGAATAATTTTTTTTATGCTGTTGTTTTAGTGAAGAGGCTTTGGATGCTGATAGAAAAGTTACTATAGCTATAGGGCACATTTAATTGCATTTTAGAAACTTCTTTTAATCCTGTAATAACAAAAAATTAAATCAGTGCTGACATTTTTTTGTTGCCAGAAGAAGGTAGTAAAAGGGTAAAGAAATAATTGTTAGTTCTGAGAATATAATTAGCAACTTTAATGCTTTAATCTAAAAAATGCATATTTTGAGCCTGGGTGAATGATTAAAGAAAAGATATTGAAAGCCTTTGAAATTTCTAACTGTTTGTTTTTAATTGTAAATTATGATCACTATAATTAGCTCATTTAGTACATTTATAATGTAAACAAATATGAATATACAGAACTTCAGTGATATATTTCAGGGCAAATAAGAGCAACATTGTGACCCTGGGCTCTATTTATTAAGCCTTTCTTGTAGCGTTTGGCACTGCTTCATTCTTTCATACTGTTTTTCTCCCCTTTTTTTCCAGAAGATAAAAGAAAGCCGTACATAATATTTACAGGTCTCTGCTGAGGTCTTAATGCATCTGGAACTACACTGAAGAAAACAAAGATAGAAATCTGGTCCTATTTGGGCTCCATTTAACTCTAACTCTGAAGCTTTCTTAAAGCTAGATGTTTTATCATGCTAGAAAATAAGTATTGCATGTTTTCTTAAACACCAGGCTGTTAATACTGAACAATTAGATGAACTGAAAGTAATGCTATTTTCCAGGTAGACTTGTTATTTCCATAGCTCGCTATCTGCTGAAATACAGTGTGTCTGATACTGCCTGTCCTGTTTCCTGGTGATGCACTTTGTGCAGCATCCTGGGACCAGGTTTCAGAAATGTGCTCCTTTCCTGATACACATGCTGCCCTCCACACCACAGTAACACAAACAGGAGCTGCCTGCCTAAGACTCCCTGCATGCTAATGGAAACACTTAACAAGTAACAGGATGTTATTCCCCCACCAAGTTCAAAGATTAAAATTTGGGGCTTAGTCTCACCATTATTTGTGTAAAAAGACATCTTTTGTTACATTTCCAGAGCTCAGTTATCATGCTGTGACACACTGCATCCAGTTCTGATAAGTCACGGAAAGTTATGATTAGTTAAGCTCCTTATGAATAGAGAAGGCTTCCCTGAAGGTTGAAACTGGCCTCTAACTTGTGATTTTAAATCATTGTTGAAGTGTCTTGACTAGGCTGCCTTTGTGTACACTAAACAGTTTAAGTTTACTTTCTAATCCAGTGGTGCCTGTTTTATGATGTTCACTTGCTGCAATTGAATGCTGTTGTGTTCATCACTGCCAGCTGTCTCCTTGGGATCCTCTAGTAACTATGTTGTTTTATCTCAGAGGAATGAGTTGTCAATAACAAGTAAATAATAGCTTTTCTGCTGAATTTTCAAGATTAAAAAAACCCCTATTCTTCTGCCATATCTCCCTTATAATGTCTTGCGAGGGTTAGTTGCTCCGTTCTTGCACTGTGAGCCTTCAGGAGTTAAATGTTTATAGCATGACACAAAGGTAGAAGAGGCACATATTGCAGCAGTGTATTCACCATATTCTGTGGATATTTTTTAGCTGAAGAAAGTAAGCTCTGGTTATTACAGCTGTCACAGTGACATCTGATCCTTCAGTATCAGTGACTTCCTCACCTACCATATGACCCTGATCACTACCATGATTCTCTGTCTACTGTTAAAGTGGGAAAGGTCTTGGCTCTCCAGGTGCTGTTTCAGCTCTGAAATAGCAACTTGTCTGTCACACTCTCTCTGCCTAACTTATTGCTTAAGGACCAAGCAAAAATGTTTGATGTAGAAAGGGTCTCATGCAGCAACAAAGTAAGGAATGTATCTTATGTCTGTTTCAGGGTTGATGTGGAACTAAGGCACTGAGAGTGCATCAGTTCTTAAAAATGAGCAAATGTTAAAGCAAATTTGAGGCTTAATCTCAACAATTATATTTTTTGCACTTCCTTTTGTCTTTTGGGGAACACACTGCTTGAAAGTCTTGAGAGGTACCTTTAAATTTCACACAAGAACAGGGGTGTATAATAGCTTGATAATTTCCATGAGTCAAAATTGAAAACTTTAAAAATATTGTTATACAAAAATTCATATTCATAGCAGAACTTAACTGAATTGGGGGGTGGGGGTTGGCATGAGCTCGCAAGCAAAAATGTTTCATGAAAATATATTTTAAAACCCTAAAGCTCTAAACCAAACTCCAAAATTGTGTAGCTGAAATGAATAGGGCTTCCCATGATGTGCATTTTCATCTCCTCAGTAAATACCTTGTTCATGGTATTAATTTAAAACTTGCTTAACCTAGGCAACATGAAAGACTTAGACAGGATACTTTTCTATGCAAATAGATACAGCTTATCAGGCCTGCCTAATTTTTAAGAATGAGGCATTAGAAAAGATTCTGTACTCAAGATAAAAGAGCTGGCCTAACTGGCTATTGCTCTGTACATTGTGCAAGCTTTGACACAGCAGTTGTCACGTTTCCAGCCCTGAATGCTTATCTTTTTAAGCCTTGTAGTGTTGTTAAATTCATGTAAACTGGTATGTGGGGCTTGACAACCAAGGACCAGTGTTTGTATATTGAAATTCAGCTGCATCTGGATTGAACCAAAAATTAAGTAGCTATAATGCAGAGTAATAAAGAGATCGGATAACTAACTTCTAGAAGTTTTGGAGTGATTTTAAATATAATAGTTTTTATTTAAGAACTATAATATAGTTCTTAAATATAGTATTACGAAATTATATTTTTTGGCTTTGATAGATGTGCCTGTGAGCATATGACCTACAATTCCTCCTCTAATGCAGAGGGAGGGGCATTTCTGTGCAGAGTGCTTCTGGTCACCTTTGTCAAGGCAGTGCTGAGTTTCTTACAGTGACCCCCATGATCAAGAAATCTTAACAAACACAGCTGCAGCATGTTACATTGAAAAATGTTTTTATTTGCAATAGAGCTATGTACATTTTAATACCCTTTGCAATATATTCTGGATTGCAGTTGCAAATACCATTTTTTAATAGCATGAAAAGTCCTTTCTTCATGTTTTGTCAGAAGCATGTGTCCGTGTGTAATGATATACATATTTAATATGTATATATGCTCACATAGTGTATGTATATATATTTCAAGTGACTTCATAGCTCGTGTTAAGATAACACTATCCTTTAAAAATAAAACCTTACAAAATTTTATATAGTTGTAAACTAAAGTTATGAAGTTATATGTGAAGTTAAAAGGTTATAAATGCAGTTCTGCTTATCTTAGTGGAAAACCAGATCAGAAATTGTCAGCAGAGTACTTTTAGAAGAGTTCTGTCGTGACTCTGAAGATGGAAAGCAAGATAGATAAGGATTTAGAGCTGATACAAAAAAAAAGAAGGGAGGGCATGTGTTCCTCAGAGAAAACCATAAAAAGAAATGTAAAAAGTGGGAAAATTAAGGTGTGTCCACTCTGAGCATATGTTAGACATCAACTCAATAGCAGGCAGGGCTTTGCTCTCTGTTAAAGGAAAAACTAAAACTCTGTCAAATAAGGGACACAGAACAGGCCAACTGGATTGGACAAAAACTTGTTGCCCTTCCATGGAATATCCATAATGACTAAATATTCTCTGTGTGTCCTTGATCCATTTGGTGTCTGGATCTGTGCTGCTGTTTAAAACAGTATTTACTGTAGACAGAAGTGTCACACAAACAGAACACTTTGGGAGTAGAGATGGGATTATGTGTGGTTCCAACAATCTGCCTGTTTTCACTTGGTTTTCTTTTAAAAGTAAAAAAAAAAAAGGTTGTTAACAATTGTCAGTCATTTTTCTGTGGACATGTGGTGGGTTTGATGCTGCCATTGGCCGTTTAGGGGTGAAAGGCTTTGAGTGTTGTGATCTCTGGAGTATAACTCTGTGTTTGTTCATTTTCAGGCATGTGCAAAGCCTTGGTCTTCACTATGTTCATAAGTCTTCCACAGTGATTATGACTAGGGTCCTTAAATTATATTGTAATTACCATTATTCATAATAATGGCTTGCTAGTAATAATTACTAATAATCTTGATAATCCCCTAAGGAAACAAAAAAAACTATAGGTGGAAAGCCAGAGATGGAGTCGTTACAGCAGAGACACTTGTTTCTTGTGTCCCTCTTGTAATAATGTAATTCATTCCCAACTTTTTTTGAGGGTGGTGAAGAGATTTCTGAAGAGACTTCTCTGATAGCAGCCCTCTCTGCCCACTAGCCAAAAAAACTAAGAGTGGAAGAACGAGGAGGCCTCTGTCCTGATTCCTATGAAAAATTCAAGCAGCAAATATAGCTTATTTGCATCCAACCCTCTGTCTCTCCTTCACTATTTCTTCATCCTAATTTTCACGGTCTTCTGTGTTTTCATAAGCCTACAGGCTTATGTGTGTGTGTGGCAGGCAAAAAGTATAGTATTTATAGCTTGGTAGACAACATCTTCCCAGAAAATTTTAATAAAACCTCCTTCTCACAGGATATGTTTGCCAAATATGCATTGTTTTTATATACTTAAATTCACTTTTAAAAAAATGCACACAAAGATCTGGCTGTGTTTATCTATGGCTTTAAAAGAACAACAATCCAAAGGAACTGTGTACCGTGATCATTTAGTCTTCAGACTCAGTAAAAAAATTCTTACTCACTTCTACAAGTGCATCTCTGTCCAGTGATTTGTCCCATATACAGGATGTACCTGCAGCTCTTGGCATCATGGAGGGCAGAGGCAAATATTTCTTATTTGCAGGTGAAGTAATGTAATCCTGAACAGTGTGCTCAGATTTTTTTTAATAAATGTTTTTCGTTACTACAGAGCTTTATACAACAGCAGTAAAGGCAAGAAAGGAAATTAGAAACACAGCTGAGACTGCATCTCATACTTAATAATGGCCTAAAATACTTACTGTTTATTAAAACTAACACCCCTTGTCAAGGTGTTGATCAAAAATTCTCTGCAGTCTCTTTTCTTTGATCTTTTCATTTTAGAAACCACAGATATTTGTTGCCATTTCTTTATATAGTTTTATTTCTAAAATATTGAAATTCAAAACTGCTTTCCAGTAATGTTGTATGGTAAGGAGTAATCCTGAATTCAATAAAACAGCAAACTCATCACTAAACAAATTTGTCCACTTACAAAGAGAGTTCTGGTGTATCACAAACATAAATGGTCAAAGATGGCGCTAGAAAGGATTCTTTGAAAAAACCTGTCATCTCTGTGAGCCTCATGCATCTACTGCTGTCCAGTCTGAGTATGGGCATAACCTATTCTAATATCCACATTTACCTTTTGTTTCAGCAGCTCCCTGGCTCCTGCACATGCAAAACATTTGAATTTCCTGTTGGCTCAGAGGTGAGATTTATAACATTTATTAAAGCTGCTTTTCGCTGTGAGATTACTGGGCAGAAAGCCTAAGAGGGCCTTTTTTTAAAGGGGGTTTAATTGCTTGAATTTACCAGAGGGGTGAACATTATGCTTTCTTTGCAGTACCACTATCCACTAAGATTGCCAGGTGTTGAATTTCCCTAGAGGTTCCCTATTTATTGAAGGAATTCATGAAATATCCATCTATCCAGAGCCAGAGCTCCTACCATCCCTTTCCCATTCATCGTCTTGATTTTGTTTCCTTCATGGCTGCTTTTGAATTTCTTGATTGATCCTCTTCATTTCTGTCCGTTCCTGTCTGTAAGTGTCCTCCCTCCTCTCTACTTGTGCACCTTGGGCATTAAAAATGGGCCAGACTTCCTGGGAACTGAATGTGCCTGAAAGCCTTTTACTGGGATGTGGCTGCTGGTGCAGGGGGACAGTTCAGTGCTGGGAGTACACTGGTGCTGTTAGCAGGGTGGGAATGGAGATGAACAGAGGACAGGAAAGACAGGACAAGTAGAGGGAAGGCTGAAGAGCAAAGAGGTATTTTTCAATGTTTAAAGTAAAAACCTAGAAATAGCCCTTTAAAATCTATGAATGGACTTCTCAACAGGTGGCAGCTCTACTGCCAAGTGAGCCCAAGGCAGGCAGATACACTTGTTAGCAAGTGTATTGTTAAGGGAATTTATTAATTTACTGATGGAACAGCCGCTTCAGTTGACGAATAAATTGGAATATTTTGGTGCATTTCCTTTAAAAAGTCATCCACTTTTAAGTCTATGTATTAAAATTACATAGTCTTAAATGGGGGTTTCCTTCGCTAAACAAAAGATATGTAAATTGCAGTTCAAGATTTATATTATGATAAAAACTGAAACACAAAAGAGACATTATCTTGCAAAAATGTAAAAGTACATTGCTTCATGAGTCTATAATGATATAATGGGATGTTGATGTAGTTAAAAATGTCAGAAGGGAGACTGACCTTAAAAGTTTAAGGCAGACACATTAATATTGATTGATTTTTAAGAGATTAAACAGCAAGAATATATCTATACATAGACTGGATATTGGATTGTTTGAAAATTTGAGATGAGATACAGAACATTTTGGTCTTGTAATGCTTTAGACTTAATAGCAAGAACATGCATTATATGCAGCCACTTACACTACAGGAACCAGGATGATATTTGCCTTGAAATTATCAGACTTTTTCTTATGAAAACCTGCAGTGCGTGACAAAGCTAAATGATCATTCCTGGCTTAAGCACAAATGCTGGTCTGTCATAGATGTCAAAATAGTCTTGATGTTGGTTTGCTTGTTTGTTTGTTTCAACCCTGTTCTATATCTATGTAGATCTGTATGGTGTATTACAAATACTTTATATACACACACATATACACATTCCTAAAATATATTGAGCACTGTAAAACCTCAACACCTTCTGGCCTTGAACCAAATAATGGCACTTCATATCAAAGTCACATTTTTCCCCTATTTTTTTCTCAGACTGGAAGAAGGTAGTCAGTAAAACTTGTTTAAGTTAGTTTAGGCTCATATCCATGCCTGTGATAGCAAAGTCATAAAGAAATGTGCTTCTTATTGACAAGGAAGGTGCTAAATACTATGATATATATTATTCACCTGGGGCAGTTTATTTTATTATCTCAGGTTGACGGAAATGTCATCTCACACACAGATAAGCTGTACTCCTAATGAGACTTCCACTGGCCAGAGAAATGAGGGTGTTGGTCATGGTTGGCCCTTTAGACTTTTAGGAACCAGGTCACAGATGCCTTGGACTTGGAATTCAATTTGCAGGAGAGAACAAGTCTGACCTGTAGGAGATGGACCATCTTGCTGAGAAGAGATCCTGAAGCATTGTACAAGCTGAAGATTTTCATTCAGAATCAGACCTCGCAAAATATGAGGCAGATAAACATAAGGTGTAGACCACATTTACAAAAAGATTTTTTTTTAAATACCACTTTCCAACAAATCATTAGTTTTTTACTTTTTTTCCTCTGCACATATGAAATGACAGAAAATCAATTCTGAAGGAAAGAGATCAGCTGGGAACCTGGAGTTCAGCATAGATGTATTGCATAATAGAGAATTCTTGTTTTCTAAGAAGCAAAGACAAGAAAAATGACCATGTGGCTACTTTGCCTCCAGATTTATTTATTTTTTTTTTACTAGGAAAAGGTGGATTATTTTTGGGAGAACTATCTAACAACAAAGTATGTGGATGTCATAGGTGTATCCTGTAAATGTCTCTCTAATTTCACCAATGGTAAAACCTGTTTTGACCTTCTTGTATAAGAAAATAGCCCAAATGGCCTGTTTAATATACCAGTGAAAGCACAGTGTCTCCAAAGGGCCTGGCCTAAGAGAGCACCCAGAATCCCAGAAAGACAAGAAATTTGAAGGCAGACAGACTTGATTTAATTATTTTTTACTACAAGTCTCATTTCAGAGAATGATTAACAGGAGAAGAGACATAAATGGCAAAGTCTTGATCAAAGAAGCTGCTGTCAGGGTACCATCTAGATAAATTAAGAAAAGAATGCGCAGGTTTCTGTGAAAGAAGACTAATGACATCAAGTCAAGATGAAATAAAAAGGAGCAGCATTGCCGGCTGGAAATCATAAAAGACTAGCCTGCCTTGACAAGAAGCCCTGAGAAATTTCCCGAACTGGAAAGTAATTGGAATTGGAAAGGAATTACTTTCTGTAAGTGCCAGGTCTTGAAGTTGTGCAGGACTGAAGATGACCCGGGCACCAAACTTGCTTTTTGGAACCTGTCAAGACAAGTGAAGGAATCTTCTGGAAGCATCTGAAACAGCAGCTGTTAGTATCAGCTCTACACACTGCAGGTGTTCTGCATCTCATGTGCTCACTCTACTCAGCTAGGATCAGTCCCTTCGCTGAAAAGCTCAAGCAGTCCCACCTGGAGGCAAGCAGACTGTGAATAAAAGGAGACTGTGAAACCAACAGCCAGTAGACATTTGTGTAGTTTAGAGAATGTTTTTACAGAAATGGCAGTCTTCTGGGCAGAGCAGTGACCCTGGCTGAAATCAAGAGGGAAGTTTTACAAATGATCTGAATGTACCTGTGTGAAGGGTAGCATCTAGAAGGTAGGACTTGTCTTTTGGTATACTGTAAAGGATTTCAAATAAGTAAATTAAAAAACCTTCCAAGCCTCTTTCAGTGGTCAGAGGTATACTCCTGGAAATGTAGTGTTTAAATAAAAATAAGATTATCTGTTTCTCAGGAAACATCAAATCATTATTAAGTATTGGCTTAGTTTTCTAAGAAACACTAGTATTCCTGTCTAGAGGAGCAGTTCTTCTGTTAGAAGTCTCCTTGCTTCAGATTTAGTTTATAATATAAAGCAGCATTTCTGCAGACAAGCACTCAGTGTGATCAGCACTAAAACTGTGTGAGATTAGCTAATGTACTTTTCTGTGATGTGCAAAGTGAATGCCAGGGCGCACTATTGTACCTGACTGCAGCAGCATGAAGTTATGCTTCAACAGCATTCCATCGTAACGTGGGATTCTGAAGGCAGGGAAGCGGTCTCTGGGGTGTTGCCCATCAGTAAGAAATGGTATTTTAAAAGTAGGAAATAAAGGAAGAGTCTGAACTGATGCTTAGAACAAATAAATGGGAGCAGCAAAACTTTCAGTAGTAGTATTACATGCCATCATAGAACAATAGCTAAATGAAGCATGTATTTAAAATTTGGTGAGAAGCTTTTGTACGTTTTAGTTCTGTTTGGCTCAGCGGGTGTGCTGCACTTTAGACTTCAGTCTCCAGGGCTGTCAATCCAACAACTTTCACAAGCACTATATTCACTTAAAAGCTGAAAGAGGAAAATAGAAGGGGATGATGCTAATAGCACTTAGCACTTATATAGCTTTCCTTTCTGAAAGTACAGTGCAAACATGAGGTAATTAACACGTACTTTGTCTTGGAGATGCAAATGTATCTCTAAACAACCTTTAAGCAAAGAGACTACAGACACAGAAAACCAACCTATTCCCAGTTACAAGTTTTCAAGCTTAAATATTGTGAAGTGCTATTTATGGTATAATTTCTGCCTGTAGTTGATCAGTAAGTCCATCTTGTGGAAACCAACACAGTATACTTCTGTATGCAAGGCTCCTTCTTCACTGTGTGAAGAACTTAATGTAATAATTTCAGATTTTATTTGATGAAATGCCTGATATGGGTAACCACTAGCGAGTTATGTAAGGGGGGTATGCCTGAGTAGTCAAAATATGGGATTAGGTTGCACAGATGCACCAGTTATTCAAACTGCCAGGAGCCTCTGGAGCAATCCCGCTGTGCCTGCTCCAGTATCTACCCACCTGGTGTTAACTACTCTGAATATGTCCCACGAAGTCTTGAACAGATAGTTACTAACCTAATCCACTTGTTTAGAAACTTCAAAAGTCTTAAAAGGAAAGAGAGATTCAACTGGCACTGAGAGAAGTGGAATCCTTTTGAGGAGAAAAAGAGACAGCTAAAACTACAAGTCTCAGACTTAAAGCTTTTCTCTAAATGGTAAAGAAAAATGTCTGCAGCTGTGGTGTGTTTTCAGTGTATTTTTTTTCTGGTTAAAATAAAGAGTTCAGTGGTGTTTGCAAAGCTGGAAATCGACTTATAAGTAAATTTGATAATTAAGGAGTTCTTTTGAGCCCTTGAGCTACTACCAAAGGCTATCAGCACAGATCAGCCAGGATGTGGAGCTAATCTGTTTCACTCCCCTCTTCATTTTTAGGCCGTTATGACTTTAGGATGGCAAATTTGTAAAATTTGCAATTTCCTCCAGTAATAAGACTTTTGGCAGAAGCTGGTGCTGTACTGTACTCATGCACGGTTAGGTAACCAATGCATGCTTCATTTGAGAGAGGCACAGAAAGCTTCTCAAAGTTACTGCATTAGAGTCTCTCTCTTTCAGTGCTGAGCTTAGCTGCTGAGAGCAGAGGTGGTATGAAAAGATTTGTTAATAAAGGTCTGTTTAGATTTCATTACTCTGAGTAGCTAGATCAAGACAATACACCTTGCCAACCCTCTGAGAATTTCAGTCCTCTGGAAAAACTTTCTTTCCTGCCCTGAATATCCTTCCCAGTTAAATGTTTATGCAATTAAAACTTTCTTCTCCTGCCTTTGATAAACAGAGAGAGTGGAGACTGACTTCCACTTGTAGAAGATGGAGCAGGAAAGATGAACTAAAGAGCCAGGGAGGTCTTGTTTCTCCTGCTTAGACACACCAAAGAAGACTCCAGCACAGCCTTCCATTTTTAGCTTTCTGTTTCCCTCCTATTTTAGAAAGGAGAAATCCTTTGAGTTACTGGAGGAGCAAAGGTGACTGGAGTGGAGGATGGACTAGATGTGGCAGTTTGGCAGACTGGTGTTGCAGAAATGCCAAAAACATTATGTAGGTATGACTCACTGATTGGTCCATGAGATGGGCAGCTATAGGTTGGTTGTGTTCAGCTCAGAGCTGGGTTTGGGGAAGCTGTGTCTTAGCAAGCTCCAGAGTGACTTCTGCATTGTGCCAAAAGCATTTTATTGGCTAGATCCAGAGAAGTCTCCTACCAAGGCTGACTGGAAGAGAGGGGTGCAGTGAACCACAATGAGCTCTACCCAAATACTTATTTCTTCCTCTTCACAGTTGCTCTGGCCACTGAGCAGTGAAATAAAAGTGAGCATTTCTGAATGAAAGCTGTAGCTATTGAAGTATCTTTGGTTAAAAACTAGAGCTCATCATGAAGCCAGTCTGAGGACTTCAGTGATGTTTTTCAGTTTACTGTAAAAGAAAAATACCAACCTATGCTAGACGTGGCATGTGGCATGGGCAGGCTTTTTCTCCCCCAGGAAATTAAGCCTCCATTTTAATCACTGTGATTTTCTTTTGTTGTGGTCTTTTTAATGTTCTCTGAGTTTTACTTAGATATTTATTAAAGTTTGTACAGACTTAGCTCTTGATGAAAGCAGATATAACCTCATAAGCATAGGTGCTACTGTTCCTTTCTCTATCAGCATATGCACTCACATGAATACCCTGAATACATATATACAGATTTCAAAGCCCAGCTAGTAACAAATGACAAGAAATGGGTGCTGAAAAGCTGAGTCAGTCTAGTTCACCATATATTCCACTGGTTACATTTTCATTATAAATTCAAAATAAATTAGAAAGGTTAGTAAAATCTTATTTCACTTTTTTTTCCACCTGTCCACTTGTATTTTCTAAATAAATCTCAAATTTAAATGATTAATGACCTAACTAATCAAAAGGAAAATTATTCAGAGAAGGACACATTTTAAATAGCACATTTCCATACACATATTTTACATTGTTACTGAGTGATAACCTAATGCAGTTAATTAGTACCTTTCTCCCTAGTATAACTTATTTGTCACCAGGAGTAGGATTTAGCCCTTTTCATCTTGTCATGGCTTTTGGTGTTAAGTGCTTGCAGTACCTTGCCCCATCAGGAGATCCAGAAGCGTGACGTTCCATTTATCCCAGCATTGCAATTTTTTTCTGTAGAGTTACTTAACAAAAACATTTTATTATGTGGAGTGGTTAGTGATGGAGTCATTGAAGTCAATATGACTTTTGCAATTGATGTCAATGGGAAGAGGACTGTGTTGACTGTGACTGTGTCACCCCAGTAAAAGATGAGTGCTGTGCCCTTTCAAGTAATATATCACACCCATATTTTAAGGACATCACTTGTAAAAAATGCCCTGGAAAAGAAGGGAAGAGAGATGTACCTGTTATTACAAAACTTACCTTCTGAATTCTGTTTCTAGCTGCAAGAAAAAATATAGAAAGTAAGGCATATGCTTTATTACTATTTATTTAAACTGTCTTCTGATACATTACGTTTCTGAAGCTTCATGGTATTCTCCTGCACTATTTCCCAGCATGATGGCTAATGTCCTGCTCTGAAAATTATCCATTAAAATTTTATCAATTTTGCTTTTTGGTGAGACAGCATGAGGAAATGCTATTGGAAAATTAGATTCCTCTTTGACATCGGGCGCCCAGTCCGCAATCCAATCCCATGTGCTTCTACTGAGACATTAGGATTTGATATAATTTTGGGCAGAAAACATTTTAAAATGAAACAATTGAATTTTCTGGATGGTCTTGGGGACCACTTAGCTTAAGGGAATACACTTCCAAATCAAAAGCCTTTCAATCATTCTAAATATTATTTGGATGATATTTGCTTTATGTGTAGTAGCAGTTTGAATTTGTATTGAATGTTTGACTGGCTCGTGCTCGCATAGATGATGTATGAAATTATTATTTCATATTTTTCTAGTGTTTGCATTGCAAGTGACATCTGGCTGACAGGAACTTGGAGAAATGGGCTACAAAGTGAATGCTGCAGTTACCACGGTATCATATTTATCAAAAGGCTTAAGGTTAGTTTGTCTTTGTTTCACATGTGAAACTAACAGCAGTGAAAAAAAAAACAGCACTTCTTTCTTTATTTAACTGAGCTGCTTAGAAAATTAAGATACATGAAGAAAAAATGTTAATTGTATTCTGTGTTCTATTCATTTAATTAATTTATGCAGACAATTGTATACTGGCTGAAAGACAGTTCTCAACTTGTATGGAGGGGTTGGTTTTGTTGCTATTATACCTTTAGCTTTTGGCTGATGTTAAATATAATTCATACACTCTATATCACAGAGATAGGGAAGTCTGGAACAAGCTACTATAGCAGACTGGCACAGTTCTTTTAAAGATTTGTGTTTGGCTGCACAAATCTAGAGGTAGGTTAATTATAATTGCATTATATCTTTGAAATATATCTGTTGAAAACCTGTCTTTAACCAAACTCTTACCCCAAGACTTTTTCATTAAGATCTTAATGTGTCACTTGTCTCATGGTCAGTTTGAATTAGTAATTTCTTGACTAGAATACAGGTTTTAAAAATTATTTTACAGTTTGAAATGTGATATGAAAATTTACAATGCTTTAGAAATATGAGTCCAGCCTTAAAAAAAGGCATTTTCCTAATGCATGCAGTTTGTGAGGAAGCTCTGTTGATGTGTTACAGGACAAAACCAAAAATGATACAGAGAAGTGTCCCATTTCTGGCCATGCCTTGCCTTCTACACTGGCTAGAAGTCTCTCTTGGACACTCTTGGTAGCTACCTTGCTATCTTCCATGCTTGCTGGTTATAAAAACTGTGGAATCTGTGTGAAAAAAATGGGGGAATTTGTAAGTTGGGTTGTTTCCCAGCCACACTGGGAAGGATGGAATCTGGGGTCTGCTCCATATATGCATGTGTAGTTCAGAAGAGAAAAGCAAGAACAGGTTGTACAGAGATAGTGAGGTGGGTAGAGCAGTCTAGGAGGGGAAAAGTCTGCCTGAGAGAGACAGAGAGACGGCAGACCAAGTAATCAAAAAATAATTGCATCTGTACTGCTGTCAAGTGATTTTCTGATCTATGAAGTTATCAAGCTGGGAGCATTCAGCGTCTTCCAGAACTTAGACCTTTGCTTTTAAACAAATAGAAGATCCAGCTGTGTGGTCCAATTCACAGGAAGCAAGAACTAACAGTAGTTTTTCTTCAGGTCTGCAATTGCAAGGTCAAGTTGGGAAATTTAAAAAACCCCCAACAAAAACAAATGAAGCAAAATATGAAAAACTGGGGGCAAGAATTACAAAGCAAAACATTTCCAAATTGTTCACAGAGGAGAATTTTATTCCCATAAGTGAATGTTAAGAAAAGCCTGTCTATTTACTGATGACACAGGACATTTGCCTGTCCTCCTTTGTTAGACATTAGCAGTGTGAATATCTTCACTCTATTTTTCTCTCTGCTTTTGCAAACATCTCCAGTCAATAAAGGCTGGAGTTATCCATTGCCATGCTTGACTTTCCCACTTTTTTTTGGTCAGGCAACCAAGCAAAGATCACTGAGATGTTGATCACTTCAGACCAGCAGAGTATGAGACAGAACTGAACAGAAAAACCAAGAGCTGATGCTGCAGCACAGTCTAAGCCTGGTTTCCTAAGCATTGCATAGTAGTTCTTTTCAGCAATTTGTGAACCATGCAAATGCTATATATGATTCACAGGAATATGCTTTGCAGTTTTAGATGAAAATCACAAATTATTTACCTTGTGCTAGTTTAGAGTATTGTGACAAAGAACTTGGTATGAGGAACCACTTAGTAACTCGTAACTAAAAAAAACAAACAAAAAAAGGCAGGTACTCTTTGAGCCTTTCTGAATGTGTACTATTCACTGTGGTGATTCGTATGTGCTTGGATGGTTTGTTGTAGATGGATTATTATAAAACACAGTATGCTTACCTGTTTTCCATGTTGTCATATACAAGGTATCTTGAACCTCATTTAAATAGGTCTGCAAGTGCTACTGCCTCCTATTGAGCTAAAGTCGCAGAAGTCTTCAATTTATTTTTTTTTTACTTTTATTAAGCTCTGTGTTGTATTCTTACATAGTACTTCTGTCTCTAGTTTGCGACATATGAAACAAAGCTGTTCTAGTTTCTGAGCCAATATTATTTATGCTCTGTGCTGATGTATATTACACTTTTACTCCTCTACTTCACTGTCTACCTAGCCACACACTCAGATTTTATCAGCTTCTGGTTAAGACTGCTGGACTTCCTGTATGCCAACACAAACAAAGAGCAAGGAAGTAAGTGGTTAAGTCATTCAACACCCCATTTACACTACTCTCCTTAGCAATCTTCCTCAATCCCCACTACCTCACTTCCAATGACCACAGTCCTCAGACTTCCAACTTCACCCTGATTACATTGTTTTTCCTCTGTTTACTGTTCAAGACATTGTTTCTTTTTTCTGCTCCATGATTTTACACCTTCTATCTTGAATATTTTTACCCCAAACCAAGGCATCATTATTAATTCAGAATTGAGAAAAGTCTGTAGATCATCATTATTTGCAATGTGGCAGGTTTAAGAGTTGAGGGTCTGGGAAACACTTCATTCATTACATTCTTTGCTATTGTCCTTTGTGTGCTGAGCAGTAAAGCCATGCTTCTTCTTAATAGTTTGCATTTCCAGTCTGTTTCACAGAACAAGAGTAGGTCAGACTTCCTCTATTGCTCTTTTGAACCTTTCTCAGCCTGTGGGGTAAACCAGATTGGTCAAAGGTCTGATCCTTTTGAAAGTGTAATCTTGGCACTTTCTTCTGAGGGGGTGAAGATGAAAGTGAATGAATGACATTCAGTATAAACAACCTTTGCTTTTCAAGAGAAGAGTAGTAGCACCTACATATACTACAGGAACTGAGTTCTCTAGATCATGTTAATGTCAGTTGAAGTACTTGCAAGTGAATTTTGAGGCAATTTTAAGGAGTGATTTGTATATAAGAGCCAGAGAAAAGTATTCACTTTTTGTTTAATGACTAGAACTAGTATTAGCTGTGACAGACTGATGAACTGCTGGAGACATTGCAATACAATAGCAGACTCTGACTATATTTTTATTTGGCAGGAGACAGCAGGAAGGGGGGAAAAAGCATATGGACATAAGCCATGAACCTGAGATTTTTCCCTCTTCCCTTTTCTTCCCCACTTGGTTCCCAGTTCTTACATCTGGAAGAATCTTTGGATAAACAGCAGTCTTGAGGTAATATACCACAATGGCAAAAGCATGCTGAAGAGGGTGGAGTGGAAAAGATGGAGGAAATTCTGTGTTGATAAATAAAGTGATTTTCCTTCAGCTTACCTTCACAAAGTTTCTGGGCAGTTTAGAGGAGTGTTGTAGAAAAGAACGTTGCCTGCTTGAAATACTGTTTTCCCTAAAGGCTACACAGTAGTGTGTTGCAAGATACTTGTCCTTAGAGATGAGAAGAATTTCAATTCTTGACCATGAGTATCTTTGGCTGAACTAAACAAGAAGTGTGGAAGGACTTCAGAGAGCCATTTTTACCCTCTGTTATAGCTAGGTGCTGCTATGACACATCTGAAGATCTTGCTGGTGACTCATTTTGGCCTAATTTGTTTAACATTTTGGTAGACTACTTGCTTTTTCTCCTCTCTATATTAGCGTTGTATGGTTGGTGTTGAATTTTTGTGCTTTTTAACTACTTTTTTACCATACTAATGAAAATAGACTATTTACAGATTTTTGTCTAGAATAAACAAACTCTGCCTACTCTGCAAATGATTAAATGGCACTCAAAACAGAAAATACATAATGTGGAAAGTTGTCATAATGATGGTAATAGCTGTGAATTCCAATGATATTCTTAGGGATGGAGAAAGTACTGAGTGTGTGATCCCCTAGTAGGGATGTTGGTGTCTGTTCCCAGTATGTGGACTAATCCTTTTTGAAGCTTTCTGTGAAGATGAAATTTGACTCAAAGCTCATGTGAACAGCCCTTTAGCAACAGCTATTCTGAAGTCTAAATTCCTTTTAAAAAAATTTCGCCATCCATGAAGTTGAGTTTGGCTCAGATAGTAGAAGCCTCAATGCCTCAGAAACACAGCGATCCCATTTCATATCTAAAGTAAAATGGGATTTAGATTGTTATACCCTAGCCGTATCCATGTGGTTGGAGACTGCTAAATTCTCATGAGAATGCCTGTCTGCTTTCCATCTGTCAAATAACATTCTCTTTCTACCAGCAAAAATTTCAATATAATAAATTTTCAAAGTAATCTTTCCTTGATCAGCAGACTACAGTATTTTTATCATTTTGTAGGCTTTCTTTCCTTTATGGGTTAATACTTCACCAAATTGCATTTAATATTAATTAACTTGGATTTTTAAAAGATCAAATGGCTTCTACATCTCCTGATGTTGCTCTTCATAATTTGTTATTTCTTCCAAATTGATACCACTGCATATTTAAAACTTGATTTCTGTTCTCTCATCCTGTCTGAAAACAGGAGCCTGACAGGAGTCCTGCCTTAAGAAAGCATAAATCTCGTGGCAGTGTCTATTATGCCCTTCTTCTCTTGAAAGAGGCATTTCTATTACATTTCTACTCTTCCAGGAGTGCTTTCATGATACCCAGTCTTTTGTTGTTTACTTTCAGCATCTCAGTTCTCAGAACTGCTCTGATTAGATGATGTGCTGTTTTTTTCACCTAGCTGAGCTTTTACTTTTGCATCTATAAGCACATTCTTACTTACACTGTCCCACCTGTTCTTTGGCTCCCTTGGTTCTTTATAAGGGTGAATGTTGACGTTGAATTTACAAAACATTGAAATAAATGACACAACCCATACTTCTGCTACTTTTTTCAAAGGGTCAGCTTCCCAAAGAAAAAAAAATTACATTTTTGCAGAATTATGAAAACAACAGTGAGCAAATCATAAGAGGTGTGCTGCTCATATTCTTACTCTGTTCTGTTTCTTACACTATGAAGTTAACTCTATTATGTGAGACTTCAATCTAGAAATGTAACTGTTTATTTTTGAAGATGCCCAGAGTACTCAAGCTACAACTACTCTGAAAATAAGCATACTATGCATTAGCATGTGAATATTCCTGTCCTGAATTATTTTCTTTGTTGATACAGGCATTTTCTCATCTATATCATGCATAGCTACTATAAAATAGAAAATAAAAAAGTATTAAAAATCCCCTATAAGGGAACAGCAGATATTTTTTTCAAACTGTACTGAATAAAAGTCTGAGAAACCATTGCTTGTTTTGTAACTGTTGTAGATAGATATGTTTCCAATCAGGGGTGGCTGGTGCATATACTTTTTTCCCACCTCAGCAGCTTCAGTTTTATAACTGTTTGCATAGACATTGGTAGAGCAATTAGTAAACTGTGTGCAAATGCATGGTATAGGTGTTTTGGCAGACTTATACAAACTTGAGTTTGCAGTAGCATTAGGCATCAGATCCCGATATGCACGTGTCCAGTCACAGTTAATACAAGTTGCAATATTTTCTTGTAAACAGACTTCATCAGTAGTTACAACACTCAGACACAAATGCACCTGTGGGGGCACATCTGCCCTGTTAGCTATTTGCAAAAGTTTTAAGGTATATTAATCTGACTTGAAACTCTATGCACAAACAAAAGCCCTTTCTATATCTTTATTTAGTTTTTTTTTTTTCAGACTTTAGAACTAATCTGTTCTATTCAGATGCACTTTTTATGTTTGTTGCTATTATGTTGTTGGTTAACTATCATGTTGCTGATTATTAGGTTAGCACTTCAAAACAGCAATTTGCATTGTGGTGCTTCAGCCCATAAAAAGTTCAGATAAACTTTCTTCTTGCATTTAATTTTTTTAGTTTTAATATTTTGTTTCCCATTCACTTTGCAGTCTAATTTTAGCACTATACAACAAAACAATAATGCAAATTTTGTGTTTCTACCTGCACACATATGTACATTTATCTGTATGTATACTATAGCTTGGGTTTGGGGGTGATGGGCTTTTGAAAGAAAATCTGAAGCCCTTTATTTGCCTGTGCAATAGAGCTAAGGAAGTTTCAGTATGCTTTTTCTCTTGCTGTCTTTCAGTTGCATTCATTTTAGGTCTGGGTATAAATATGTGCATGTCTCTAAGGTGGCCACAACAGTTTCCCAAAACTTTGTGTTCACTTGTAAATAAAGCTGGGTTTCTGAATTCTAACTGCAGCCATTTTATCTGAGAAGTAATGAAGTTTCTGCTGAGACTGGACTAGCACTAATCTAGAAATATAAACAGAGAGCACATGTGTTGTGCTTGTGAATTATTGTTTGTGGTTTGCTTTGATAACTTTGGCCTTCATATAGAGCTAGCTACTTGTAGACAACTGGCAATTACTATTGAGGCTGTGGGTATAATCCATTAATATCCTCTAATTTAATGCAACCATCCAAATCAAACATTATTCTGTTTTTAAAAAAGCCTGCAGGTAATGAAAGCTTCAGAACATTCATATGTGTAGTGTTAGAGTAGAAAAGTATAAATTCTGCATTCAAAGACCTGGTAAAGTCCCAAGCTCATATTAATGCAACTTCAAGCTTCTAAGGGAATATTTTGACTGTTTGCCATTAGCTCTGTTGCTTATGGAAAAGCAAGGAACTAAACTGGTGCCCGCTGGCTTTGAATACCTCTTTTTATGGGAGGTCAAAACTTGGGCCAAAGAAAATGGGGGGACCCACCCCAATGACTGTGCCTGATGACATTACCAGATGTATCTAGAGAACAGGAAACTACATCTGTGATGTTCTACAAATATTCAGCCTGTGGAAAATGGTGGTACTGGTGGGAAGACTTTCTTGTGTCCAGGTATTTCTGATTAATCTGATGTGGCAAATGCTAGATTTTCCAAATGAGGAAACAGCTCCCTTCATTCCTAATTTGGAAGATTTTATCCTGTGAGGCCTGGAGAATACTGAGTATGGATTTCTCATGTTATATCAAAAAATAGGGCAATATTTCAGTGAAAATGTAAAACACTGTTCTTTCATTAGTTCATATTAATTTCATTGATCTATATAACAGAATGTAAGAAAACTGATCAGCAAATTACCTCAAAACTGGCAAATAGATATAAAGGGATCCTCAAATGTGTTTATTCTTACCTGGATGTCAGAATCTTATAAAACTAGCCTGAAAGGTGTCTTCCAGTGTAACCAAATCTCTTTGATCAAATCACCACTGTGATCATTCTCATACAGAGAGATCAAACCATAAATGACTTAGAAAAAGTCAAAGGAAGGAAAACAGTTAAAAGTGGACTGAGGAAGCTTTAAACAGTCCATTCATTCTTCTCTCTGCTTTTGCTTCTTGTTGCAGTCTGTCTGTTAATAGTCAGATTGTGTTATTTATTATTTCTGAATCTTAGTTGACTTAGCCTAAATATAAACTCTGTCTCCTTTTGATATTGCTGTATCATATTGCTGTAGAAGGAGATAATATTGCTATGTGCAGAAGCAATGTGGAGGATGTCACTTTTGTATTTTTCCAGTCTTAATGGTCTCTTCAGTGAGACGGAAAAATCACTAATAAATATAAATTTGATAACCTTCAGAAAACCTTTTGCTGAACAGTCTTGATTTCTGATTTGTACTAGTTTAAGTCATTCCATTTGCATATGAAAACAATCTCTCTTTCCCCCCATCTGTTATATTATTGATTTACATCTTTCAGGTAGTTATCTGCAATGATGCACACAAACATTCATAGTTTAATACTGTCATTTTCAGCTGATTTCCTATAGTCTATTGAACACAAACCATGAAAAATTTAGGATACATTTCGCCTTCTTTTAAAAGTTCATTACAAACTTTAGAAGCCAATTGTGTTTTACAATAATGGATATCTTTACACTCTTTTTTGGTGCTCCATATTTTTGCGACCCTTGATAAATACCCCTCTATAGACCAATAAATAGTAAATTTGAACTAACCTAGACGTTGCTTGCTTTGTTTAGGTAACTCCATGTGTGTAATCATGGACGCAGACTTTGAGTCATAACCTGCTAACTCATATGACAGTAACTAAAAATGCTTCTTCCCAATGGCTGGCTACAAGGGAAATCAGTAGGTGGTTTTAGCACACTCTTTCTGGTTGGCAGGTACCATTATAGGTGGTGATGGACATACCCCCATGGTATCCTCAGCAGGCATACCAAATACTGACCTGTAGAATTTGGGTGGCCTTTGGAAGCCAATGATGCATTGGAAATAGATTGAGAGTATCACCTGTGCTTTAAGCTGCCTCCTAAGTCATGTCACTGAAGGGGTGACCTCAAATTAGTAAGTATTAGGTCCTCCTTCATAACTTGGATACTATGTGCAGATGAAATTCAAGTTGCATGCAAAAGTGAGTTACAGCTCAAGCTGATACAGCAAAGACAAAGACCAGTGTGAGATTGAATTGATATTTTTTCTCTGGTAAAAGGTATATACTCTGAAAAACATGTTTTCTGGCAATGATCAGTATCAGACAACCAAATCAATATAGCTGAAGTCTAGCTTGCTTGTCTGTTCATCTGTGAAAAGAGCCCCTTCTCTCTGTTAGTGAGTGAAATAGTGGATGCTTCCCCTTAAATACAGTACAGGACAATGAAATGTGTCATCCTTGCTTCCTAGATACACAGTTCCTCTCACATCTCTGAGGAGCTTCATCTTAGCAGTGCTTCTGGATAGCATTACATCCAAAGCTAGTCAGCCAATGTTTGGAAGGACTTAAAGTAATTCTAAAAAAAGTTAAGAAATTGAGATTATGAATGTTCTATATGAGAAAAGAGTAAAAAAGAAATGCAGATAAGTTGGCTGGCTGATGTATGCTGGCTGTTTATCTGACGAAGGCTCATGGTAGTGGCGTCTGTTAGACTATAGACATGACTTTCTAGTTTCAGGAAAAAAGCACTCTTTAAAACTCTTGTCTGTAAAGCTGGGCTAGCTTATTCCTGAGTTAATCTGCAGGAGAAGTACTCAGGTATCTTAAAGATGGACAGGTCACAAAGAGCGAGCTTTCATTTTTACTGCACTGGTAAACTGGTGAAGGCTTGAGGTCCTGGGGCTGCATCTGCCCTACGTCCTTGCCTTTGCAATTGGTGCTTCTAATGAGAATAGGAGGAAATCACACTTTGTGGTGCAGAACTTCAGAGGACTTTATTTCATTGTAGTGCTGCCGTTAGCACATGAGGAACTTCAGGAAAAACGTCTCTGAAAGACTAGTTTTGAATGGATTAAACCCATTCAGTGGTAAGGAAGGACATCTTTAGCTGAAGACTGTAAATGAATGTCCCAGTATTAAAGAACTGAAGATTACTGTTCCCATGCAGACCTAACACCATATTTTGTATCTTTTTATTCCTCCAGAAGGGGAAGAATTGATCAGTTTCTTGATCAGAAACTCTTAGGTTTTTTAATAGCAGGGGAAACTGAGGCTTGGAATTATAACACAGGTTTCCCTATGCTGTAGCAAGACAGGGTGGAGGTTAAATCTGAAAAGGGGAAGGCCATGCTTGATGCTGGAGGGTAAGAATATTTTATACTTTCTCTTTGGGAATGGTGGAAGCCCTGCTAAAGTGAGTTGTTTTAAATTTAGACTGAATGAAGCACTTCAGAATTTACTGTGGGGAGCAATCTGGCATTGGCAAGAGAAGGAACATAATGACCTAATACTGTAAAAACTGTCTATCTCTGTTTCCTGTAGATACGTGAAATGTCTGACTTTCTTAAGATTTGATTCCAATGTGACCACCAAGAAAACAGAATGAGGAAAATTTTCTTGTTCTTGGTGTGAGTGTAATATTCCCACGTTTCTTTATGGCAGTCCTAATCTAAACGATCTGCAATCCTTGAGCACAAAGACTTCAGGTTTAGCTGGGGCAGGTTGCAAACTGCTAAGCCCTGCTAAACATCCTCATAGCTGAAAAAGGCACAGGGTTCTTAAGCTTTTATTTGAATAGGCTGTAGCTATTATTAAAATAACCTTCAAGTATTGACTCAAAATCCCTTCACACTTTGCTAAAATTGTCCTGAAATTTCTGTCATTCTCACTAATATGTTTCATTTTCTTTTCCACATGCTGTACTTAGCACTGTATTTCTACCTCTTCTACCTTCTGTATGTTAAAAATGTTGGTGCCATTTTCCTAAAACAAATAAGTAAAATGAAATTTTCCCTTTGATCATTTTCTATGTTCTTATTAAAAAGTACGTTGCATTTAAAGCTGCCTCTTGTCTGTTGTAGTTTAACTGACAAGTCCAAATTAGATGCTTTAAAAGTTTGCAGTTACAAATGGAAATGTCTTTAACTATTTATAATCATCTTTGTTTAAATTGTCCTTACACATAGAAGCAAGGTAAGTGAGGCACTCAAACGCATAGAAAACAGGATCTTTTTTAAAAAGTCATTGGTTTTGTGAAATGGACGCATTCTTATCAAGGACTGAGGAGGTCTTATTTTTTATTTGGTTTTGATGTTTCCATCAGCATATGAAATATTTACTTGTTAGGCAGTATCAGGAATACCCATTTTCCATAGTGTTGTACCAGCCCAGCCCATCAATGTGCTGGTTAATTAAGTGTGACCTAAACCAACTTGACTTGAGCTCCGCATTAAATGCACAAAACCCATTTGAGCTGACCAGCAGCAGAAGTGGTACTCAGAGAAATTGAAAAGGATTTCTCCCAAATGCTTTCTACTTACTTACAGCACTCAAGTAATGGCTGAAGATTAGCATATGACATGACAGATTACATTAAGTCATGTCTTTCCAGTGCTTTATGACAGCACTATCACATTAGCTTCTTAGCACTGGCACATCGAGGCATGCAAATGTTTTCAGACCCTCTTATTCAAATCTACAAGCTGACATGGCAGCCTTGATATGATTATTAGTCATTTGAGAGACTTTAATTCACGTCATCAGATAACAGGTTCTGCTAAAAGGTTAGAGAAACTGTCTGCTTTTAATAAAGCCCTCAAAAAAGACCCTCAAAAACCTCCCTGCTCACAGAGAGCCTGATTTGACTTTATTGACAAGATCCCCCTAAGAGTGAACTTGAGTTGAATAAGTAAGCAGGCATCTAGAGTTAAAAAAAACCCACTGACTTCATTTAAAAATGAGACTGAACTAGGTTGAATTCCTATCTTTCTGCTTCCTATTTTCCTTCTGTTTGTATTGTAGCTTTAAATACAAGGTGCTCTGTCTTGAAAATGTTTTCAGCATATGATGTTGAATCAGGAAAAGTGGGGCAAAGACCAGTCCAATACTGTAATAGTGGCAGACTCTCATTGTTATACTGAGTGGGAGGTCACTGCTGCTTATTTCAAAGGGTTAACTGATGGTGTCTTGTCACAAGGGTGTGTGCAGCACAGTTAGGAATTCTGTTTGCACTCTTTTAGTCTGCAACTATTAACATGACTTCATATTCAGATACTGTTTTATGTAAAATCATGCTGAGTTTGCCCTCTGATGAAAACACCTTGTAAATTAGTCACCCATGGTCAATGGGAGTTGGCACAGGGTGAGTGAGGTGAGAAATGATGGTCTTCCTGAGCAAGTAAAAAGGAAAGGAAGCCTTTACCATTAAAAATGATATTTGGTGCTAGAGCAGGGATTTCTCTTTGCAGAAGGTGTGGGAAAATGGTGCTGATCTCAGCCAGCACTGAACTAAGATACATACAAAAAAATTTAAAAAATAAGAATCTGATTCCTAAAAATCCTTTGCCATTAGTGTCATGATGGCCTCTGTATCAGTAGAGCTTATGTCAATATAGTACTGCCCAGACTACAACTGACTTCCAGGAAGGTGGTGTCTCTATACCTGAAACTCACTGCAAGTTTTGTTACCTGATTCCTTATTGTTGCCTAAGGAGGAAATTGGAAGTTGCTTGTGGACTTTGTGAAGCACCTAGTTTAGAGATCAGTTTGCTTGCGCCTCTAGAGCCTTGCTTGGTTTGCCTGTTAGCAATATGCTAATTGGGAAAGCAGTAAAGAACTGTATTTAGGTTCAGACATTGTGTATTTAGGCTAATTGTTGCAGTTGACTTTAATTTTTTCTTTGAAAAGCCAGTTCAGAATCCCTTGTGTAGGACTCTCATGAGTTACCACGACATGCACAGACTGAGTTTGAGACAAGAGGTTGACTGCAGCTAATTCACCTTGGTGGAAGGACCTGGTTTGTATCACCTTTCCCATTGCCTCTGAATGTCACCTCTACAGCACACATCCTCCAGGAGCTCTGATTCTGCTCCTGCTGGATATAAATGTGCCAGGTACAAAACAGCTTGCTGCTCTATACCAGCTCACTAAAACTCCCATTTCGTTTGCCTTTGCCACTCCTGCAGCTATGGCCACAGTGGTCCTCTCAGATCCAATTGACCTGTTCTGCTTCTATTTCCATGGCTTCCAGCTTTTTTTCTATCTGAGCAAAATCAATTGCTCTAAGTACTACCAGTCTAATCTGACTGTACTTCATCGCATTCCCTAGGGGTAAATTAACAGGATGAGCAACAAAGCAGTGGAACACCAGCTTCTTTTTTACTGTTCCTACCCTTTTTACCAAGAGCTTTAAAGTCCTTAACCACAGCTCTTTGTCACAGGACTCCACTTCTGTGCTTCACCAGGACAAACCAAGCTTTTTTTTGTTTGCTTCACTGATTTTCCATCTCCTCTCACATCCATCTTAAAATGTATCGTTCAGCCTTGCTTATCCTGGTTAATTTCTCTCTTGTTGGATTTATGATCATGTACTTTAACTTATTAATCATACATTGTCTTTGTAACTGCATTATGTAACTGTACAGTGTTTTGGGTTTCTATGAAGGCTGCTTACCATACAACACAGTTACAGTGCTCTTTGAATGTTTTTTCCCCTGAAACAGTAGCAAAAAATCTTCTATTACATTGTTATATCATTGCTCATAAATTAATTTGCAAGACTAAAATTAAATATTTAGACTTCAGTCTTGCAAGCTCTTCCACTTGAGTTCTTCCACTAAGCTTGAAGAAGATGGAAAAGAAGATTGAAGATTTAGGCCTGTTCATGGGGTACTTCAGCAACTGGCAACACAGGTAAATGAAAACAGAGGGGTTTAGGGCCCTGCTCTCAGGTGCACCTGTGAATCTTCCTACCTATGGCAAGAATAAAGGGATGCAAAATTTTGATAAAAGACAGGACATAACTGTACCAATAGTTTTTCCTCATCATAGAATAAGTGTATGGGGTCTCTTAGCACAGGATATCCTTGAAGTTGTAAACCAGATTAGGTAAAATAAATGAAGGTAAAGGGTTAATATCCATATCTAGCTATGTAATAGCTGTGAGTCCTCACACTATGAGCAAAATCAATTCCACAATTATTCTTATGGGATGTGGCATGAACTAGCCTGGCTGAAGATGTTTCTTTTGAGTCATGCACAGTTTCACTGGGCTGGGTATTTGCTCTGGAAAGGAAGTTCTGTACAACTGTTTCCTGCAGCTCTACTGGCAGCAGGCACCTTTAAGCAAACTTTTACTGCGCTGTGTGGCACTGGGTGTTGAACTCCAGGACCATCCCCTCTGTTGCTGGACATGTTGGTGCTGGCAAAAACCTGGAGTCCTCAGCCTGGCACATTCCCAAAGCCAGAATGGCTCCATCCTCCTTGATGGGTTGATTTCAGCAGCAGAGGGAAGTAATGGGAGATTACTTCTCAACTGGAGGTCCCAGCTGCAATCCTTCAGCTCCAGTCCTATGAGGGTTTAGTGTAGTTGCTGATCATATTAGGACATCTGACCTGCTTACACCTCCTCTGTAGATCTATTTCTGGTCCTCATTTGTATTTTCTGAAACACTTGAAATAGAAGACTGGGGTTAGAGAAATACAAATTATTTCAAAAGCTGTGCTGAGTCTCTGAATTTTTGCAGACAGCCCTGTACTTGCAGTTATTTCCATCTTGTAGTTTAATACTAGCTTGAAAATCCATACTGCTTTGCTCCCTTCTCCCTATTTCTTCTGCAAGGTGTACATGCTGATCAATAAAGGATCTATCTCCCCTTTTTTCATTACTTTTAGCCTCCCTGCCATACCCATAGTCTCTTATGCGCAGGTTATGGACAATTCTACTGTCTCAAAATTATTTTAAATGTAATTTAGGCTAGAATGCAGTAGAGTGACAAATGCCAGTGAATTGAGAGGGTTTGTTCACCAGAGGCTGCAATCTCTTGCAACAGCTAACTATGGCTCTAATGTTCATTTGCACTTTCCCAGTCTTGTAACAGATTACATTACTCTTACCCTTTCTCTCTCTCACTGTTATTAATTCTTCACCTTTAAAAAGATTAATACCTTTCAAGAAATTGACTTGTGTGCTGATTCAACTATTCTGACTGCTAATATATGGAGCCCACAGCAATGAGAACAGCAGTTTGATATCTACCACCTGATGGACCTTGATGTACAGCCACTGTTATCTTAAGTTTTCATGGTTTGTGAGGCTTAACACTTACTGCACTTGAGTAAAAAGGTGCTGTTAGTGGGAATGGAGGAATTGCTCTAAGAGTTAAGAGAACTACAGAATAGTTTTAGATTAATCCTACCTGCCAGCTGTACATTTCATTGTTGAAAGACTGACCCCAGTACCTGGTTTTCTTGTCAGCAAAAAAGCTTTCAGTGGCCTACTTGGGAATCAACACAAATAAAAGGTGTGATAAAAGGGAAGGGCTGAGGTAGGTGGCAGAAGGAGTAGGAATTGCTTAAATTTTGCCTCTATCAGGACAGATTGATGTTGACTTCACAAGGTATCAGCTCTTTCTCATTATTATTGCTGATATAGAAGTACATCAAGTTGTCTGCCACTGAAATCATCTAAGTATTAATTTAATAAAAAACCTCATCTTTAAAATCTGTCATTCAAATATCTGTTAGCAATCTTCGCAGGCATGAATGTAATATTATTCCATATGCCTATATTTGCATTAAAGAAGGTTTTTGTTAAAAACAAATTTGTACTGTTGTAATACTAATTTTAATTTTATTTTCTAATTATTTAATAATTCTAGAAGTTTAAAAAATCTGCATTTAAAGTAGGAAATGGACAGCTGGCATTTCAGGAAACAGCTTAGTGGCAGAGGCCAGTTCCAGGTGCATTTTAAAGGAACGTACAATCCAGACTAATGCAACTTCTCAGTGATTTTCTTCTCTCCTATGGCATGTTCCATCACTTCACCATCCTTGACTAGCTTTCTCTCAGTCTAGCTGTCCTTCATCTATCAGTTCTAAGGCCTTATGTGATTTAGGACTTCCAGCTCCATCCCAGCAGATATGAACTGATGTATTTTAACTAGCTGACCTTAATACCATGAGTATTTCTATATCAACCAGTCCCATGCTATAAAACTGAGCTTTAAAAAAGCTTCTCTGTGCAAGTGGACTCACAGAGTGCTGAACAACTGTGGGTTACACATTTCTGACACTGAACTGCCTCAGATATTCCTACAAACATTTCATTCTGAAGTATAAACATACTACATATTTCAGATTGCATCAGACTTAAACATGAATTAGCTGGTGAGTGTGGTGCCTAAACTGCTATTTAGCTGTCCTTTTAAAATGCATATTTAAATCCTAGGCTGTGTATGACTGAATCCAACTTAGCTCTTTGTCTTAAACCACAATTCAGTTTAAGGGAGCCAGTAATTGGGTTTTCCTCATGGTGACAGAGGATCTCAGAATGAGGTTGCTTTGACAAATATTGTGGGCATTATATTCTTATGGCATGAAACTTCAATCTGTTGTCACTGAAGTCAAGGGTGTCCATTGATTTTACTGAAAAGTGGAAGCACCCCCACAACCAAGAGGGCTTTAAGACATATCTTAGCAGAAATAATTCCTTGGGCAGGTGGTGTTGTCCAAAATACTCTTGGCAGATACAGCTGATTTAGAAAGCAGCTCAAACTTTTTCTTGGTGATGCAGTACAACATATTTGATAAATGATGAAGCTGGTATGACCCACAATTGAAACCAGCTATAGACTTTAAAAATAAACCAGTATTGATACACTTCTAGGGGGAAAATATTGCTGTATTGCAGCTTGTTATTCATCTTGTGCATTTCTGTGAATATATCAGTGTATGCAGATGTACCCTCTGGAGTGTGTAATGCATGTACAGGTTCTGCTCCTGCTCTGGTGGGCAGATACCATCTTAAGGCCAGTTGAGGAGGTGCTTACCTCTACCTCTACACTTACCTCTGTGTAAATCTCTTGGAAGCTCTTGTCTTCAGTACTGCCTTGCCATGCTGCCTGGGTGGTAAAGATTTCACAGGAAATTACCATGATGGTAGGAACTGTGTATTGCTCTACAGGAGTCCCTGTAGCAAGAACAGTAGGAAGTTTGTCTGAGGCAGTCACATGTGTTTTATAGGATATACCATCCTTTGCTTCAGCTTCGTGTATCTCTGAAGCCAGCAGGCACAAAAGGCTCTTGATAATGTCTTTTTGCAGTGGTAAAGGACCCTGAGCAGTAGTGCTGGCAATGAGGACACCTGGGCATGACCATGATAGCCTGTGCTGTGGCTAAACATGTTTAATGGCACCTCACAGCCTATATTCTATCAGATAAACTGAAAATATTTTTAAGAAAGCAGCACAGGAATCTCTTTCCTGGATTGTTTGGGGTTTTTTGTTGTTTGTGTAACAAACAGCACTTAGTTTCTCTGTCATCTCTTATTTGCTATATTAAACCTTATTTGGATGTTTTTGTATAATAGGCATAAATGCAGTGTTTTAAAGGCAGAAGTGTTTGATAAAGAAAAAAAGCAATTGTTTATTCTCAAGAATGTCTAAAAGTTGGATGGTTTAAAAAAGAAACTGGAATTCTTCCATTCCTTCTGATGGAAGGCAATCTGTTAGAGCAGAAGAGGCAAATCTGTGAAAATCCTTATCGCATAGTGCTAAAACTTTGCACAAGTTAAAAAATGATGGGGGAAGATCAGAGCTGGGGGAGTGAATGCATCAAGGACTACTGTATACAACTCTAGAGCCAGTGTTCCTGATGAGGAAGTATTCTGGAGAAATGTTACTACATGCTTACCTTTATTCATGTGGTTTTCAGTATCTGATGGACATTGTCGAGTCAGGATACTTGACTAGATGGATCTTTTATCTGATATAGATAATACTGCAAAAAGAAGCCTGAAGAAATAACCTCATTTCAGTAAAATATATAATGGCTTCCTTATTCTTGTTGTCAATACCAGACTGTAGACAAGATAGATTCTCTTATCTTCTAGGCTGTGTCTATTCACAAGATTTTTGGAAAATCTAAATGATGTTTCTATTATGCATGTGACTTTTGGGATAATAGGTATTCAGGCCCTAATAAAGAAGACATTGCTGGTATGAATGGGTACATTGCTTTAATTCAGTAGCAACCATAAGCCAGAGAGCTATTAGACCTCTTTTGTTAGATGATGGATAGTATTTTCTGCTAAAACTAAGCAGAAGGTAGTCAATGTGATCATCTAATGACAGGGCCATTCAGTCAGATCTTGGGAACTTTTGGTTTAACTCCATCCCATTGTCTTCTGGGCATGATGTTTTGGTGGAACTCTGAGGGACAGCAACTGTAACCTGTGGGGAGGGGAAGAAGAAATAAGTGTTAACCCCTTACTGCTCAGAGGAAGTTCTAAACACAGCTGTACAACAGATCAAAAGGGCATCCTATCAGTTAGGTGCAGCTCTTGCTTGGATGGAATTGTCCAAAGGAGACATGGGTTCCTGTTCCCTTGCTTGTGAGAGAAGATACCTCCCATGACCCTCAGCTATAGATTCTCATTATGTTTGTTTGCCCAGGGAACAGCAGATTTTAGAGATCAAAACTCACAAGGAACTACCATGTGGCTGAATTTTTGGACTTTAAGGAAAAGGTATTGTAGGAGAGAGAGGACTTGTTCTTTGGAAAGGCTGAAACAACTGAAACACACCACTAAATATGACTTGGAGGCTGCAGCAGAAGGGAACTCCTTTCTTCACATTTTAGGAATTCCCAAGTGTTTAGTAGTAGTTCATTCACTTCATGATAAAAATGAGGAGATTTGAGGCAACACATTTTACAAGGCTTGTTAGACCTTGACGGAAAAGAAAAAAATTGCCTCTAGCACAGCATATTGTGAGCTGAAATAAACAAGAGTGAGAGGAAGATGGGAATTAGAGCTCCTTGGAGGCCAGAATCTCAAGGGTTTTACGGATATCAGGTCTTAGTCAAGAAGGACCATGGAGGGACAAAAAGATTCTGTAATAGCTGCAAATGAGGTGTACTGGAAGGATGAAAGTCTGAAGGACAAGCTGATACCTGCAAGGACTGGCTAGAGGGCACAGTCAGTCAGCAGAGCTGATAGTAGATGCCTGCTGTGATAAAAAATATGGAGAAAATCAGATAAAAGGCGTAAAATCTACTATGTAACAGTTAGCAGGTGTTATGCCTGCTTTTTAAACAACAGGCAGACTTTAAACTGATCTGGTTCTTACTGGATTTTGTCCTTTTTTTGTATGATTATTAGAAGTTTGCATTTGCACCTGCTAAATTGTAGCTGGGTTCTAACTTCATAAATATTAGCATTCATCTTGCTGCTACTCATTTGGCTCCCACTAGTCTGCATTTGCCTATGTGTAACCACCACACACTCACCAAAATATACTACCTCAAAAAGTGATTCAGACCAATAATTGTGCCCTGAGGCATAGAGCTGAACATTCACCTCAGAAAAATGAACAATTCTAGTAAGTGAACTCGTGTGTATCATATACAATCAATCCTTTTCAGAAGACTTAACACACTCAGAACAAAATGTGACCCTGCTTTGTTCAAACTTAGTGTATGTTTATAACAGTATCTGACTAATGGTTCTGAGAGCTCCTTTAATACACCCATTGGGGAAACAATGACAAAATTTTGGACAAAAAAGTAGTTGAATTCAATTCAATATATGCAAAGGAAAATAATTTTGAGAATTTAAAAAAAATCAGTCTACCTTCCAATCATAAGTACTGCAGTTAGGTGAGTGATGTATGATGTATTGGAGAAACTTAACTGCAGCAATGCCAGTGGTTTTTCATACGTACATTTCTTTAGAGCAGTTTGAGACTGGAGACAAACCTCTGTGTTAAGTCTTTAGTGGATGGTTCTGTAGAAATCCTGTCTATTGAAAATACAGGTTATACAGTATAATGCTCAAGCTAAACTTAAGGCTCTGGAGGATTTAGAAAACAAGGTTTGACCATAAATATTAGTTTTATGCTTCTATTTTTGTAGGGACATTAACTTGCCAATCCATTCTATACATGGATCTGAACTTACAGCTTTAATTCACATAAAGAGTTGATTGCAAACATACATACATACATATATATTTGTATATATACACACACACATAAGTGCCAGTTCCTTAGTTGGTTTTATTCAATAGGTATGAAGCAATTTTATGAAGGAAGTTAAGTATGATGATTGTCTCCACTTTGCAGGTGGGGAACTTAGAGTAAGGAGAGGTTTGTAGACTTACTGAAGGCAAGTTGTGGATTTCTAAAAACTTTTTGACAGCATAAAATAAACCATATTCTGTTGAGCATTTGTCCTTTGATATCTTTAAAACTTTCTTAGAAGTGTGCTATTATCCCAGAAAACAAAAGAACAGATTTGTAAGTTTTAGCTTGTTAAAGTTCAGCTGGAGGTTTTGCACTTGAAATTAGGGTGGAAGGTAAAATCCTGTTTTTCACGTGAAGATGTTTGTCTCAATCCGCAGCAAAAAGGCAACTGGCGATGGGGAAATAATAAAAATAGTAAATATTTTTAGATTCTTTACTTACTGTAAATCTTATGCAAAATTGAAATCCTGAACTGGGTTTCCTTACTTGCTGAAAAATATGTCTGACCGGAAGTGTATACATGCATACATACAGATGCAAGTCTGTGTATAAAATCATACCCATGTACCTCCATGCACATGCTTTATATTTTGTGACCTATCCTTTCCTTCCTCTCATGAAGGCAACTAATAATCCACGTTTTCACCTTCTTTTCTTGGGTTTCAATTTTAAAGCAACATTTGTATGACCATGGGTTTTGTGTTTACAGCATTTACTATTGTGCCAACTGCAGTTAGGTGTTTATTTGGAAAGCTTCATTGTGAGTGGCAAAAAAGAAATCCACAGTACTTTTCAGAAATAATTCTTGCTATCATCATCATTATTATTATATTGCTATTATTATTTAATGAGGTGAATATGGAATTGTTGAACCTGCAGCATCAGTGGTGATAAGATTGAAAACCTGAAGATTTTGTCTGCCCTTCCAAGCAGTTGCAGTTTGTTTTAATGAGATTCCATGCAGGAGTTATGAGCTGGTTTAGTTTTGTTTGTGAGTAGCCAGTAGCTTTCACAGATGATGGGCTGGACTACTAAACGAGGTCTCAAAGCAGCATCTGCAAGGTTGGTGGAAGTGATTGCTTATCAAATAGATGGTCCACATCTATCTGAATTGTTACTTATTAAGCAAGGATCAGCAGGCAAAATGGTCTTCATAGAAAATGTTCTGCCAGCCAGTGATGTATGGACTACAACACTTGTTCTGACTCACAATCCTGAAGAATATGAGAGGTCTGTATAGAGGTAATGAAACCTTCAAACTTCCCTGTGGTGAGGAAGTTTCCCTTTCCCACTGTGGAAGTTTCCTAGCTACTCGGATTGCTCAGGCCAGCTAAGAAAGTGTGGAAGTATTGTATGTTAGAGTCTATTATGCTCTTGAGAAAGTTGTCTTCTAGCTAAAATCCAAAACAAAGGAACATGCTAAAATATAGTAATGAGATTGTAGGTTTATGTGGGCAAATAGCAGAAAATGAGGAAATTACTCACAAAAATCCAGTTAACCAATAACAGAGTATGTACCTGTAAATTCTTAAGCACCAATTTGAAAACGGCCACTATAATGAAAAGAAAATTACCATTGCTTCCATCAAACCAAGATTATCAGTTTTCTCTAGTAAGCTTTGGTAAGGAATATTTGTGCTCATATGGTACTGGTACAGTCCTGTTTCTAGCAAAGAGTTACTCTTAGTTGGGTCTGGTTCCTCTGTGTCTTCATTCAAAAAATGTAGAAAGCAGAACAAGAACACTACAGTGAAGCATGAGGATTCTTCAAAATTCTGTCTGGTCACCTTTAGTAATTGCTTCCAAGTATAGCCCTTTTTGCTTAATTTCTTGTAAGCTTCTGGCTGACTTGCCACCCTTTAATGAGCTGCATGGGTGAAGAATGTTATAAGCAAGTTGGATACAGGTAAATAGAAAAGACAGGGTGTTCCCCATGGAGCAGTGTTCTCTGTAGAGATGTTTATTTTACTTGATGTTACTTATTTTAGTTTTGAAGATTTGTTAATGTGGGTCTGAAGATAATCAGTTTGGGCAGAAGTTTGTGGAGGGGAAAGAGGTATATTTTAAATGTCAAATTATATTTATAGAAATTTCAGTTTAGATTACATGTTATTGACAGTGCCCTTTAGATTAACAAGTGAGATAGGATCATCTTGTGTTCAATAATCTTTTATGTTTAAGGTGTTTCTTTAGTGGTTTGGATTGCACCTTAAAAATAGAAAGCCTGTGCATATGCTTCTGCTTGCTAGGGTACTGCAGACTTGATTTCTGAGGTTGCTGACAGCTTCTGAAAGATTTAGTAACTGTCAGCAGGAAACATTCCCACAGAATCTGTACTGTGAACTTTTTCTGGAAAAACAGCATCATTTAGCAGGTAATATATCTACAATAAAAATACAGTTATGCAATAATGACTCATTAATATGGTCGATCATAACATGGTCTTTTCAATTCAATTTAAAAAGGAACTTGTGGAAAGAAATAAGTTCCTACTCAGCTAGTTAGTGAACTTGGTTATTTCTTTTATATTGTTGGGTTTTCAGCTTTGAAACAGCTATTTGATTTGTACGGGAGATTACATTTAGTCACAACATTTGATTTCTGCATAAACAGATTTCCATTTATGCTTATGCTTATTTGTACAATAAGGTTTTTTCTTTTTTTTCCCCGATTTTTTTACCTTTTTGAATATGCTAGAAACTGCTGGACTACTTTGGTATGTAACTGCTCATTTATCCTGCATGTCTGTATGATCTTGTCAGTTCTTCATGTCTACCATAGTTTTTCTAATCTAAAATAATCCCAGTGAAATCCTTTGATTGTCTGTTTGGACCTGATCCATTGCTAAAGCAGGAATGTAATGGGCTTTATGGCACTTACTTGGAAGTAATTTATCCAACAGAGTGAATATAGATACTTGTTTTAATAAGAATATGCTTTATGGTAAGTGGAGACGGCTATTTAATTAGCCAAAGGGAAAGTAGTTCATGATACAATCTGTTCCAATCATCTTGGACATTAAACAAAAAGTCAGACAAAGTTATTTATGTGCATGCACTTTATTTGCAATTGTCTTGAGTAACCTTTTGGTAGAACTTTACAGCATTATGTGGGGGGGAAAAATGTGGATGTGCATTTATTTTAAAAAAATGTAAACAGGAGTTTCACTTATTGCTGTCAGTGCTTCAAGTGTGCATCTCTTTAAGCAGTTGACAGTGGCAGCAGTGCTCAGTTTATCCTGGATAATACGTTCTTTCGGCATTTGGTGGTTTACATCTTTCTGGTGTGAAGGCTGATATAGGATGCTATAAAAGCATTACACTGCTTCTTTCTAATGTGGATTTTTCTATTGCCATGAGCTGCCTATTGCATAGATAAATAAGACGTATTTCTGAAGCAGAAGGATTCCTGTGCAGTGCTGTAGAAGCTGCTAGGATTTTAGGAGGGATTAGAGCAGCATTTGTAAACTAAATAGGAACATGTTTCCTTCAGTTCTTCTGACTATATTGAGTACTGGACTTTTACTTAATTCTTTGTGTTAAAAGCTGCTATTAGTAGTAATTGTAGTTACAAATCTAGAAACAGCAAAGCAAAGGAGGAGCAGTGTGCAAGTGTTAAAGCGTTCTGTTATTTATGAGTATGATATACTTTGTTGGTAGAGTGTACTAACTACAATGCTTCATTTTCCTGCAAAATTGTCTTTCTTTAAGGGGTTAATCTGTAACCTCTTTGATTTGATTTAATAACTTCTGTAGACGCCAGTGTCTTTGGATGATGTGTCAAGGAAGGAAGAAAGTCAGTCTCATTTACCCAAACAAAGTTGAAGCTATTGCAAATAACAGGGCACTTTTGGAGAAAAAAGTGATTGCACTTCCATGTATGAGAGGTGCTTGCTTTATCAGTGGTTGAAGCAGTTATTAGTAATTGTTAATGTCTCTTCCCTGCCCACCAGTTTGTCCATAGAAAATCTTCAGAGGTTTTTACACTTAAGCAGATCACCAGGATGTTCCTGAACAACTGATTTCATATGCAATTTGTCAGTTCACAGGAGCCTAACCAGCATTTTGCGTAGTAAAGCCTTCATTGTGCTGAACAGACACAGTATTTTCTCAGCATTATGATAAAAGACACAGATATCAGGCATACTCATTCAAGAGGAATGCCTGAGGCAAGAGAAGTGAAGTCCTAGGCCTAAGTTTATTTAGTGTAAAGAAAAATATATAAAGATTAAGGAAGCACTTTTCTTGCAGCTCCAGCTTCCAACCTTTTGTACAGTGAGTTGGAAGAGTTTTTGATATAAGACAGCAGGTAGTGTGTGCTGACACTTTCCCTCCTCACCACAAACATGCATCACCAGCTGGTTTATGTGACCCTGCTTGTTCCCATGAAGTCAGTGGTAATGCTGGAATACTAACAAATATGGCCTGGATACCAGCACAAGTCATGACATAGCCTGGAGTTTAAAAGCCAACAAACTCATGGCTTTCTTCTCTGCACCAAGTCAGAGATGAGAAACTACTCTAAATCATATGGATAGCTCAAACAGACCATTTTATTCAGCTGCATAATAAAAACATCACACTAAAGGGGAGAGATGTTTGGTTTGGGTCATATTATTACAAAATTACTTATTAAATCAACTTAGCAGCTCAGTTCTGGCAAATCAGCAGTAGTTTACTCACAAGCATCAGAGACTTGCTGTGTCCCATTCTAGCATGATACCAAACGTTAATAAGCATCTCAAAATTGCTGTTCAAAATTGCATCTCAAAATTGAAGCAAAAAATTAAAGCAGGTACTTATTATATACAAATAGTAACTGCCCCAAAACCCAGAGGAAAACCTGTCTGAACTTCCTAGACCTGATTGTCTAAGGCCCATTTTCTGGAAGGTGCTAATTGCCTCCTAAGGGATGCCAAATGCTCTCAAATCATTGAATTCAATGAACCCCAATTGATGTATTTCAGTGAATTCCTGATGAAGTCAGCCCTTTGAGCACTACAGACTCAAGGGCTCTCAGAAGTATGCTGGATCATGTCCTACATGCACAAACCAAACAATGTTAGTACAGTGTTCTGTATGACAACCGGGGAGGTTAATAGGTCAAGAATTAGAATTTATGTAGCTGTACTGCTCATTTATGCCTTCATTTTTTGGATACAGGTGCATCTTTAACTTTTTGCACTGTGAGTAGTCCCATTGATTCAGATATAGGGAACAATTTAATGTCTACAACTCAATGCACCTAATTCCTTGCAGGGCAAACACCTGAGGGATTTAAGAGCAGGGACAGGACAGGTCTGCTGTTCTCCCAGTCAGTGGGACAATTGAGCTTCCTCAGGAGTTGCTCCTGAAGCCTGTTCTTTGTGCTCTGATGCTTCATGTGCTGCTGCAGAGGCAGCTCAGCTGTGCATGCAGGCATTGCATAATTATGAATGTGGTAACATCAACACTAAACCTGGGGTTAAAAGTGCCCTTCCTTTGCAAAGCTCTGAGATGGAACAATGTTTTTAGGGTATACACAAGCCCTTTAAAAAATACAGCAAACAATTCTTAGCACCTCTCTGGAGCTTTTGGGACTTAAACTGCTTACCCCATATTGGCAAATTTAGCCTTTCAACTTCACTGTGACGTTGATCATTACATTATATTGGCAGATTTTATCTATTGCTGACATGCAACCACCTCTACAGTGAAATGCAGTAGCCTTTTCAAAGTGACATTGCACACTCATGGGAAATAACAGGCATGCTTTACTGATCACAGATCATCAGATCCTCAGAATCTGATCTCACACAAAAGACCTTCAGATCTCCTAACACCTGAATCCAATACTGAACCAGAAGGAAAAACATTGTCTATTGCATCACTAAGCTGTTCCTGCAGTGGTAAGCTTTCTTGGAGGTCTCTCTTCCAAATGCTAAGCAGCCCAACCGGTCTTAGCTTTTAAGATCACAGCCCAAGGTGGTATGGCTGCAGGCCATAACTCTAATGAAAACCTGGTACAGTGGATAGATTGTTCCTGGATCTCATTATAGGCAATTGTTCCACTACTTCTGCTGTTTTTAATTCCTAAACCTAATATTTACCTCTGAGCATTCAAAGTTATTTTGAATTTTATCTTGACAAATCACTAAGGGGTCTATTCTTCTTTCAATGCATGCATTTAACTCTCATTAATGTTCACATGAGTTATGCACAGAGCTCAGCTCCAGCAGGTTTTTCCAGCAGGCCCTGAGTCCCAGCCCTTATATGGTATTTCAAAGTTTCTTGTGTTTCTGAACAAACACAAAATTCTTCTTCCCAAATGGAGCAGAACAGTTCTTCCTCCCACCCTCCCACTGTGACCTTCTGGCCTGCAACACCTATCAGTGGTAAGGAGTCCTGTCCCCTTTTCTTTCCCCATTTCCAGCCATGCTCATATATGCATACTGGGAATCTTGAGGGCATGATTTAGCAAAGAGCTCAGGCTCGGTGTTACAGAATCCTTGTGCAAGCTTTTACTGTAGAGTAACTGATAGTGTGTTTTGTACTGAATCAGGCTCTAAATTATGCCTAACACTCAGTTAACTGGGAAGGAAAACAAGTCCAGGCAAATTGCACGCCATTTTGACATTTTGTGAGCTCTTTGGCAGTCTTTCAGTTGTACTTCTCAAAGATACTTTTGCTTTTTTCTTTATATCTTGACAAAATGTTATGTACCCTGGACTGAGCACATGATATCTAAAAACAAACAAACCCTGAAGGAATTAATTTTTAGACACAAGAACCCAAAGGTTTAATAGGATGAGTGTTGTTCATACTGTATTAGCTTTTGTAGCATGAGTTGAGAGATTTAGCATAAAGGTTTTGGAAAATTATGATTTCCTGGGGCTTCTGCACCAACCCTTTGATACAGTGCAGGTTACTTTGTCAAGCACTGACTGAAGCAATCTCAAGGAAAATGCTGGAAATAGAAGGGGCTATTTCGAAACTTAAAAATGCCTCTGCAGGGCAAGGTGCATTCTCCTCTGCCTGGTGAAAGGGAAATAAATCTCTTCCTAATAGAGAAGAGCTGTAGAAAACAGACCTGGAAATACCAATGTCTGCATTACAGAGATCTCTGGATACTGTCATGAGATAGCCAAATACGTCGCTTCTGCAGGTAGAGCTCACTGGGGAAAAAAATTCATTCTTCCACAGATTTTAATGTTTTCTTTGAGGTTGGAGGAAGGAAAAGGGGAGAACTACCCTCCATTTTTGACAAAAGCCAAAACCACAAGAAACATGATATATCTGAAATTAACTGTGCTGCAGGGAATGCTGGACTGTCTGATGGTGTCTGATATAATTTTGGTCAGTTTTAGTGCTGTGGTTTGCAGAGGAGAATCAAATTGGAAGGAATGTTGTTGGTTCTGGGGCTTCCAGGGCCCACAGTCCACTGTACTATCTGTCCTGAGAGCAAGAATGCAACATTTCTAGTCCACTTGGTTCCCAGATTTTGGAGCAGTATTGAAGACAGGCAACCTGAACAGATCAGAAGTGGGAATCTGAAAGCTTTGGGATCCAGTATGATGACAGATATCATCCTGCAGATACCTACAAGCTACAGTGCAAGCCATTTTCAGGCATGAGGCAAGGGTCCTTGATCCCAGAAGCTCAGGTTTGACTGAGGTTGGCAAAACTTCCAGATAAGTACCAGTACCAAGAGCTTTGGTGGAAGGACGTACAGCAGTCTGGGAAACTGGGCTTCTCAACAGCTCAGCAGATAGTCTGGCAACAAAACAGTCATATTGAGACCTGCCTAACAGACAGGATGTCACCAGGTGTTGGCTGAAATACTCTGGGGACAATGTATAGATTTTGATGAACCAGCATTTTTGACAAGCAAATATCATTGGAGAATTCCAATGACCTGTAGTTTCCAGCCGTTTGAGATGGTTGAGATGTTGCTTGCTTTAAAACAGCTCTTGTAAAATGCAAGCAAATGTCAGTTACCTTGCCACAACTATGATGTAGAAGTTATCTCTTTTGGGGACATGGGTTACTCACAGAAAGCTACTTCCTAAGTAAATACTATGTATTTTCTGTACAGAAGGCCAAGTGTTCTAGGATTTTGCCTTCTTTTCACTTCCTAGATGGAGAGACCTAGCCAATCAGACAATAAAGGAAAGTGTGTGTGTTTACCATTGGGTAAATGAATAGCTGCAGTCTTAAAGAGGGAAAGTTTCTCCTTCTTCCTTGGGGACAGAACTAAGAATCTCATGGTCAGTTATAGGTTCTCAATCAGGACTGCCTCTCTTTCACCCTCAGGAGCTAAACAAGCTACAAAGGCCATATGTGTTTTTCTTGAGGAGATTTCAGTTTGTCATATGAGCAAAACCCAATGTGTTTCTAATTCATCTTCTCATTCTCTTTAATTTTGTGATAAAAATGGCTCTGACAGTCTGCCACTTATTTTTGCCCTAGTTGTTTTGCTTTTTGCTACAATACCTGGTAGTATTTCAGAGTTTCTTCTGTTTCTTCCCTGTTATCCAGGTTCTGTTCTCAAGGTGCTTTTTGTCCTAAATCCTTGAGCTGCTTCCCCAAAGCCTTCCCCATTTTCTTTGTGTCTCACCAAATTGTGCAGTGATGTAGCACGATCATGATGTTCCTACTGGTTCCAGTAGCACTCTCTTTCTTAGTATGACTTTCACTGTTGCGTGAGAAAGCTGGTGTTGATGTGTCTGACACTGCATCAGAATCTCCCAACTTTTTCTTTGTCCTAGTATCTAATGTTAAACTAATGCACTAAATCAAACATTAAGCCTTACAGACAGGCAGTCCAATATAAAAGTCACACATTTACAAACTTCCATGCTTAAGAAGATTGAATCATAGAATCATTTGTTGTAAATAGATTCATTTGTTGCGGAAGACCCTTTATAGAAGAGTAAGAACTAACAACTACATCTGGATAGCAGCCATCATAGCATTATTTTTAATATACTATATATTTTTATTTTTCCATCTTCTGGATAATTTTGCATAGAGATGGTACAGTGAAGTGTGCTTTCAGCAACGATGAGAGTGGCTTTGATGCTCTCAAATGACAGTTTTACCTTAGAAGGAACAATAACCAAGCTTATATTTTCACTAATTGGTGGCACCAGCAAACTCTACAGTTGGTGCAATATCTTTGTTTTAAAACAGTGAGCTCATTAGAGGCAGTAGGCTGCTTCCATTGGAATGGTTAACAAGCTGCAACAGAACATTCCTACGTGCTTTTCCACCCCCTCAGAGACTGCTTTAGTCATCATAGCCTAAGAAAGTAAAAAAGATTGTTTGCTGAAATGTGAAGGAATTTTACCATTCTGTGGTATTGGAATTAACATATTATTATTGGATTCCAGGCCTTTATTACTTTAATGTCTTTATTTTGACTATAGTTCTAAAAAAGCAGATCTGTGAAAGAACTTCTAGCTTAATACACAAACATAAAACTTTTAAGGGCATTATGGTGGAAACATGATTGAGAGATGTGGGCATTAATAAAACTAATTCAATCTAAACTTGCTTCAGTACACTGTATTTACTGAAACAACTTGAGCTAAGCAATGGTTATATTTTCTTGTACTGGAAGGAAAATAATTGCTCATTGTATATCACAGAATCATAGAGTGGTTTGTGTTAGAAGGGACCCTAAAGATCATCTAATTCAAATTGCACTGCCAAAGGCAGGCATACCTTCCATTATTCCAGGTTGCTTAAAGTCCCATCCAACCTGGTCTTGAACACTTCCAGGAATGGGGCACCTACAACCGCTCCAGATAGCTGGTTCCAGTTCATCACAATACAACTTGTAAAGAATTTCTTCCTAATATCCAATCTAAACCTACCCTCTTTCAGTTTAAAGCCATTTCTCCTTGTTTATCATTATTTGTCCTTGTGAAAAGTCCCTGTCCAGCTCTCTTGGACACCCTTCAGGACTGGAGGGGGCTCTAAGCTCTCCCCACAGCCTTCTCTTCTCCAGGCTGAACAACTCCAATTCTCTCAGCCTGTTTTCACAGGAGAAGTGCTCCAGCTCTCTGATCATCCATGTTACCCTCAACTGGACTCATTCCAACAGCTCCATGTCTTTCTTATGTTGGGGCTCCAGAGCTGGACACAGCACCCTGTCTATTGTCTCATGAGAGCAGAGCGAGGGGCCCCTTTGTGCACATGGAGTGAGAGTGCACACTGCTGGCTCACGCTGAGCATCTTGTCAGCCAAAACCCCAAGTCCTCCTCAGGGCTGCTCTCAATCCATTCTCTGCCCAGCCGTGTCAGTGCTGGGCATTGCCCTGAGTCAGGTGCAGGACCTGGCACTTGGCCTTGTTGAACTAAACAAGGTTCACATGGGCCCACCTCTGCAGCCTGTCAGTGTCCCTCTGGGTGCCATCCCTTCCCTCCAAGCGTGTTGGCTACACCACACAGCTCAGTGCCATTGTCACTGATGAGGGTGCTCTTGACCCCACTGTCCGCGTCACCGACAAAGCTGCAAAACAGAGCCAGTCCCAAAACTGAGCCCTGAGGATCACCACCGGTTACTATGTGCTGGATTCCACTTGGACATCAAGATATTGACCACAGCTCTTAGAGGGTGGCCATTCAGCCAATTCCTTATCCACCAGGTAAGGCCATCCATCAAATCTGTGCCTGCCCAGTTTAGAGACAAGGAGTCATGTGGGGCGGTATCAAATGCTTTGCACAAGTTCAGGTAGACATCAGTTGCTCCTCCCTATCCACCGAAGCTGTAACCTTGTCATAAAACCCACCAAATTTATCAGGCAAATGTGCCTTTTACAAAGCTATGTTGGCAGTCATCCACCAGCCTCCTTATGTTCCATGTGCCGTAGCATGGTTTTCTGTAGGATCCTCTCTGTGTTTGTGATGGGCACAGAGGTGAGACTTGATTAGCCTGTAGTTCCCCAGGTCTTCCTTATTTCCCTTTTTTAAAAATGGAGGTGATGTCTCCCTTTTTTTTCATCCAGTGGGAAATTTACACAACTTCTCAAATATAATGGAACTATGATTTAGAATTCTGTCCAATGACCCAGTGGAATAAAAGGAGCTCCTCACACCCCAGCCTGGGGTGTTAGACAGTCAGCTCAATCTTTAAGCTAGATTGATGTAGACCCATCATTTTCTGTATGCAGTATTACAAAGCCAGCTATGTACTTATCTCCACATCTAATCTGAATCCACATGACCAGATATTCCTTGAGAAATCATAGGTGCAACCACTGGATTTGAAATAAGACACCAGAGCTTTTGCTTTCAAGACCATTATCCTCAAGGCTGGGAGGAGGCTGTCTCGCTTACATTTTCCTGATTAAGACTATAGTAGATGACACTGGCAGCTGAAAAGGTTGTCAGGTGTCAATAACTGTAAAATCTGAATAACAAACTACCCAATACTCTACTGAAGAGAAGTCTCAAGAGCTAATTTATGGGAATTCTAAAGAATTAACTGGCCAACATCAATCACACTCTCAGGCATAAAATCTGCTGTATTCAACAAGTGTCATGAACAATTGCATTTGTACATCTCAACGTATCTTGGGTACTGGTCAGAGATTTAAAACCATGATTGCAAGCTTCACCTTTCCAGGCAGTGAAGTTACTGGCACTTGGCTCAAGCTCAGAACTCTGTTATGTTACAGGACTATCACACAGGCCACTCACCCTTCTACATATTGCTACTTTTTGAGCTGAGCACAGCCTACTGTGTTTCACGGCTTTTTTGACTGTTTGCTACCATTGTATTAATGATGATCCACACATACTACTTCTGTGTTCTGTAGTTCTTTGCTAGAATCAGAATATGAGGTGTGAAAAGGTGACCATCTGAAATATGTTTCTATGCCGTTGTGTGCCTGAGTGGCAACAGAAGGGATTTGGATTACTTGTCTGCTGTTTTCTGTTACTCACCTCGAAAGAAAGAGGAAGGTAGCATGGTCTGTGCCCTCTGCAACCAGAGTCTTTTCTATATGCTTTGGTGTGTTATTGTAACTTGCCTTTTTCCCTCTTAAAAGTCTCTCTGCACTACATTATAAATACCAATAAAATGTTAGTACAAAAAACCTGCATAAAATTCATGTTATTTGTTTTAGACATCTATAAGATACAGTCAGTGTAGGAGGCTGGAATTTTTTTACAAGGGGGAGTATTATTTTCACTTTTTAATTTCACATTGACCAATATTTTTACTTCGGGTAAAATAAAAGCATACATTTTCCTGAGCCTTTACCAAGATAAATTTTCTGAACATTAGGCATTCCAGGATACCTAGCCAGCTCCTCCTGAGAGGCCAATGGATAGATCCGTTTGCTTTGGAATAAATACAGTTTTCTCCATCTCATCAACTCTTGTCTGCGTCCATGGAGCATCATGGGCAAAGCAAATCAGAGCTTTAAAATAGACTGATCATCATCACCTTCTCATGTCTTCTGTCCTGTCATGATTTGGGTCAAGGACTGTGGTCAAGAGGAAATACTGATCTTTTTGCTCATTGTACACTGGGGGAAAGGTGGGCATAACATGTTTGGGGTGCAGCTGTCACACAGGCCCCAGGGTGGCAGAGATGCCAGGGCACTCTGATAGGATAAGGAGTGTTGGAGTGGAAAGTCAGTCAATCAGTTTGGTCACCTCTTTCCATTCCTGGCAGTGAGTCACTGTAACCATGTTGTTAAATGAAGTCATCTGTTACCTCTCCTCCAAGCCATATGATTAATACATTTCATAACAAGCAGATCACTGCTCATTATTCCCCAATGTTCTCAGATGCTTCTTTTATTTTTCTAGAGGTATTTGAGCCATTTGCAGAGCACTGGGGATGCCAAATAGACCAGTGTCTTGCAGAGATGGTGGCTAATCTGCCATCTGAGCTGCAGTGCAATCTTTGAACAGTTTATTTGTGAATGGGCTATATTCCTGCATATTTCAAACAAGGAAAATACTTCAGTTTGTAAATTGGCTTAGATATTTAAAACTTACAAGTATGTGTGGTTTTGTATGTTACTGTGTACCACTTGGATGATACTGTAGGGGTAAACTGTATTCTCTCTGTTGAAATTTGGAAGGCGTTAGTATTGCTTAGTTGAGAGCCCTGCAGTTCTCTCAATTAAGGATGCAAACAAGAAAAATTCTATTACACAAACAGCTTTTTATTGCTATTAACATACAGTTATACAATATGCATAGATAAAACTTTTGATCCAAGGATCTGTCACTACCTTTAGAAAAATATATCACAGTAAGTTAGCAAGAATTCCCACCATAGGACACTTAAGTCCAATGCCTTTCTTATGGAAGTTTTCACAGCAAAATTGTTTAAAATTTAATTTTATCAGTCTGGATAAAGACTAAGGTAGGAGCTGAGCCATCTGATTTTCATTGTGGCTTGTTATGTAACAAGGTCCTGTGCAAATAATCTGTAAACCTTACATGGATAATCTTCCAGAGGCAGTGTGATGTTCTTGAAGGACTTCCAATTTTTCCTTCTTTTACTGCAAGCAATAGACCAGATTTTTTGCCTTGGGCATGACCAGCTTTAAACTTTGTTTAAACTTTTACTGAGAAGTTGAATTCTGCTCTACTAGGAAAGCAATGATTTGAGCATCCTAGTTGCTAATTTTCAAAAATTCATTATAACTCTTTCTTGTTCAGGAAAAATGATGGCTCTATAGAATACTTGGTAACTGCCGCTGCATTTGGGTCATGAAACTTGCTGGTATTATTTAAACTTGTCTGTAGTGTTAAACAGTGCATACTTTGATTGCAAGCTGATGTGGAAGTGTATTCTGAGTTGCTCTTACAACTGCATTTCATGAGCTGCTCAAAAGTTTGAGTCCCCACAACCCAGCCCAAATGTGTTAATTATGATGTACCTGTCTTAATCTTCTGTATTCGTGTACCTAGGCTTTCACACGTGTTCTCCCAGGGAGGCGTGTTGTAGTCTGGGAAATCCTTGGTAGATTTTAGTTAATAATGTTCCTCAGCTTTGCTGTCTGTTCTGGTGGATTAGTTATAGATGCTAACATTGAATATATCATTTTTGGTTTCAGAGTTTGTCCATTTTGTGAAGACCAAGACAGTTTATGTTTTGAGTAATTTTTTTCATCCTCCTTCCAAACTCAAGCAACTGTATCTGCATTAGTTTCACTTGTTTTGTATTATGATTTTTTTCTTTGAAATTCTGCAAACTATAGGCTTACTTTTTTTTTAATAAATATGTGGCTATGGAGTGTGAACAAAAGGTCCAGACATCCCCTCTACATGACTGCAGCAAATTTTTGATTCTCCTATACAAAGCCTGACATTGAACCGTATGGAATTTCTAAAGTAATTTTATAGAAAATATTACTATTTTGGCAATTATTTTTCTCTTATGAATATCAGAGCATATTATTTGGGAATTTACGGTGAAAAATATGTTTCAAAATATTGTAGCACTCATTTTTATATTCTTGAAGTCAAGATCTTAAGGTGACTAGCAGCTTTCATATCAAATCAAATCAGTGTTGCAGTGCAAGCACTGAGTTCTGTGTGATGTAGTTAAGCAAGTTCTCACCTGTGTGAGAAACAGTCTCTCTGAAGGGCTGAAGTATCAGCATCTGCAGCACTTGGAGGACTGTTTCTCACAGCCAGAAGAGTGCAAGGGAGGGTCTGAATTATAGTCTGAGTAGCAAAATAACCACCTTTTCCATTGTGAATATATAATTATTTAGTGACAGCAGATAGTTTAACGTTCACCTGCTATTAGCTGGTTACTGATTCTGCTGTGTTGACCTTGCTTGGCAAATTGAAAAAATACAATCAAAACAAAGAAATGGAGCTGTCTGCACTCTGGAAAGGACTTTAGATTTTTCTCTTGACAGTGATCCATGGCAGACACTTGAGATAACAAGTGTCTTCATTTGTCCTACATTAGGGAGGTGTGGGATGATTTTTCTCTCTTACAGTATTCAATGCATTGATAATATGTAATGTTCTGAGATTTAAATTTGGTGGAATGTACTTTGTTATTCCTTTAACAGTGCTTTTTAAACTCAGTTCTGATAACTGGCTTTTTTTTGTTTGCTTCTGTGGAAGTTGCATGGGTTTTATGTCTTGGGAAGTTTTTTGTGCCATGTATGTCCAGTGGCTATAAATGATATCAAATATTTTGAATTTTCCAACTTCAAACTTGATTAAGGATTTTTTTTTGCTATTTATCATGATAGAAAATGCACTATTTACTTTCTCTCTGCCATTCATTAGCATGCTTCCAATATATCCTCATCTTGTTCATCTCCCTTCTTGAGTAAATAATCTTAGTCTTTTCAGAGCATTCAGGCATTCTGATTGTTATTCATTATATCTCAGTCACCCAGCATTTTTTCTCCTTTCTTCTGGAATCTGTAGATTTTACTGGGGTTTCATTTGCTTTTTTTACATCTTGCTCTTGGCTTAAAAGGTTCATATTTTCTGTGTTGGTGTACATTGCTGTTGTCAACAATTTATTTTGGGTCCCTATGGATAGCTGCTTGTGATGTCTCAGCATATCATCAGTGTTCTACTTTGTCCTGAGATAAATGCCCCTCCATACCCTGCAGATGCTGCCATCTCACTGCTCCTGGGCCTCCCAGAGCATTAGCAGGCCATGAAATAGAAGCCTTCAATAGTTAGCCTTTAGCTATACAGAAAATTGACCTGAATGCCATACTCAGCTTTCTGCTACACAGATTTTTACCCCAGCACAATCTCTTCCTAACCTCTTGACTTCCTTAGTAGCTTCTCATGAAGAAGCTTCTCACAGGCTAACTCTGCCTACAGTTGCCTTGTGTGGGATGGCTTTCCTTGCCTTGCTATAGTACTGACACAGACAGAGCTGTGATGAATCTCAAGGGGTTGAGACTGAGTTTCCTATTTGAATCAGTATACCAAATTCACCTGGTCAGATATGTGATGGATGATTCAAGGCTCTGATTCCTTGATCATTCTGAGATGACTCTTGTGCACTGAAGGGACAGTATTACCATGGCCCGACTCCTTTGGAGCAGTACCTTTCTCAAGCAGGAGTTTGTCTTTTGCCAGCAGCCCAGCCAATTTATACTTAAGATCTTCTGGTCTTTCAGTGTAATGTCATCATCTGTGCCTCATTTCCCCCATCACCTCAATTTCCCAAACTATATCATCCTTATTGGCTTAGCAAAGAGGAGGGAGCTTGGATCATGGTCCCTACCTACAAATCTCTATGACATGCCTTGGGAGCATTAAAGCATGCCCTGCAATTCATTGTATTTTCTGATAAAACAAAATTTGGAGATATGACAATCCACCACAAGTAGAACCACTTTTCTCCTCAAATTCTGGTCCTTTTTGTCAGTTTAATAAAAGTAGAGCAGTATGTTAAGTCTTTTTTCCTACTCTTTTTGCAATTTTCCAATTGCATGGTAATTGAATTGGTAAGTGGGGCAAATAAAATTTTGTGGATAGGTCTCATTTTTGTTCTCATTTGTCGTTCAAAAGAAAACTAAAATTTTGGTTGAAAAATTGCAGCTTTCCACATCAAATGTTACATCGAAGTTACAGAGTTCAGCTTTCATTCCATTTTCATCCCACAATCACCTGAGATTCTTCCATTTGTTCTGATAAATTTGCTTCCGATATATATGTCGTATTTATTTTGTCACCTGTGAAGTTGTTTGCTGGAGTTTTAAAGAAAATAAAGGGGAAAAGCCCCTAATGAATGGGATTTGAAAAGTGCCAAGCTTACAATCCAGAGAGAGCAGTACTTAGCACCATTAAGGATAGCAAGAAGAGTAATTCTCTGGTGGGGACTCTAATAAATGTAGTCGCGTGCTGTACTGAAGAACACACGAAAATGGATGTGGTATAACAAAATTATTCATAAAGGGAAATGCAAAAGGTTGTCATGCTGAGTGGTTACATGCAGTTGTATGGAGCACTAACAAGGTTACCACTAGAGGCAGAATGCCGGGGTGCTCACAGATGTTTTCTAACCAGCCTAGAATGTAAACTGTTTCTATCTTAGAGTATATAGACAAAGCTGGAGTTGAAAGGGTGCTAAATCTTTCTACTGATTGTTAATAATTCAGAGCCAAATGGCAAAAACAACTCATGTAGGTCAGTGTAACAACAACAGCAACTTCAAGATGTTTGATGGAAGGTTTTCAGGCTACATGCTTTACTGCTATTTCTCCTGGATTCTTTTTGATACGCTATGATCATATTCAAACCCTGTGCTTTATAAATAACCAATGAAATGTGTGCATGCATGTGTGTGTATGTGCACACAAATGTTAATGAAATATAGCCAACAAACTGAAATACTCATTGGAAAAGTTTACTGTGGAAACAAAGGGCTTTTCCTAAGCTGCTACTGTAACATTTCAAATCGCAATGTTAGAAAACCAGAGACTGAAACTCTGCTCATATTCCTGAATTACAAAATGTCTAGGAAGTGCAGTAGTTCAGAATTGGCTAAATGTTGTTCCAGCAACTCACTGAGCTAAAACATCATTTACCTACAACATCAATATGATCTGAGTTTTATACTATCATTTAAACATTTAAACAGCAACAGATTTACAGCACAGACTCGAGATAGGGCTGTAACTAATATTGTAACAAAATCAATAGACAAATGTTTTAGAGAAGGGCAGTCACTGCTGTTCTCACTGGTGTGTGTTTGTGTGCACAGCACAGTCACCAATGTGATTTAAATTCAGCTCATAGGAAGGAGTTTTAAGCTCATGGATTTAAAGCATTCAGACTTCTTCAGACCAAAATCATATCAAGACATGGCTAGGAGTATCAATGGCCATGTCTAGAGCCAATAAAAATCTGTGGAAGTGTTTTTCTACTGAAATTGGCCTTTGGGGATTTTCCTTTAAGATTGCATTTTAATTGAAGTAGTGAGCCAGTTCTGCATGTGGTGGAAGCAAGAGGGCTGCTAATATTAGAGCTCCTCAAGAGCCTTGCAGATTCTGCCAGGTTATTTAAGATGTTTCTACTGGACTTAGACTTCAAGATGTGGAATGATGAAACAGTTTGTACTGTTTCATCAGTGCCTCACATCTTCAGAAGTTGATTTTAGGCAAGCTATTATTGGTCATGGTGCTCAGCTGGGATAGCAGCTATTTGCTTTCACATTTACATCGATCACCATAACCATTTTGTCACCTCATAACATCTTGGATTTAAAAATATATGTATAGACACAGGATAAAAAGGTAAAAACTGAAAGGATGGACAGAATCTCTATGACCCGCAGGGGGAAAAAAAAAAGTCTGCGTAAATATCAAGCATAAAAATTATAACTTAGAGCATTTATCTCCAGAAGTTATAATGTGCTGAATGCCTTTGATCCACACACCTCAATCATTAAAGTTACTAAATAAGTTTTTCTTCACATACAGGTCTTTTACCGTACATTTATGGGCTTAGAGTGCCAACCTAGGAATAAAGACTTATATTGATTTTTATTTTGAGGGGAACATAAACTCTAGCATTCAAAGCATATTTAATGAGAAACCAATTGTCTTTTTCCTTAATTATTTTCCCCAGATTAGCTACCCAGGAAGAGAGTCAGAAATAGAAATCATTAGGCAAATTTAAGAATTCAAATGTTCTTCTCTCACTTAAACAAGGAATTGCAATGAACAGTTTTCATGTGAAATAGGGGTTAAAATAATTTGATTTGCTTCTCAATGGAAAGTGTTTGTGCATGCAGCTCGAGAGGAGCAAGCAACACCAGGAAGGTAATTTCAGCTAATGTATTTTAGTCTACCTTTAGGACTGGCTGAAGGCACATGCATGATCTGTTTCTATTGTTTAGCTGACAAGTCATAACTTGTGAAGTTACAGGAGCACAATCTCTTCTAAGCGGGAGCCTCTCTACTAAGATATCAATCTGAGGTCCTCTTCTAATTGCCAGTAATCAGTTTGTTCACGTGGTAGAGGTATCTCCTGTTGGCACAGGAAAAAAGGGTTAATGAATAAGTGATGCCAAAAAACAAGCCCACATGTTGCACTGGGAAATGTTTCTGCAATAGTGTGTCATTGTTCGGGTGAGGAAAAGTCACGTGCAGCTTCAGACTATTTATACTGCCTAAAATCAATTTTGAAAAATGTAAGCACTGGCCACAGTGGGGCCCTAGCAAGGATTTGAAATAAACCTCCCAGGAGGAGGATGTAATTATTTTCTCTTAATATCTAAAATATCAGGTTTAAAGGGAGAAGGTAAAAGCATTCATTCAACACAAGTGCCTCAGTGTGTTTATTGAATGGAATCACACAGTCTGGAGGCCAGCACCGTGCTGCCTCACATGCCTGCTATTCCACTAATTTTGCTGGGATTAGAGGGGGTGTAAATGAGTGCAGAATTTAGCCACGGGATTCTAAATCCACTTTGGCTGAGAAACCACATGTGGGCATGTGTACACCTCCATGCACAGACCCACACAGTCTGCCTTGCGCCGCTGCAGGTGGAGATTGCTGTGGTATGCTTGTGGGGTGGGGTCCCCAGGGCAGGAATGCCAACAATCTTTTTAATCTTATTCACCTCAGAGAAGTTATAGCTGGCCTTGACAGTGGTATTTTTGTCTCAAAATGTACTGCTACTTTAAAAACTAGTTAAATGCACTTAGTTGAAGAAAGCTGTGTTGTCTTAGTATTTTTCATTGCATTTGTGAGCTTCCACCTGTCAGCCAGTCTGACTGCGTTCAAATGTGATAGCCACACATCAGCTTCTTCGAGCAGCAGCAAATGACCATGGGGAACTGAACAGAAAGAACTTGAAAACTCTTGGCACTGCTGAAAGATAGCCACGAGTCTTGAATTCAGGAAGATACACTTGGAGAGACTTATTGATGAGATACTCTTCTTTCCAACTACGGAGACAGATGTAGGTCTGAACTCTGGCCATTTGTGTGTGTGAAACCAAAGTGAAAGTCCTGTCCAGAAGGTTGTTTAGTTGCTCAGAAGCTCTGTGAGGGCTGAAGATCAGAGTAAAGCTTCCTATCTTAAGAATTGCCATAGTGTCTTGTCTCCTAGTAATAATGGTTGGTCCTGCAAAGCAGTGGAAATCTCTTGAAAATTATTTCCATTGCTCTTTGCCATCATTAGTAGAGAGTTTGTATTCTCCTGCTCTCAGGAGGACCAACAAGCATAGGGTCTGGACATCTGTGTGATGTTAGGACCATGTCAAAATTAAAGTCAGGGCCTGAGCTCAAATTTCAGATATATCCATGTAACTGGAATCCAGATGCCATCTTTTACTCTGTGCCCATCTCTGATTTTACTCAGATATAGTTGGATCAGAACAAAACAAGCCAGGTCTGTCCAAGAGAGGAGATCTAAAAGTAAAGCTGTGAGATCTACGGGGAAGGATTGCTGCTGTCTCTGAGCCATATTGTGTCATTGGTTTTTAGACTGATTTCTTGACTGATTCCAACCAGGACTTAGACTTAAAAATTGATCATACAGTATGGCTTAATGTGGTGAAGGGCAAGGGCTTGGGTTCTCTCACAGCTGCAGTGATGTCAATCCTGAGTCACTGCACTCAGCTGGAGTTAGGTCACTTGTGCTGGAAGAGCTTGGGGCCTGTTCTTGTGGGGTCAGGGAGAGGACCCGCAGCACATCAGCTGCTTCAGAGAATCAGCTGCACCCTCTCTCCCCTCAGCTAATCAGATAATTCAAGGCAGTTTACCACTCTATGAAAAAAGGATAAACAAGTAATGAAATAACCACAGGATAAAAGCATGCACACAGGCAATTGCAAGAGAGCAGCTTAAGTTCACACCCTGTGTTACCCTGTGGTAACTTGTTTGTAAGCTGGTTCTCTCTGAACATAGTACCAGAGAGCAGGCTGCAGCCCTTCACATCACCCTAATGACTGCTTCTCAGAAAATATTTGCAGCCTGTTAAGCTCTTGCAAGAAATAAAGGAAAGGGATGGGCTAAAAAAGTCTTCCTTCTGGGGATGTTTTCCCAAGCTTTTGAAGTATGAGTTGCCTAACAGTTCTTACTAGTTAGTATCTAATGATACTTAAATGTAGTCCAATTGCTTATTCTTAAGATTACATTTCTTTCTGCTAGAATTTGTTATAGCTGTCAATAAACAAATCACAGTAACAATTACAGTGGTGCCTGCTGATACCTCTGTGGTTAACATTTTTCATTAGTTTTATTATAATTCTGTGTTTATTAGGAGTTGCAACTTGGACAGAGAACCTGCTCTTTGAGATGAATTTACCCATATAATTATAAACTATTTCTGATTTTTTAAATCCAGGTATTTTTGCAATTACAAAATGCCAAAAAATGCATGCTGAAGGATGGTTTACAAGGTAAGAAAGCTTTTTATTATTTTTATTTGGTCATTTAAAAATCCCATTGTTTGCCAGAATTCCACTCAGACCAACAAGTTAACACCTCAGATGCTGGAACATAATAAACTAGAAAATGGTCCCAAGCATACATTTCTTTCCAGAAATCCTCCAGTCTTGACAAATGCATGGAAATATTACTTGGGAACATACTGTGCTATTGGAGGTACTGAAACCCACGTAACAGAGAACTACCTTCAGCCTTCAAATATATCCGTGCAAGTCAGTGAACTACATTCTGATTAATGTTATAATTTGGCCCAGAAAATTTAGGGCAAAGGCTGAACCTCTCAGTTAACACATAACTGCACTGAGCCATTGCATGAGTCTCAACTTTCTTTTTTGTCTTACAAATCATTGGCCCTGAAATACCTATGAAAGGCGTAAATGGGTAATTTATAGATGAAGGGCCAAATTCACCAGTGCTGGGTCTGGAAGATATAAATAACACTTTCTTGTTTCAACATGGCTCGTTGCACTCTGCCTTCCTTTGGTGTTTTCTGATGATGGAAGGAGATTAATTTAATTTGTGGTTGGGATTTCATATGAGCCTCGCTGTTAGCAGCTGCTGAATCAGTGCATTCCTCTGTTACTCTGGTCATTTGCTTCTTGGCTGTCTAGCACACATTTTGGGCAGCTGTGGTACTTTTATTCCTCCACTGAACGGGACACTGGGCTTTGCACAGATTGGTAGAAGCTGACATAATTTTGGTTTGAATTGGTCCCGGAATTTTAGCTTAAATTTGTTACTTCTGATCAGTACTACTAAGTGACTTGACTGTCAGTCTCCTAATCAAAACACTGCTTGAACACATATATTTGTTTATATTAATAATATAATCAAGCAATTGTAGATCAGGAAAAAGTCTGCTCTAGAAATCAAAATTGTGTTTTGATTGTGTTATATTTGAATATTTATGGAAAAATTCCTTTGACCAGAAAAACTGTAATAAACTACATACTACATTAAACCTTAAAAAATGGACCTGCTTTATGTTGCTTCCAAAGGGGAGATCATAATCCAACAGTATCTGGTCAATGCTGATGGATAAATGGGCATTGTACTTAAAACACTGGGGAGCCTTGAGGCAGGAAATGATATTCATTTATAGGTACTGGTGCTTCGTTAGGAAATCATAGCTGTGAACCAAGATTTTACTAGTTCTTGTAATGTAAAAATCTGATTACTTTGATTCTGTTCATTGGCGACTTTTCAACTAGAGGCTTTAGCAGTAAATTTGAACGAAACACAGACAGTTCAATTTCAAAGCTACTCTAGGAAAAAAAACACCTCTGCTGTTGTTTTATATTAAAATGTATGCCATCTATCATTCTAATAGATTTTCTCTATGATTTGTCCATGATATCATGAGTTCAAAATGCTATCTTTTCTCCTTGATACTGTGCTTTTTAGAAAAGCAATCCCTTTTTTAGTTCTGTCCTTTGAAGTAGCTCATAGTATGAGAGGTCCAGCATCAAGAGTATTTAGACTAAACCATGCAGAAACCCCAGTGGAAGTCAGCAGGTAAGCACAGCATCAGCTCTTCAAAACTGAAAAACAAACCAAAATGTTTTAGAGGACTAGGGGGGTAACTGAATCCTTTTTGTGTATACAAAAGTGAATAGAATCAAGTTTTGCATATCAAGTACTCTGATATTCTTAATTAAAAAAAATAGTATGTTGGGATTAATTTTCTGGAATCCAGGAAATCATATACTTGGAGTAAATGTAATAAGGTTACTGTAATAATTGCCATGCTGCAGGGATGTTACAGAGCAGCAAGCTGCATGCAGTTTCACTATATGCACATACATGTATTTACGTGGACTTTTTCTCCAAATTAGGAAGAGACTTTAGACCACGACATGATCGCTACCTTTTTGCAAGGAATTACCTTTTGGTATTATGTGTAAACTTTTAATTGGCTTCAGAAATTAAATTTATAGTGTAATTGTAAAAAGATAGTGTTGAGGTATGTTGTTTGTAGCACTTTTAACTAGTGGTCTTTGAAAGAACCAGCAGATAACAAAGGAATTATGGTCTGTAAAGAGAGGTGCTGTATTTCTCTCAGCTGTGAAGAGATGCCTGTGCTGTATTTCCAGTTACTTAACTGTATTATAAAAAATAAACTATATAAACATCTCCACAGATTAGTTCTGTACCTTAAACCTTGCTCTCCTTTGTCATGGATGAAAAGGAGTCTGCCCATGGAAGTAGGTTTTGCAGTGTAAACTTAGATATAGCACACAAGAACCTTGAACTAACATGTGAATGCATCCATCGTTTTGAATTATTGTAGGGGCACAGCTCAACTTGCTGAAGTTATGTACTCTCACTCCATATTAGTAAGATACCTGAAAATCCTGCATTGTATGTGAATATCTTAGCTCAGGGCAACCCATTCAAAGAGACTCTGTCCACACGGTAGAGGATGCGGAACTGTACATTCCAGTCTCCATTTTAAAATGATACCTATGCCAGCAGTATTATAAGTTAGCATGTACAGTCTGTCTCCATCACATTAGTTTTATATTGGTATTCATTATGCTAAATGAGAACAATAATTATGTTTTAATAAAGTTTGCAAAATAATGTGCCAGTCAGACTAGGATTATTTACTTAGACCATATACTTGTAGTTTGGAGTTTTTGTATACACAGATAAATCAGAACAACATCTTTCCTGTATTTCCATGTGTGTGTTTGTTTTTTTTAAATACAAGAAAGATAAAACAAAGAAAGTGAGAGCTACAAGAATGATGAGACATCTTGTAAAAGGTTTCTTAGTGCTGCTGCTGACCTTCTCAGTCTGTTCTGCTTTGCTTTGGTATGTTTAACTGCCCCAGGAGGTCATTATCAGACAGTGGTGACTGTTTTGTCAGGTCTTATTGTTTAATTAGATCACAGTTTATGTCAAAATTCTAAAATTCTTTTGGCACATGCCAAAATTTTCACAGTTTTTAGTTTTTAAGTTGAAATATTTCTCAAACAATAAGCCGCAGCTACAAGGGAGTAGACAAATTTATTTAATATTTACAGTGTGCACTTAAAAAAATTGTGCCTTGGGTTAAATTCATTGAAATGTGACATCTTATTTTCAAGAGTATCCTATGGGTAGTCCCTTGAAACTTATATTGACATTAATATAAGCCTTAAGAAATAGGCATGGCGAGGCTCACATTATCTATAGTAAAGCTAATTTTTTCTACTGATCTTGCCTCCAATCATCTGAAATGGTATAAGACTGTGTAAACAAACCCTCATCTACAGAATTAGAAAATTATGTTTTTGATATGCCTTTCCTGCCCTTGAAATTATATGCCTGAAGTATGCAATCTGTGATGTACCATGTTCCAGTAATGGTAAGATAATTGGTACAAATTTCTAGGCTAGAGATAAATGCCAAACAGCCATACCACAAATTTGTTGCTTGGAGGATCTACTTCTTCCTGAATAAGGCAACCTATCTATCTTTTTCTTTGCCATATTTAATTAGAAATTAGTGGAAAAGGGGTATATTACTCATTCCTCAGCATTCTAGTCAAGAATAAATTTTCAGTTGCCATATTCTTATTCGTCTTGTACAGAGCCAAAGCAATTAGTACCTTTGGAAAGATGCAGTGCTCAAACTGAGCCAAGAGTGATGATGTTCAAAGGATCAAAACACTAAATTATCTCATATAGGTCCTGTGTTCCCGAAAATGTGTCACCTTTTTCTAGTTCCCTTGTATGACCCGATAAAGTGTATTATCTCTCTCAAAACACTCGGTGTCTCTGAGCAAAATAGATCCAAAAGCCTCAAATCTCCCTCACAATTAGTAAGGCTATTCTGTGTCTTGATGCTTCAGTGTATGAGGCAGGAAATCATACAGACTTTGGGGGGTAATTTGTTTCTCCAGAACTATTGCCCTTCACTATCTCAGTATCACTGTTCTCCAAGCATTTCTCTGTTGAATATTTATAGTGAATGACCCCACTGCCAGGGATTGCTGTGAGCTCTGTAGTATATCAGTGCTCAGGCATTTGATAGAGCAGGGTCTGTGCTACACCTTCAGAGCAAGCACTATCACTGTCCCTCCCCGTGTAACACAGGAGCTGAATCACTCACAGAGACAGATAAATGACAAATGCAGAACCCAGACAGGAGCAAAAGGTGGTGTAAGGTAGGGACTAATTACTGCTGCTGTTGGGAGTAAAGCCCACGAGTAGAGCAGATGTAAAATGAGGCTGCCCCAAACAGGCTGGAGCTGCTTTGGACTGACTCTGGGGAGGGAGAATTAGCTTGAGACCCCTGATATCACCTACCTTGTCTTCCTTGAAGGCAAAATGGCAAAAAATAGTGACCGATGCACTGAGGAGAGGTCCAAAAGTGACCATATGCTAGCCTGTGGTTTGGGTTTGAGGTTTCCAGCACTCATGAAAGCTGTGAGCCCTCATCATGAAGGGTTTCTGCCTAGAGTAGTCATGAGGGGACACGGTACAAAACAGGGTTGTAGTCATCTTAATCAGGCATATTCTCAGTCGTAAACTAGTTCTAAACCTACCTGGGGCCTGAAGGGACAATCAGCCCAGGTGTGAATTCAGCTCCATTTCCCCTGCCCTGTAGTTGGTCAAAGCAAGGGGCATTGGGCAAACCAAACCTGCATGGCAAGCACCCAAGGCTGAATCCCTCACTTGGTGTGAGGCCTGTCCACATCACTCATTTCCCATCAAATGGCTCCTGCTGGGCCAGTGCTGCCCTGTTGTATCTGAGATGGGCTGTCTTCTAGCCTGGAGCTGAGCTGCGCCCCTCCACGGGACCAGGCACAGGCTCACTTGTGCCTTCTGTCACATTAAACCTTTCCCATGCTGGAGAAATCATGCAGCCATCTACTGCCTGCATAGAGACTTGCAGAGAAATTTTATCGGCAGTCCCTCTGGGTCTGCACTCAGCATGTTTTCAGTCTGGCCATTTATTTTTAGCCCTTCTCTATTAACTCACTCTATGGTAGCTTTTGATAACTGCCCCAGTTGCAGGGTTTTCTTCAAGTATGCTCCTAGGAGATGTGTCAAGCTGAATTTCCCCACCATGTTTGCTGTCTGTAGTGTGTACTTATTGACAGATTCCCTAATTGCTCAGTTTCTATGTGGCACATAAAAGCCATCTTAGAAGGTATCCTCAATTTACTATGTTGACTTACAGAGGGTAGAGAGAAAGCAGAGAGGAGCCTTTCACCCTCATAGCTCAATGGAGAAGATCATCATGTTAACTCTGCATAGCTGGGGATAGGGCCAACTCTCTGAGGATAAGCATGCCCCATGCTTTCCCATGCCTCAAAGCAAGAAGAAAAACAGATACACTCTAGATGTAAAGGAGGTTTTGAAAAACTGTTTAGGAGTGTGAACCATTTCTGCAGGGTCTTTGCTATAATGGCTGATTTGTATCTCATTGACAAAGGGAAGGATAATGTATCTTACAGGTTTGGGAGAAAACCTAGATCAGCCTTGAGCCTGGTTCTTCACTCATAAAGACTCATTTTGTTTGACATCTGGTTAATCTGCCTTTTTCTCCTTCTAGACCTTTTTGCTGAGCTGCTGTTAAGGCTTTCTGTTACTATTTTATTATGAATACTGTCTGAGGGATAAGTATGTATATGGTGTTGCATGCATGTAACATAAGACAATCTCTGCCCTGAGATACTGGCAGTGTAATACAGAAACAGTTACTGTAGAATGTGAGGAATCTGATTTTCTTTTCATTTTAGATAAGTGAAGTAGTAGTTAATGTAGTAAAAAATATAGTAAACAAATGCAGTTAATAAGGCATCTAGATCAATTTTTTTAAAAACTTCAACTGCCAAATTTATTTCGACAAAGTTTTAGAAATTGATAAAATTATGCAATGTGACAATATTTATACTCAGAATCAATATGTACAGTAGTGTGTCTCAGGCTGAGTTCATAAGGCTGCAACTGCTTTGTAGCAGATACTACAGTGCCACATGACTTTCCTAAAGAACAGTATTGACAAGCAGATAAATGCTGTTAGCGGTCTTAAAAGAGCACATTGTGTTACATATTTGTAAACAAAGTATGCTATTAAATTATTACTTATTAATTATTCAGTTATTAAATAACTCTCAATTATCATGTACAATTGGAACTTCAGTGCTAAACTGCTGTATTAGATAGGAGCAATGTGCAATTCTGTTTCCCCATAGTTATCTGTAAATTCTTTTTAGAGAATTAGCTCACGTCAGTCCTTCCCACAAGCAACTGATTACCTGAATATCTGTGGATTCATTGTGTCTAGCACACAAGCCCTCATTGCTCAGAACCCTTTCTAGGTACCAATAACAGCTTCCCAAAGCATTATGATGATGTTTGACACCTGCTTATGGTATTTTGAGCTATCCCAAAGAGGTATTTCCAAGCTTCCTCTTAACATGTTTTCTGGCATTGTAACCAGAGTGGGGCTGTGTTTATGGTGCAGGCATTATTAGCATAGTGACATACTGATGTGAATGTGCCCACAGTGCTCATAGTGGGGTGGCAGCATGTTACAGCACCATTTTGAGTTTGAAAACTACTCCTAGGCCCTCTGCTATGGACAGCTGACTGCTTTCTGACAGAGGATAACAGGAGTTGCTGCCTCAGGTTGGAGTAAGATGCAACCAAACCTGCACACAAGGAGGCTCACTTGACTCCTCCCTGGGGTCAGAGAGGCCACGGTCCTGTGCAGAAAACTGTTGAATTTGAACCAGTTTGGCCTGCACATGCTGTAATATATGATGTTTATATATCTATATATATCTCCAGCAAGTAAAATGCTATTTAAGCTAATAGTAAGTGGATAGAAAAGATGCTGTACCATCTTTCTCAGACTTTGAGTCTCACCAGGTTTTGTTCTCCTCTGCCTAGAGGGTGGATTGCAGATGGAGCAGTTGCCTGACATTTATAAAGAAACTTCTCTCTTACTTAATTTTCAACAATGCTGTTAATAAATTCTTATAACTGCTTCTATTAACTTAGCATGAGGTGCCTTTCTTTGCTCTCTCTGCCTTTTCTGTACATTCTCTCTTGGCTCTTTGCAACCTGCAAACTTTATTCATTTCTGTAGCTTTATGTATTATAGCAATGGATTGGAATTTGGTGTCTGGCCCACACAAACCTCATTCTACTGATGAAACATATTCTTAATGCCTTGCCTTTGATGTCGCTATTAATCAGCACTTGACTTTCAGTTATATTTCTAGTTTGCAAATATGGAGATCAAAATAGATATTCAGGTTTGTTGAGGACTGTTTGAATGGCTTTAGGCTACTATTTGAGACTGTACTAGGGTGAAGCAAATGAGCAAACAAAACATTCTGCTAGCAAAATGAGAAGCTTTTAATTTTCCTTTAACAGGTAAGGAATTAAGAACAACCTGTTCGCATCATCATGGATCACCAATGCAGTGTCTAAGGTTTGTTTTGGTTGTAATTACTGTAGGATCCATACAGCTACTGAACAAACAAACCCAGGCTTTTTTATACTGAATATAGTGAAATGACAGGTTTGCAAAGGCCACTGATAATACTGTCAGTGGGTGACTATTCCCAGATGCAGACACAGTATTTTAGGGTGGTATGGGAGGTCTCTTAAATTCTGTGGATAGAAGTTTATCTCTGTGAAGTGTGTACACAGTCCCGGTCCTTTGACAACTAAGCTGTAGTCATGCTTGCTCTGTTCCCTGTCCTGCTGATCAGGCTTTGCAGATTCCATTAGAAGGGATTCCAGAACAAAGTGAATAAGGGACTTTCCTCCCCTTCAGCATAAACTGTGGCATGGTGGTTACAGGAAAGACGAGTATAAAGCAATCTCAGTACCTCCTGAGGGAGTTGGGAGATAACCTGGATAGGGCTCTATTATTAAAAAAAAAACAAAAACAAAACACTGTAGAAATTGCATCCTATACTACTTGCAAATGTCAGGTGTTTGGATCTTATCAAGAATCATTTGGAAAGGGGAGCCTTCATATACCCTAATACAATGTTAGTAGCAGTTACTGTAGTTCTAAATTACATCTGTCCCAGAGCTAGTTGGATTCAGCCAGAGTGGACCAAAAAGAGAGGCTTGCATCTCTATCTTCTTTGTCGTATGGGTATGCCTTTTATCTTAAGTATCTGGGATTTAATATTTCAAGGAAGACTAGACTCTTGCAATCGGGATAGTAAGTGTTGACCTGAAAATGTAAAGACTGACATATAAATTATGAAACCAGATTTGCTGATTGGTAACTGCAGAAATATGGAGGAATTAATCTTATATTTCTCTCGTGGAAGGCTGAGAGAGCTTAGCATGTCAATACTTCATGCTTCTGTCAGAAAGAAAAGCAGAAGGAACAAAACCATAACAAAAAAAAATCCCAACATGCAGATTTGTCAGATACATGGTTGCAGGTTAAAGAGTTTTTAGCACATCCCAAAGATTTGGGAGACATGGGCTTAAGGGGCCCTGGTGGAACCAGGTTTTGAAACATCGGAATCTGTTAAAGTCCACTGGCTAATTGCCCCGCGGGCTATACTGGCATATACTACCTCACAGGCTGCCAAACCAGAAAAAGATCACTGGTTAGGTGGCCTTTTGCTGCAGTTTTTGTCTCTTTCCAGTTTGCTGCTTTTCTTATTTTACTATTCTGTTCCAAAATCTTGGAATATGAGCTATTCTAATTTGGATATTGTATCATCATATTTAAAGATTATATGGAAGTTACACCTTACTAAACTCACCTAAGTAACTAAATCTCAGTGAAAAAGTGAGTCTGAAGGGGCTTTAAAGTGGTACGATATGCACACTGAGGGGTCTGGAAGAAGGGGTGTAAGGTACCCCAATTTAGACTTCCTCCAGACTTAATTGGCATTCTTCAATGTACTTAGACTCCCCTGGTTTGTTGGCCCAGCATCTTCTCATAAGTCATTTTCTACTTTACACTCTGGAAATAAAACAGAGTAGAAGCACAGGATTTTGAATGTAATCAGACCTTTTATCTGGTTTGATCATTATTTTGTAGGAATTTGATTGCTACTTATGATCTGTAATAAGAGGTCATTATTTTATTACATGCTTTCTTGGTATGATTAAGTCACTTAAATAAAGGCTTTCTTTCAGTTTAAGTTAGTAAGAATAATATACTTGTGATTTCATGTAAATAAATCCAAATTTCCACAAATCTGCATGTATTGTATTATGAAAGCTTTTTTGTTAGAATATACAAATACAAGTATGTTAGTAAAGTAGAGAACTTTGTTCAAACTAAAAATATAATCTTTATAGAAAAATATTAATTCTTTAAAATTTCATATAAATTATCTCCAGTGCTGCAATCCCAATATTCATATGACAGGCTTTGAGAGTGACAGATGTAGTTTCTTGTTGGATATGTGGCCCTTAACAGGAAAAGGAAAGCAGTATTGCTTAAAAAACTTGAATGTTCAAAAAATAAATTTAATGTTGTTAGCATTTACTTTATTGAAAGTTATTTGGTGAGGTGTGTAATTGTTCAACTGCACTGGAGATTTAGAGTTAGGTTTTATTCATAAGTGTTGCTCCCTTACATATTTTTCCTCTTAAGGGCCTGTAATGAACTCTGGCAAGTTTTTAATGCTTTTGGGGAAAACTGCTAAGTCAGTGTTACTCAGTCTTGAGTGAGCCTGTAAATTCCTGATAGAGATATTTTCCCATCTTGTTAAATTGAGGATCTGGAAGAAAAAGAACAAAAAGTGGGTAGTGACTTAGTTGGACAGCCCTTCCAAGGAGGCAAGAGATGTGTATGGCTCGAGAGATCACATAAGGTTGAAATTATGTATAAGGAAAGAGAATTAGGATGAGAGAGTATGGTCCTAGATGGAGAGACTCTGGACCTGAGAAAGAGTGACACTGATTGCTGGTACATGGACTGGATAGCTTGGTCTCTTCATGCACTGCTAACTCTTGATGTGACAGGTTCTGCTTGAGCCCAGACATTCATCCTGCATCAGAGCTATGGCTGGTCAAAAGCAGTTTAGCAACAGAAATGTACAAAAGATGGGACTTTTGGCCAAGCTGTTTCATGACCAGTTCTCAGTAAAATGCTCTTTCCAACCCTCATATGGACTGAGGACTCCAAAACAATCTACAGAAACAGCTTTCTTACACACACTGCTGAACTGCTCCCAGTGCATGAAAGAAAGGTTCCTTTGCCCATCAAGCCACAGTAACTTCTCCCCATACTTATTTACATCAAATTTTTGTACCATTTATATAGGCTTTATTCTCAAATAAAGTATTTGTTATGGTTATCTATTACATGGGAAACAGGCAGGCCAAGCACAGCTGCTACTGATAAGAAAGTTTGCACAGCAGGCAAAAACATTGTGAGATTAGGGAAGATTGGTGAAATACAAATCACATTGAGAAGCAAATAAACTAATCTATAATGTTCTGCAGAATGTTTCAGAATAGTGGGTCAGTTTGGTAATAGCAAGATGTAGTGTAACTATCTCAGAAAGAGCCATGAAATATCATTTGTAGCAGGTTCACCACTGATTTGTAATCAAACTAGAGAGTTCCTGTACCCCTCTTGAGGTATTGTATACCTCAGGAACCTTACCTTTGGTATTAAATGTTCTTGCTCCAAGTTTTTTTCCAATGGATTGATAACATTCAGAGCTCACCAATTTTTTGAATGGCTGCTATTTGTGTCTGTAACTTAAAACTAGCTGGGAAAGCTTTATGCAATGGTAGGAGTTCAGATACATTACTGTGATATGCAAATAGCTGTTTGTGGTCTGTTAGGGAAATCAAGGCTGGAGAGGGCCATTTTTTTCCATCTTAGATTCCGAATGAGGTCATATTGCTCTAGAGAAAAAGAAAAAAAAAACTGGTTTGGGGAATGTTGTGATTCTACTCTTTTTATTTTGGTGCAATTTTTTTTTTTAACTGAAGAAAGTGGGACTTGGAAAAGGGTAACCAAACGTTTCCACTTTTCCCAACTCTCCTTGGACTGAAGATTGTCCCATATGTTTTATGCAGCTGCCACAATTAGCTCTATGTTTGAACTTCAAGTGAGCTTAGCAGACTTCTTTGTTTTGGAACACCTTACATAACGATAATAGCTGTACTACTAATTGCATAAATAATCTTTCTCAATAGAAATGCCTCAATTTGCTATGGAAACTGCTCATGTCTGTCTTTTCTGTGTGCCATAACTTTCTCTGTCCATAGCTTCTGAGCTAAGGATGTATCAAAATAGGTAGCTGAACCAAACAGGCATTTTTCCTTGGCCTGCCTCAGAAAGCAGCATTGCAAGTTGAAATTCCATTTTTAAATTTAACTTCTTCCTTTCGGAAAAAATTCACTAAAATCGAAGTATCACTTTTTATAGTCTCAGTAACTCTTTCAGAATTTTCAAAGTCAATTCAGCTCTAAACTGAAGTAATTATGGCATGTGCTATAAACCACAAGCACTGTAAACTCAGCATGGACTGCTACATCACCATCTTGGAATCATATCAATCTCCTTTTACTCTAATTTGCTTTACACACTGTTTATTTGTTGGCTTTTTCTTACCTCACATTTGTTTATTCATCTATTAAAAGAAATTAGAATGTGGCCTGTTCCAAATCTATAAGAAGATAGGACACTTTTGGAGCCATGGAACTTGGAATTAAGTGGCTTTAGAAGAAAAAGTAATAAATTGTACATTTTTCTCCATGTTATGTTTTCTAATGGAAAACAGCACACTATTAACTTAAGGCTATTGGTAGATGAGAGTGTGCCTCCCAACAGTGAGGATCCATTTGCACTGATTTTTTATTGTATTTCTTAATTTTTTTATTGTATCTGTACTTGCTACATTCAACTTATATGTGAATGCATAGACTCATACATAAGAGATAGCCTTTTTTGAGCAAGGAATCTCTAAGAGGCAGGCAAGCAAACCTTGGATGTTTTCTTTGTAAGTTTTGGCAGGTAATGAAAGAATAAACCATTTACAGAGCCTCATACCTGAATATTTTCATGATGTTTATATGTTTCTAAGATTCATCCAACCAGATGAATTGGTTTTTCTTTTTTTATTTTTTTTTTTGGCAAATGTAGGCATCACAATGCTTTTCCAGCTCACTCAAGTAGCGACTGAAAGTCTCATAAGACAGCTTACAGAATTACAGCTCAAACCTGTAGAAGCAAGATGTTTATAAAATTTATGTGAGGTGGGACTATATATACATTGGGTGGCTAGCGATAATAATTGCTAAATTTTCAAAGTTCCTCAGCACATGCAGCATTTGGGCTTCAGACCCCTACAGAATGGTGCTAAAATCCTTGGTCCCACATAACTGTGAGAAGGGGAAAATGATTTTTTACTGCCCATTTATGGGGTTCAAACCAGTCTTTATTTTATACCGCAAGTGTCACTGCATATCTTCATTATTATGACTTAACCTCTCTAGGTGTTAGCACTTCAAGGCTTCAAAACAGCTCCCAATAGTTAGCTTCAGGAAGTACTCAAGTATTCACATCAGACTGTTGGAGTAAATAATATGACATCTATAGATGAGGTGCAGGAATAAAACCCTACCACTCACCTTCATAAGGAATGATGGAATTCTGGTCCCACTAGTGTGTAAATCTCTGACAGAAAATGAAGGAGACCTTGATGAAGGCTACCAAAAGTTCCTCTGCTGTTAAACATTTATGGCTTATCGTATCTCCTTCTATTTTTCTAATTCAAACTGTTCTGAACATGAGGAACAGTTTTGTAAAGCTCAGTAGCTTCAAAGAAAAAGGATATCAGTGTGTCAGTTCTCCACACTGAAATATCTTGGATGAAAGGGAAAAAATTTTTCCAGGGCCACTGTCCACAAGGAGATAGGGGTGATAAACATGTTTACACTTTGATCTTGCATGAAAGGTCATTAAAAAACGCTCACTGACTGTAGATTGCACATTCCAAGAGCAACAACATGCATTCCAATTTCAAAATACCTCAAGATGGAACAAACTTTGGGACTGCCACCACTGACAGGGTGCTTCATGAAACTTTGAAAGATACAGTTCTTGGAAAACTAAAAGAAAACAACCAGTGAGCTTACACAACACATTTTTTAAGAAAAATCAATTACCATTGTTTTCTAAAATACTTGCTGACCATAAAACAATGATTTCTCATTCCTAGTGGATGAAGTTGCTTCTAAGAACCTTTTCTTTCAAAACCTAGCAGAGTACAAGAGATGTTTCTGGGACTGATTTCCCCACCACAGAACTAGTACATTTTAAAAAGAGGCAAAGTGCACGTTATGAGGAAATGAGAGAGGGCCCAAAATGCCTTTTAATTAATTTTTATAATAAATATAATTAAACAGAATTTTCAAGCCATATATTTCTATTTTGTATGCAATGCTTATGTTGTAGAAAGGAGCCACTTCATGAACGATTGAAATAACCAGTTGCTAACAATGAAGTCACTGTTTTATTGAAACCTGATAAACTTTCCTGGATGATTTGAGATTTTTTAGCAACATTTTTCAAGGGCTGAAAAGAAAAAAAATGGAACCTTAATTTTGGCAGAAATGAAAAATTGTTTTTGTCAGCTTCATTTGGACATGGAAAACCTGTTTCAAGCCATTCATGGCTCCACGTCTCACAAACTATTTATTATGTACTATAAATTACATGTAACATGTAATATAAAAATTAAATAGAATTGTTCTGCAACCATAGATACAGAATGAGAGTTAATTAAATGAATGCGTGGGGAAAAACCTGTGTGAGATGCAGGACTAGGGGTTCCCTGCTGTACCTATTTAATGAAGTCTCATCCATCTGATGGCTCCTGGACCCACTCTTCAACACTTCCACAAAAAATGTCACAATCTTTATGGGGGGAAAGTGTGGAATGTGCCTTACCCACATCAAGTGCACCATTTTACAATTCCAATCCAATTAATTAAGCCTCTATTCTTCATGCACGAATGGCTGTCTCTCAGTTACACACCCAAGGCAAAGCTCCAAGGGGGCCAGGCAGCCAAAGGAGAAGGTACATCCCAGCTCTCGTTTACTTAAATGCATATTTTTGCTAAAAACAAAATGTTTCAAATTACTTCATGTAAAAGTGTCTATATTTCTCCAGGGCCAGAGCATCAATAACTTCTGTCTCAGGAAAATGAGCTTTTATTATTTTTATTTTTAATGCAGAGTCATAATTAAAGCAGGGAGGAGAGGACAGCCTCCTCTGTGAATGAGAAAATTAGACTCAGTGTGGTGAGATGGGAGGGTAGAAGGAGACTTGTGATGCGTGATTAAATGAAGAGGCAGTATGGTGAGGACAGATGAGACACAGCACAGTGGGAGTACAGAAAGCAGGGTGAAAGAAATAAACAGAAGACAGGATGTTAAAGTACCATAACCTGACTGCACTCCTGAAGAGTTAAAAATGAACTGATCATCTGTCAGGAAACCACACAAGAGGGGGGTGATTCGGTTCTAGTCCAACCTCCCTGGGTAGGAATGTTGCTCTTCTGTGATTAAGGCAGAAGAGTAACTATTTTCTTCTTACTGCACAGCACTGCGCCATTATTTTTAGCACTTGATTTCTAAATGTGTTTCCTATAGATCATCTGTCATTTCAGTGTTAGAAACAATAATGCTATTTTTTCTTGAATAATATGAAATCTTGTCATCTATACGCTTGTTATTTATACTGATCACAACTTCAATCAATTTGTTGTATTGTCTGGACACCCAAGATCCAGTTCAGGGAAGCACTTGCTCAGGTTCTCTTTTCTACTGCAACTTCACCCCAAAATAAAAGTGCTGTATTAGAAATAGCAACATGTGCAAAAATTATGCTTGCTGCTTCTGAACCACAGGGATGTCAACAAGAGGTCACAGACAGGAATGACCTCTTCCAAAATTAGCCATAGTAGTATAGATGTTGTAGGTCTCTCTTGTTAGTACCTGCCAGGCAGTATTATTCTCTATGGGAAGAATCATGTTAGTGCTGCCCAAAGGCAGTGGCTGTCATTATAAATAGTCAATCATTTCCGTAAAAAACCTCACCATGGCCATCCTTGCCTTGTCAGAGGGACCTGAGGTGGGGGTTGGAAGTCCAGGCCTTGCTGGGACTGTGGCATCAGCTTTCCCCTCTTTTCCTCAGTGATGGTTTCTGTGCAAGTATGAACAAAATGCCAGTGCAAGTACATCCTTGACAGGTGCTATTAGAACATGGGATTGTTTCACCTGTTGCAGTTAGGCCTTGGAACTTTTTTATACTTTTCTGCAGAGGTGAAATTTCCCAAATGAAATTGTATTTTTCTACAGTATTGCAAGTTTGAGGCATTTCATCCATTTACATATCCCTTCGATCTGTCATCATTGATGCTAGAAGGGGAAAAACCAGAAATAGAGAGGGAAAGCTGACAAGTCCTAAAATTAAAAAGTTATTGATTAAGCCATTTGACTTGTTCTTTCATTCCAGTATTGTACTCCAGGAAACAAATGTTTAATTTATTTTGGATAAAGGGATTCAATTTGTGATAATGCCATGGAAATATAATTTCCTTACAAACTCAGATTTCTCATAGGAAAATGTTAATGAACCTTTTCCATTACACTAAAACTACCATGTACAAGAGCTGGTTGAATAGTGCCCAAAAAAATTTTTTTAACATTTGTCAGAATTGTGCTTCGTTCAAGAAAATTCATATCCCATTGTACTATTTGCCAACATTTACATGAACAGTTTTTGTTTAGGTAAAGGTTGGCTGGTTCCCTAAAAAATATCAGTTCATTCAAAATAAAGAGCAGATACATTATCAGGTCATTAAATGGCCAAGCACAATCTTCATTGCTAATAATAAATGTTATACTTTGCAAGCAACCTTTAAGATCAAAATTGTTCATTAAAAATGCAAACATACTTGCTATTATGCAAAGCATAATTTAGGTAGTATTCATCTCCAGAAAGAGTATCAATGCCTGTTTGCATTGATAAATGTGATTATTAAATATGTTGCCAGGAGTCTGACTTGGTCCACAAATACTCATTAAAGGCAAAAAAATTCAGAACATTATCACAATTCCTGCCCTGCAATTAAACACCATGTATTGTTTAAGAACATAATTTTTTTCTCATTCCAAAATGTTTCATTTTCAAAACACAAGGAAGTAGAAAGACCTTAGTATTTATCCTATTTTGATTCAAGGCAATAAGTAATCAGAGTACTCAATCAGAATTGGGTCTTCTTCATACACAGTACTACAAGAAGACATTAATTTCACAAAGTACATAACTTAAAGTTATTTCAACAAAATAAATGCCTTTGAAATTGTGAGAACAAAGTTCATCAACCCTTCCCTAAATTACGTAGTACAGTTCACCAGCAAGTGATACATTCTCTATTAAAATTTGACATATTATAATTTCATAATTAGTGGTTATTTTAGGCTGGAGGAGCTGCTGGGGTTTATTTTAAATTCTCATCACATTTTTCAAAATTAATTTCATTTTGTTTTTAAAGGAAGTTTTAAGTACTGGGGAAGAACTTCTAAAATGTGATATGAGTGCTATCAATGCAGTAAGTTACACATGAATTTGAAATTCTGAAACAGTACCATTAAAAGTAGAATTTGTAAAAATGTTCTAACATGTAAGATTAGTTTGGATGCCCCATGATAATAATAAAAAAATTAAAATAACTGTTTTTGTAATTATGTTATTACTGCTAAAACTGATTAGTAAAGAAAGGGACAGTAAAATATTGGTGGTCTCACATAAGGTGGATTTAATAACAAAATCTGATTTCAATAAGTAGGGAGGTGGCTTACCCCAAGTTCTAGGATTTAGCCATGGAAGTCCTCTCCACATACACCAGGGGTGTGACTTCACTCCTTCTGGTCCACATTTTAAGACCTCCCCAGTTAAGGACATTCTCATGCTCCTCTGACTGAACAGCCATGAGCTGTCATAGAAGGAAGGTAGGCAAGACGAGCAGAAAGCAATTGGTACTCATCATTCCATTCTGCTCTTTCCTCTGGGAAAGAGAGCTGCTGGGTCAAACACAGAACAGCTCTAGCAAACTCTCAGTTTATGGCTGACTGTCATTGCTCTCAGCCCAGATTTCCCATCACCGCTCCCTTATTAGCTTGCAAGGAGGAGGCATCAAACCCATTTCTCTCACATTCTGCTCTACCAAGTGAAAGGAAAATATTTGCCGTATCACACCAACTTTGTTCTCAAGAGCAACAGATCTGGACAAACGCAACACTAGACTGAATGGAATTTCTGCAATCAAATAGTAATTTTGGGTGAAGTTCTAGCTAGGGCCCATATAAACCTGATGACTGCTGCTCATGTGCTCAACTGAAATTCTAAAAATAAAGCCTCTTAAACTCTGAGATAGTTCAGCTTGGTTTTCCTGTGTCTTTTCAGTGAACCCAATAGTAGTTTTAAATTTCTCATGAATTTGAAATTTGGTTATAAATATTTTCACCATTTTTCTTGTACATTATTTAATTTTCTATGGACTTAGTAATTAATTGTTGGGGATATTAGTAAATCCGTTGGGGGTTTCTTGTAAAGCTTTTTAGCTATGTTTGGTTTTAGAGCCAATAAATCCTACTGTGGTTTATAAGACAATGGATTACTCAAACTAAGATATTTATTAATATGTTGAACTGTGTTGTGTTTTGCTTTATTTTATTTCTTGAAGAACTGTCATAAAAGTTGTAGATATTTAGTGATAGTAATTAAAAAACATAGATCTCATCAGGTCAAACCAATAGTTTCCTTTACCTACAATCATCCAAAACACTCTCTACTCCTTTCCTTCTTTCTCACTCAGTCTCCTAATATTGTTAGGATTGATGTCATTGTTTATCCAGAATGCTATATTCCCTGGAAACTAAGGGGGAGATTGGCAAGAAGAAGCCAAATTTATTTTAGCAATTTTGGGTTTTATAAAAATTAGTATGTTTCATGAAACAGTGGTACCTAATATTTCTTTACTCTAGTAGTTTTCTCCTTGTTGACTTGTCCTTCATTCTCCCTTCCCCAGCAAAATAAGAAAAACAGATTACTGTAAATTTTGGCACAGAAGGATATTTGCATCATTTTCTTAGAAGTCACGTGCTTTGGATTTCCTCTTGTTTATGATATATCGAAATATCTTCCAGATGTTCTTAATTATAAAAAGTTTTCAGGAAAGCAAAGTAATCCGTAATAAAATTTCCTCTACATTTTTTAAAATAGCCAATAAATTAGTGCACTGTAGCTTATCAAACTGCCACATAATTCTACATTTGACCCCGGTGCAGTAAGGTCTGACATTTCCTTAAGACAGCTGCTTTGGTCAGAGGCAAAACAGGCTTCCCTAGGCATAGTTTCAGTTCCTCTTGCAAGAGAGAGTGTTCCCTTCCTGGGGCCAAGCCAGCTGTGCGAGCGCTCATTGGTGCGAGTGGCTCTGACTTCCTGCCCAAACACAGCCACCTCTGCTACACCAGCTTGGAAGAAGCAGATGTGTGACATGGGGTATGCCAAAGTTTTGATTCAGGACAAAGACAAAGGGAAAATATTTTAGCTGCTTGTCTGTGTTGCTGATGCTGTGCTGCATGAGATTTTCATTTATACATTTTGGGCAGGTGCCCAGATTGCTGTGGTAAAATCTGGAGGAAAACACAATAAAATTAGATTTGTTCAGTTTTCAAGGATATATATGTGGGGAGGGGGGAAGGTTTTAATCATAAAAGATGTTTTCAAATGGTCAAAGAACTGGATGAGTGACAACAGCTCTGAATTCTTAAAAATCTTTCTAGAATCTACCCCTTATAAATATTTTATTTAGTTTATTCATCCTAATGACATACACCTGGTGCAGGTGCTTATTCTAAGCCTGTATTTGTATCAGGAGTTAAGGTAGGAACAGTAATGGGAAATAGAAACCAACTTTGCCATTTCTTGGATTTTTTAAGCTCTGTGTATGTGTGTGCAGTGGGTTTCTTTTCTCAGAAATAATCAAGATCTGAAAGAAAGTTTTAGTTTCACAAATGTTTGATGAAAATGTTATTAGGTTGTTGGATCATGGGTTTAGTGGCTTGCACATATCTTTAAATTTGTCCTGCCAAAAGATCTTGCTCTGAGAAATGGGAATTTCAGCCCACATCCTGAAAGGCAGTAACACAAAAGAGTAAGGGTGTGCATTTGGTTCTAGCCAGGTTTGAGAATGCTGTGGCACTCTGAGGTGTATTTGAGGCATTAGGTCTAGGAATATGATATAGAAACTGTAAAAGTGGGAAAACATACAGCAGTGTAATGGACTAGATCCTCTTGTCTGTCAGAATCAGTTCTCTTCCAGAGGAAGGAAGGGAAGGAATCAAGAAAAAAAGTGGTTTGTATATTTGGGCTTTTTTTTTTTTTCCCAGAGTGTCTAAACACAGCAGGACTTGTAATAAAAGAAAATTACTGTTAACATAGCTATTCCACATTCTCAGGTGGCATAAATGTTGTCTGAATGGTGAAAGTGAGCTCTGTTGGCTTGCACCACTTGAGGCTCCTGCCTTTTCTCACTAATTTTCCTTGAGTACTATTTAATCAGCCAGATTTGCAAAGAACAGTAAATAACTATGCGAAAAACTCCAAGTTTTTGTTTTGTCTTGTTTTTTTTTTTTTTCACTTAAAGAGTAAAAGCAAATATTTCACCTTGCTATTGAATCTATTTATATTTGTCGCAAAAGCAGCACAGCGCAGAATTTGGACCCAGTTTTAGCAGGGAGGAGACAGAATGCTAAGAAAGATGTTAAGACAAATTTCCTTTGTATGCCTCTTAACAGTAACTGATGGTAATCTTGCTATCAAACTGGAAAATGACAATCAGTGATAAACAAGCTGAATTGTTTTAAATGCTCTTTGAAGAAAGTTACATGTGATTTAGAGTGTATCTGTGAAGGGATGGTGGAAGGACATGAGAAGGAAGGAGGCAACTACAGACCTCACTACAGTGGCAATGAACTTTGACCAAATCATGAAAGGGATATAAAATGCTATTGCCACCATCCGCCAAAAAAATCACCCCCTAAAACTATGTCATGTTTTCAGATGCCCGAATTGATTGATTTTCATTCCTAGAGTACTTTCAGAACTATAGATCCATTTATTTCTTGGGAAGAGTCAGGTGGGACTGGCAATGTTGACTTGTCATCTGTTCCTCTGCTGCCTGCCCTTTGTGAATGCTGTTGTCCATACTCAGGCAAAGCTGTCACCAAGACCAAGGGAAGTTCAGGCTTGACTTCGGCTGAGATGAAGGGTATCCCTTACCTAACAATGTCTCATCTGCTGCAGTAGGTTTCTGTGGTACTTGACTCATTTTTTTTAATGTTAAGTCAGGAAAATATCTTGCCCTTCTGATGCAGTGTCAGTGAAGACCCTTAAAGACAGCAGTGAAGTTCAGATGAACCACATCTTTAGAAAACAACATATTATTAAATGTTTGACTGCATTTGTTTATTATTTGCTGAACACTAGTTGTACCTGTAGTGCTAGAGTTCCTGTAGAGTCAGCATAAAGTTGTCTCTTCCCTCCTGAATATTTCCCACAAGGGGAGTGAGGGGATTACATTGCTAAGGAGGATTTTAATGGGGGACAAAGCAACCTTGGTGGTCACAATCTGATGTCTGGTCATGCTGTTACCAGCATTAGAAAGATGGGGAGAATGGAGCTAGGTAAAAACAATCAAAGCCAAGGATTCAAACATTTCAATCAATCTGATAGAATTCTTTACTTTTGTTGAATTAGTCAGCTGTTGCCTAATCGTGTTTTACAACGAAAATGGTGCTGTAGTGTCCAGTCTTTGTGTCTTTGAACCAGCAGAGACTAGCAGAGCTGATTTATTAAAAAAAAAATAAGTTTTGCATAGATTCCTTTTTATTTGGCTATATTTTTCTTGCCCTAGAGCTTTGTCTCATTCCCAGATGGGTGCCCTGCCCCCAAAGGAATTTCCTGTCTGTCTTGGTTTGAAAGGTGGTCATCTCCCAAGGAAAGAAGAAACCTCCCTTGAAGTAGACTATGTGACCCCCTTCCCTCCAAATTATTGTACCTCCAAAATTATGGGGCTTTCAGGCAAACATATGGGAAAAGGAAGATCAGTTCTCTACTGGTATGTACATGTACATAACGAGGTGAAGAAACAACAACGGCAGCAGCACCAAATAAACCCAGAGACGCCGTGACGGCCGCTCTCGGTGCAGTTCCAGGCACAGCCAGCAGGGGCGCTGCTGGCTCCCGGCCGGGCAGGGAGGGTGCGATGATTCCTCCACACCTGCAGGGGGCGCTGTGGCGCGAGCTCGGCCGCATCTCCCTCACGGGGTAACGCAGGTGGGATGGTGGAAGGGATGGAAAAGGGGCTTCCTTTACAAACTCATAGTTCACTGATAATGAAATGAGCCGTAGCAGGAACCTTGGAAGCAGCAAGGGTAGGAGAAGACAGGATGGAACCCCGCGGTGGTGGCAAATTCTCCCCACAGTGGCCACAATCTGTCTTCCGATGCCGAGAGTGTGAGAAACTGCGCCCAGCCTCTTCCCTCCAGCCTGGAATCTCTCAGTAACTCTGCCCTCCCCATAGAAAGCCTCCCAGGTAAGAGAGTAGCTGGCTGCACCCTCCCCTCCTCTTTCTTCCAGCCACATCTTTTGTTCCCTGAAGTATGGGTAGTTATTGTCTCTTAGCAACAAATGGGAGAAAATTCCCTAAGAGAAAGGAAAAAAAAAGGAAAAAGCCTAACTCCCAACAGTGTTCCTGCAGGATGTCACTGGCAGGACAGTCCCACTGAGGGGAAGTGGTGGCACTGCTCTGCCAGGTGGCGGGTCCTTCTCAGCTGTGATGTGTCAGCAGCAGGTTTTGAGCAGTGCCCGTCCTGTAGGCAGAGGCACTGAGATGGGCAGAGAGGGGCAACTGTGCTCCAACTGCGAGTGTACAAACTTGTCCTCTCACAGTGGCTGTGCTGGCCATCCAGGGCCTTGGACCCTGGTGTTTCACAGAGAAACCTCAGGAACTTGTGAGAGAAAAGCTGAGCTACAGGTAACAGAGAAGGTGTCGCTTTCTCTGGAGGAAGGATTTAAAGTGCTTTCTGGTGGTTTTGCTGAACTAAAGCTGTGCAAGCCACATGCTGAGGGCAGTGAGGGGAGCAGAAGCAATCTGAATGTCCTTGTCTCTGGACATGTTCAGTGGTCTAAAGCACTAAGAACTAGAATTTATTTTCACATTTCATTTGTCCTTTGCATCTGCAAAAGGCAGTAGAGCAAAGGAGCAATGGGCCCAAGGTCTTTTAGGAGTGTTTGTGGGAGTGCTTTTAGAGTCCTCAGCCTACCTGTGAGAATAGGGTTGAGGAGGAACTTGTGGGATATTTGCTGTCTGGCTCATCCATCAAGGAGTATTTATTTGTTGGTTAATTGATTTTATGAAGAGTGTACGGACTGCACATGCAGTTCCTCACTGCTCAGTCTTTGTTCAGAGTTTACAAGCCATGACTTGATGGCAGTACAACAGCACAGCTTGCCTTCTGCTCTTGGAGCTTGTAGTGTATGGCAGGGTGCTGCAGGAGAGACTGTAAGAACAAGATAAAGTACTGTGCCTTTGTAGACACAGTTTTCTACTTATTGGTTGGTTGGGTGGGTCTTTTCTTTATTTAAAAGTTTTTGAAGTGTGCAACTAGGTCTTTGATCTTTCCATTGCAACGTACTAGAAAAGCACTTGCATTAAGGGGACTGTCCACACAAAATTACAAAATCGGATGCTGGTGTAGCTTTCGATGTGCATTAAATTTCTATTTAAAAAGAAGCAAAGATGCATGCAAGAGGTAAACAGAGTCACCCAGGAGGACTTCAGAGATACAAGGATGGACTGAGGAAAGCTGAAGCCCTTGGGGATTTGGATCTGGTAAAGGGTGGCAAGAAAGGCTCCTGCAGGTACATTGTCAGCACAAAGAATGCAAAGAAAAATGTGGGCCTGCTGCTCAGGAGGATATGAAGGATAAAGAGCCAGGCTCATCTCAGAACCATGCAGGCAGAAAAACAAGTGACAAAAGGTACAAACTGAAATACAGAAAATTCCACTTAAATGTAAAAAAACCCCAAAAAGAATAAATTAATTGTAAGGGTGAATGAACACTGAAACAGATTGCCATGAAATGTTGTGGAGATGTCTGTCCTTGGAGACATTTAAAACTGGTCTAGACACAGCCATGAGCAACCTGTTCCTATTGACCCTGCTTTGAGCAGGGACTTGAACTGAGCCTCCTCCACAGGTGCCCTCCAGCCTCAATAATTTTGTGATTCTGTGAAATTCTATAATTCACAATTTTAACAAATAGCTGTACTAACACTTTGGACTAAATTAATTTCTCTGTAAATCAATTGAATATTTGTTATCAAAACTCTGTCAATTTAATTTAACCTAACCTAGACCTAAGTGTTCCATAAACCTTTTATTGAATCAGAGGTCAACAGTAATGTGTGCAGCTTTTGATTCCAATGAAATCGACCTGTGGCTTGTTTTTTTTTTTTTTTTTAATAAATAAATAGTCTTTTCTGAAAGTGAAACTGGCTGGAAGCAAAACTGAAACTTGCTTTATTGCTTTTCATTGTTCAAACTGGGAGAAACAGCAAAAGTAAATGGAGGTCATAGGTAGTTCTAAGTAAATTGAATTAAAAATATTAATTTGTTTACCATAGCAACACCACTTCCAGTAATATGATGAAGAAATTAGAGTGTTTACTGTTACACTTATTACATTGACAGAGCCCTTTTGATCTTCTGTTTGAGCTTTCTGTAGCTTTTCTTCTTTTCATCACAATTCCCTTACCCAACTCCAGTACTTCAGGGTTGTAAATACCTGTAAGATGTAAGTTGCTATAATTTGTGACTGTAAGAGGAAGACCTGTGTAAATTATGCAAAGAAAGGGAGTAATTTACTGTGGAATGCATGCAGGCATGTGCTGTCATTGGCTCCAGGAAGGATGCTCATTTGTGCCCGTGTGTGCTGAGAAGGGTGAAGGCTGAGTTAAAGCAGATCAGGCCTGCTTTATTTTACACACTTCTGTTGTCTGTTTTGCCAAAAATTCTTCCTGATCCCAAAGTCCATTTGTGTTGCTGTGTTCCTAACTTGCACACATTTCTTTTGCTTCTTACACCCATAGGAGCTACGTTCCTTGCTGTCCTGCATACTGGCTGCAGCTGCTGGCCATTAGCAGTGGTTGACTCCTGGGAACCAGTACCTGGTCTGCCACCCCTTGGTTTGCTTGGGCTCATTTTAGGTAGCACAGTCTGCAGTGCAGGTTAAATTAAAGTGTATTGCATGGACTAGTGATACTTCATGGACTTCCAGAGAATCCTGCCCACCAGGCATCTCCCCAGTTGGGTGTGGATAGCTGACAGCAGTTTTTAATCACTCCTAAACAGAAGTAGAAGAGGTCTGTGACCCTCTGCATTCCTTATGCAGTGTACAGGAGTGTCTCTGTGTAGTTCCTTTGGTTGCAGGCTTCCTCCATGCTCTTTATATGTGACCTGTAGTTATTCCCTCAAATACTGATTCCATGGACTCCCTTTTCCTTCCCTTGGCAGTAATGCTGATACTTGTTAGGACCTTTTCTTGCCCCTCTTATTATGAGTGAACTCCCAGTACATAAACAGATTCTTTTTAAACTAATTTACTATGTACAATTTTATCTTATTTGTTTTGTCTTTCTTCCAGCTCCATCTTGAAACGATTCACTGTAAAAGGTTTATTTAAAGTTTTGAAGTTCCATTTTAAAGCAACCTCTGGTTCAGCAGTGCAAGATGCTGTAGTCCAACAATACTAAGTCTTCTTTTCTTCATTCTTATATGTTTCTCTTCCTAGCTTCCTTGTGGAATAGGTGAGAAAAACAATTGCCTCTACTTAATGCCTCACAACTCAAAAAATCACTCCTTCAATGTAATTTTGAATCCCAGCCCAGCTGGTGGTTCTTAGATTTCAGGTTCTGAATATGAGTTCAGCACTTTCAAATGAATCACTGAGAACATTATTTCTGTCAAAGAGTCATCTTTTTTTTTTTTCCAAAAGGTTTTCTTGGTTTTACAGATGTAGATCCTGAGGAAAGAACATTCTCAAAGAAGTACCAAATACACAGAAAAATATTAAAATTTTCAATTTTTTCTCCTGTTTCTTTAAAGTGCTTGTTCTTATATTTTTCTATAGTGCAACAAAAATGCATATTCTGCCTTAGCATGTAATTGGCCTACTGGTCTGGTTCTTACTTACTTGTGATTTCATCAAGATTTAAATTAAAACTTCAGTGGTTTTGTGAAGGCTTGTCTTTTGAGGAGCACTTTTTACCTTTTTTAGTGAGCAGTTAGTGGGGTAAAGATTCTCCTTTTTATCTGCTGTCTGTGGACAGTTCTCTTCAGAAATAACTTAATGGATGATGTCCCAGCTCTCACCAGGAAGTTTGGGTTTTAATAACCTGCCTGCTTATGAAAACATATTATCAACTCTGAAGACAGAAACAGTGAAAATGTTTAATGGATTGGGACACATTTTCAGCTTTGGTCATTAGCACATGACCCTGATCTTCATCCTTAGCTTCTTATTGATGCTAGCTGGTTTGATAAAGAAGGGTGTGGATTGATTAAATAGGGCATAAAGGCAATCACGTTGTTTTCTTCTTTAAATTCATCCCCAAGGGTGTTTGTTGAGGGCAATGCTACTTCCTTCCACAGAGGCAGACAAAGGCTGTAAGGTGGTGGTTCTTTGTTGAACTCTGAAGGGCAGAAATGCTTTTCTGGTTAAACTGGCTGAGGGTTATTGCAATTTAATGCAGATAGTTAAACAGGAAATGCCCAAAAGAGAGGCTTTTGAAAAAATCTCCCCTATATTTTGATTATAAAAAAAAGTCAAAATAAATATGGGGAGCATCATCCTTTACTTCTAATATTTCACTGGTAATAGTATTCACATCTTAAAAACATAAAAAATACAGACAATAATTTTGCAGTCAGATCAGGATATTTGCTTACTTGCATTGAGTTGACTGAGTATGATTTCAGTGAAAATTCTCAACTTTAAATTGTTCATATTGAAGCATACAGAAAAGCTTATCTTTTTGAATAATGGTGCACACTCTGAAATAAATTTGACATATTAAAAATATTACTGGAAAGAGTTCACTCTTCTAAGACCTAATCAATTGTTAGAACCCTTTTGTTAATGTTTTCAGTAAAGTATTTAAATTAATCACAGAATGGCAGATATCTCATGTTGGATGTGAAGATTTTGTTTAGTTTTTTTCAAACCTGAACTTCCTGTGGAGAAAAAGGGTCCAACAAAGAAACAGTGAAAATGAAAACCAGCAGGAACATAAAAAAAAAAATTGAAAAATTGTCAACCATCTTCATTCACAGTGAGTTCCTAAGCCAGAGAGATTTGATACTCCTCATTTCTGGGAGAACGAACATGGAAAGGAAAGACAGGTATGTAGTCTGTTCTGCCTTTCCAGGTGGTTGTTGCATCCCTACTCCAGTATGGTGACCGAGCTGTTCAGATGAGAACCCTTAACCTGTATTCCTCAAAAACTGCCTTAATTGATTTAAATAATCAATTTAAATAATCAATACTGTCACTGTAAGTAAGGTTTGTTTTCACTAAAGCAGATGGGGACATAACGAAGCAGCCCTAGTTAACAGATTTGATATACCCCCAGCAATGAGGCAATGATAAGTTGCTGATGATAGGAGCCTTTGCAACCTATAGAGCTGTGTACACAATTTACTTGGTCCACACTGAAAGGCAAATGATTGAGAAAGGATACGAGATGAGCCGTGTTAGACCCAAAAGCTCCTCTAGTCCCATCCTTGTCTCAGGTATCATCAGAAGTTGAAGAAGGTAGCTACTGCCCTCTGAAACACTATTCTGAACATGAACATCCTGTTCTAGCCCTGCTGAGCCAGAAGAGAGGTTTTCCTCCTTGTTTAAAGCTTTGTACCCACTGTGGCATCCTTTTCCAAGGTGTTTCACAGCTTGACTGTATGTCACACTGGTTTGAGTGTGGGATCTGTTCATGTTATTTGATGCTTCTGAACTCTTGTATGGGAAGAAGCAGTGAATGGATCTCCTGTCACTGTGCCATGTCACTTCCAATTTGGTAGGTGTCTATGGTATCCTCCCAGTGGCATATCTTCCATACTGGACCATGCCAGCACATTTCACTGTTTCCTGTCCAGTAGTCACTCTGAAGCTTTTGTTATCCTTGCCACTCTTGTCCATGCCTTGTCTATTTCTATATCCATTTGAGAAATGCAATCAGAACCAGATATAAGGGCTCTGTAGATTTATGCACTGATGGCAGTAATACACTCTATTTTCACAGTGACTCCTAATATTTAATTTGCTGTTTTCTTCTGTCAACTGTTCTTTGAGCCGAGGCTTTCATTATCTGTTATATTATCTGTATTACTTATCCAGCTAGTTTGTTACCTACATCTATCGAGATCTTCCTCTTGGTGTAATAATGAGCTTGGAGACCATAATTTTAAATGTATAGTCAGAATTGTTGATTCCATATGTTTCCCTTTGCATTTGCCTACATTAAATTTCATTGATCAATTTGTTACCCAGTGATTTGTCTCATAAAATCATTTTGCGTATCTTCATAGGCAGCCCACGTCTTTGCTTCCTTTGGTCCAGTTAGCTCCAGCCTCTGGATGAAGTATCTTAATCCCCTGCCTTACTTCTGGAGCCCCTTTAAAATCAGACTTCGTAAAAGCTCCAGCTGGATGATGCTAACTGATGCTGAAAGCGTTAAGTTCCAGGCAGCAGGGTGAAAGGAAGGTGTTGGAGTCAGGTTCCTGAAGGTGGAAAGCTGATGTACTTATGTATGGTGTAGCTTTAGTAAGTGATAGCAGAAGTTAAAACAGAGCTCTTGAATGACTGTGCAGGGTGCTGAAGAATATTTTTCCCCAGTTGGCCCCCTCACCATATGTACAGTATTATTACTGTAACTCTATTGTACTATATAAATGAATGATTTAGTGATTTATCCACTCTACCACGACTATGTTACCAGTCCCCATTACAAGTTAATTCTCAAACCTTTACAATGTATGAAGCTCTGTGTTCCGGAGCATTACCTGCTCTTTAGGCAAGAAGACCTGATTGGGTGTATGTTATTGTCCACTGGACCATGCCTTCTTATGTCCATCAAGCTCAAGTGTGGAGAGAGCAGTCTGGGTCTGCATCCCCAGAAGAATGAGCTTCCAGGGTAGCTATAAAGTCCCAAAATTATTTTCCTGGGGTGAAAATGAAGATTCAGTTTGTTTTTCTTTATTCCAACTGTTTCTAGATAAAGGAAGAGATAAAGGGTGGAAAGAGACATTCAAGTGACAGTACTTTCTCATCTGGATTTGAACTAATGGTTCAGATATTCAGACTGTGATGCTGTGGTATGCTCTGCCATTGATACAGGTGGTGCTCTGAAATTCTTTACTCTTTTCTTTTTGATTTGGAGCCAGCTCCCCATCATGTTGGCTTAACTGGCAAGTGAGTAATCCTTATCTTTTATGACAGAAGAACTGTAGGAGAATAAGCAATGGATGGACACAGTGTTTTTAAATTATGACCAGAGTAAAATTAAAGCTGCTGTTGTCTGTGACCAACCTGGTGTTCCAGTGCCTTCAGAGGCAGAGTGGCACTGAATTATACAGACAGGGTCTTCCACAGGAAGCTGCATCTTGGGGCTTAAGCTTCACTATGGATGATTTAAGGAATCTTTGCCTTAGATGGTAAGAAACAGGTCCCTCCACTGTGACTGAAAGCAAATCCATTCTGTTGGTTTGGCAATTCAACAGTGAGTTCACACTGGGGAGGAAGAACTAGATCGTGTTTACTATTCCAAATTTATTCTTTTTAAAAGAAAATTAAAGATTAAAACAGTCCAGCTGCCAATGAATTAAAATATAAGTAGTAATTTGTATGACAGACTTCTAAATCTGTTCCCCAAGACATTTTATTTTGTCGGTGATTTGGCCCTGACAAACTTATTTCCTCTGCAGTTTTTCCAAGGGCTGGACTTTATTTCCTTATTTAGCCTCTTTTTCTTAAAAGAGATATAGGAAACATAAATGCATTTGATATATTGTTTGTAATGAACTGGGAGAGATCCAAAATTTCCAACTGCCAGGAGAAGTTTGCTGGAAGGGCAATTAGCCACAATGCCGCATGTATAATCCCAAGGCAAGGTAAGTGGGAAAGGTTTGGAGCACAGTGACTAGCCAGAGAAAGAGACAGGGGTGGTCTGGGCAGGGTAAGCAGAGCATCCTTCACAGGAATTGCAGCTTAAGTCACTTTTCTGCTTGAATTCTGTGTTCAAAATTGCATAATGCAATGAGATAGAATCATGCCTTCTGTATCATAGAGTCCCTGACTCTGTTTCCCACTTGAGGAGGAAAAATCCCATCAGAGGGAGCACCTCCATCCTGTCCTGTGTTATAGGGAACAACTTTCTAAAATTCTTAAAAAAACTCTGCTTAAGCAGTTGCTTGGTTTATGGTTTCAGTATATATATGTGGAGGCCCAAATGCTCCTACATGGATTCTATACCGATGCTTATCCTGAAATTGTTGTGAGTCCCTGAGGGCTGGACTACCTCAGATCAGAAGAATTCTTAATGGGTTTTATGTTTTTTTTTTTTTCCCTTTGCTTTGCCTCTGAAACAATGAAATCATTGTCACTGCTGTGATGACTTCACAGTTCTACAGGCAGTGATGCAACATTTTAAACTTGGCTTGCAGAGTAATTGTTCTGCTCCTCTAAATTTTGTTTATTACTGACATATGGATATGAAAGGGCATAATTTGGTAGCTAGATCTAATCAGCACTTTGTATATAAAATGCATCAAAACCAGACATCAATAGCAGTCCATCTTAGTGTGTCTGCAATCCAGATCATTGTGTAGTGTAAGTTAACTGTTCCTTTCATTACTCCTGGAGCCCAGCTGGTCTTGCTTAATTTCACACTATTTTATATTCTGTTTATTACTGAGGCCAACAAGTATTTTATTTTAGCTGTTTGTACATGTTAAACAAACATGGGATCTGGGTGGAATGTCTCTGGCAGAAACGTGCTAATTCCTCATACCCTCAGAGTCCATTCCACACTTGAAGGAGTGGACTCAGCCAATTAAATTAGGCACCCAAACAGGAAAACCACAGACACACGATTACACTTTCAGCCAAAGCTAAACGGTGCAGCATGAAAGTCATGTTGTTGTTTGGCTTTTTCACAGTGAGGCCTGTGTGAACAGAGACAGCTGGCAATGTCTCTGTCAGAGCCTGCCTGTGGGACACAGGAGAAAGGGAATTCCTGCCTCATGGAGCTGGCAGAATTGGTTTAGCTCTCCTTCATGAAAAGATCATCATAGGTATGCACTCACAGAACACCACATTTCAGTTTCCAGATGCTGTCTTTGGTGTCCAGAGATTGGAAAAGTCCTAAAGGATTTTAGTTTTTATTTTTTCTCAGACTTCTGCCCTGGTTGGGGTCACCAGACCCTGAGCACTATTCACAACATTTGTGTATCACACAGAGCTGCTGATGAAATGGACTGTCAGGAAAGATGGTGAGTCCTTGCCCCCTCTTCCCCATGTCTGTCTGATGACCTGGTGGTTAGGAAACATGCACAGGAGATACTAATTTGGGCATTTGTAGGAACATTTCAGATCCAGTCTTGTTAGATTAAAAAAGAAATGACACTGCTATAAAGCTCCATTTAAAATAAAAGAGTAGGCCTGCAGTTTTCGTTGAAATACTTGTGGTGCAGACAATTCTCCAGGATAGCTGGAGACACCTTTTTTGGTCTGTTCAGTTGCCCAAGCATCCTTCATTCAGGGAGGCAGAGATTTAGATCCAACCTGTGTTCATGCGTCTTCCTGGCCAGTTCTGGTAATTCGTCCTGAGAACCTTGTGCCAAACCATTTCTGCCAGCACTTCCTAAAGTACTCACTCTTTGCTTAGGAAGCTTAAGCATTAACATGAGTTTTGTTTTGTTCCACTTCAGTGGCTGGATGTCCAAAAGTCAGGTTGTACCAATGTACAACTTGTAGTGCTTCCTTTACATAGCCCTTAGCTACTAGAATGGTGTGTACCTTAGGAGTCCTTTAGGTCAAAATCTGAACGTAGGCTGCCAGGACTTTAGGGAATGATAGTGAATGATTATTGTGATTGTGTAACACAGCTGTGCTACTTTATTTCTTGTTCATAGAGACCGAGCTATTTATTGTGTTCTTATGCTGCCATTGCCAGACTATAGCTGAAGTGTGTTAGGACTATGAACTAGTGCTCAGTGAACTGACAGATTTCAGACTGTGTCCTTTGTGGAGTATATTAGATTGAGAGCTGTGATGATCTTTTCTTTCTTTCTGATGAAAGCAGCTTGGTCCTTGGCTACCTTAAAGACACAGCTTCACTCCATGGGATGCTGCAGTGATTTAGGTTGGCTGCAGTAACCAAGCTAGCAGTACCCTCATTTAACTGGGAAAGAGCTTGTTACTGTCTTCTTTTAGAATTCTTTAATCTGAAAATTATTTTCCAGCCCTTTGGTCCAGAATAGACCAGGCTTCTTATTTTAGCCCATGCATCTAATAGTGGCTATTTCATTTTTATTTATTTGTAGAAGAATTGAGCCAAGTTGCATGCAAACATTTGGGGTTTTTTGCATGACAGATCTCTTTTCTGATGGTTTGATGGTATTGTAGGTATGGATTACTAGTTTAGTATTGTTCCCTCAGTAAAAATTGCTGGGGCATTGTATTTAGAGTAAAATAACTCAAGAGTGATCAAAGGTGTGCAACTTCTGTTTTCTCTGTGAACTGAAATTTTGTTAGCCTTTTCTCATGCTGATCGGAGGAAAAGGCCAAGGGATGGTTGTTTGCCTAATGAGGGCAGGATACAGCTGGGAGGAAGCTTGAAACTCCATCACAGAGTCTGCAAACAATCTAGTCACATCAAATAAATACCCACGGTTTGCCAAAAATCAGTGAAATAGGGAGAAAATGAGGGAGATAATGAGGATAATGAAATAAAGAAAGAGAGAACACTGTTTTTCTTTAATGCTGTGACCTTTTGTGAGATGTGTCGTTTACGCGGGTGTTTGTGTGAGTGTTGGCCCATGCTGGTTTTACAGTACTCAGCAGTGTGATGGCTGCTTACCAAAGCTGTGGAAGCACCCTGTGGCCGGCCTCACTCGAGGCTCCCTAAGCTCTGCAGTAATGCTGTAGTTAATGGTTTCTGGAAAAGCTGATATCTATCTGCATTTGAACGAGCACATTTTGGGCTAAATATTGAGAAGTCACAGGTATGTTATGTAAATCCTGGGTGTGCCAGCCAAGCCTGTAAAAAAAACCTCATTAGGATTAATCTCTAGCAGGGTGACTAATGCAATGGGAATGAGGTACTTTCCTTCCTGAATCAGCAGAGATTTGACATAGCTTTCAAAGGGGCTTCACTAGAATGCAGTCAGTTGCTTTGTGCAGTAGGTATGCTCGTTTATTTAATTTGGTACTGCCTGCTTTAGACCAGAGAATACTATACGAAATTAGGAGAGACACATAGCCAGATACTCTACAAATAGATTTAAACCAAAGTAACTCAGTTTGGAAGACATGAAGTACATAATTATCCAATGTACATTAAAAGCACTAAAGACAGCAACATATGAAATCTGTTTTACCTCCTGTTCTGCTCTTTGAGCTTTGCCAGATTTTTATGTTTGAACCATATTTACATGTGAGGTTTTTGTTACATCCTATCTCTGTTTAGTTTTCACAGTGTCTTTCACATGTAATACCAGGAAAATTAGTTGCAGCTCAAGATTACAAAATGTGGTATTTTAGGAAGGGGTAGCTAAAGAATGTTCATTAGCAGTTCTTCCAAAGCCTTTCTTAGGCGGAATCTTACTGGTAACATTTGTATAAGGCAATGGGACTTTTCTCCTTGCAAGTGCTGTAGTCGGCTAACAGCAATTGGATTCTTTTGAGTGGTGTGTAATTGTTAGCCCCATAAAAAGAAAAATAAATTGCTTGTTTTATCAATAAAGCTGTACAGAGCCAAATACCAACACAAAGAAAATTTCAGTATGATTTAAAATGTTTGCTCATGTTTCATTTCCAAGTAACACACACTATTTGTAATTTCATATTGAGAACATTATATTTTGCCTCTGCATTTTCTTAATTTTTGTCAGTAATACGTGTTTCATTCTGGATAACTTATCAGGCAGGGTGAGGATATTTGGAGATCCTTCCTAAAACTCCTAATCATTTTTCAAAGAAAGTTAACAGAAAGGGTAGATTTTCTTGATAATCCTTTCAAAATTAAAATATAACACAAAACCACTACGTTTAAGTGACATTAGGGCTCTCATTTAAACCAACTAAAGCTGGGAAATTCGAAGTGAATAACTAACACTCTGTTGTAAACTGCCCTCAAGTATTGCAGCTGACAGTGCGGAAGCAGAGGTTCAGAGAGCAGTTCAGATAATAATCTTAAGAGTCTGGATATTGCCTGAGCCCCAGTAGTCGGGAGAGCAGGATAGATGTCTTTCAAGATCATTCTTTCTCATGAGAGATATGGCATTTCCTTTTCACGGTCATACTGAACATGATTTTTCTCTGGCCAATTTATGCTTCATTCCCTGGTTAACAGCAAGGGCTGAGTAGCACACAAGCAGTTTCCAACAAATAGAGATATCTGAAATTTTATTCTGAAACCTGAGGAGTCCTAATCCCAGCCTTGCTTTCTCTCCATCTCCACTTAAAAGAGACCCCAACTAGCCAGAAGTATCAGAAGAATCTGGATTCCCTCCTGTTGGCATTTGAGGTCCAGTTTGACCTTTTTTGCTGCTGCAAGTGGTTCAGTATGCTGTGTTTACGCACTTCATTAGCTTCATATTGCCAGTATATCAGATAAGCCTTTAGTTAGGCACAGCAGGACTTCTTAGGGAGAATCTATTGCAGAGCTCCCATGATTCATGGAATTCATACATCTTTCTAGAAGTTTATACAAATTTTCCAAATATTCTGATATACGTAAGGAAGGGGTGCTTAGTGCTATTTCTTGAAGCTGAATGGCAGATTTTTGTGTAGAAAAGGGAAGTTAGTATTCTTGGAGCTTCTTTTCCAAATAAACTAAAAATGCAGTTAATTTGAGGCAGGAAAAAACATTGCCTTTCAGCCACTAACTTTAAGGTTAGCCCATATTTCACAGAACTCTTGCAAGTAGAACCTGCACTCTTTGATTAATGTCAGACTCTCAGTCTTTCTTTGAACATATTATTGAACATTTGCATAATTGTTTAAAGTTTCACATTTTGCTGATACTGGCCGAACTAAATGATACAAGAAAACACAGCATTACATTACATTATATTACCGACAGAATCAAAACAGAAAGTGACACTTCTATGCAGTTGTGTATTTTGTGAGTCAGGGTGGTAATTGGAACCTATTAATAATTTCCTTGACTCCCCCTTATCCTGCTCCACCCCTGCTCCCCCTGCAACCATCCATATAAACTCTAAGGATATTTAACACATTTTAAGCTGTCCAACTCTATGTAGCTCCTTGTAAAGTAATTTGGAATGATGATTCCTACTTGGTAAAACGTGCTCAGACATCAACTCACACATACACATAGCACAGAAAACATGAATCTGTTAAGGATTTCACCTTTTAAGAAATGACAGAATAATTACAGGACAACATGTCCTTCATGAGTAAAAACAACTAAGCTAAAGTGCTTTCAAGTAGGCATGGCCTACTTCTCTTCTAGAAGCTGCATAAATCATAAATTGCTAAGGGATTGATTCATACACTAAGTAATAACTGGAGTCTGTATGATGGTGTATATAAATGCGTGGATAACACAGACGAAGGTTGAACTGGATTCAGTTCTTCAGTACAGCTTGGCAACAGAACTGAGTTGATAGAGCCCAAACCCTGTCTTCATATACAGACACGGAAAATGTAGAGGATGAACCATGTACTTCCTTAATGAAGGGTAAACAAGATATTCCATTTTCAGACTTGTTCAGGAGGGGATTGTGATAGTTGGAAAACTGACCTAAGGCAAAACTTAGTGTGTTAGAAGTAGTCAGTCCTAGAATTAATGTTCCTGGATTTAAAAAAGAAGAAAAAAAAAAAGGGGGGGGGGGGGGTTCTATCATATAATTTTACCTGGCTGTGGGTAAGTAGACATAAAAATTCTATTTGCCCTTTGCAGCATTTAAAAGAAAACATGCCTTAGTTTAAAATTAAAACTATGACAAACCAAAAATATCATCTGGCATTTTTGAGTTCTCTCTTACTTACCCCAGTGTTTTCCTGGTGAAAAAGTTGTTAAACTTCCTTGTATGTTTTTATGACTTCAAATCTTTCGAACGCTGCAGATAATCTATATTAGTGGGGTGATGTTTCTTTGTCTGAACACTTTAACGGGACAGATTGCATATACCCTGTAGTATTACCAAAGGCCAGGTGAATCCTGAAGAGCTCTTAGCAAGAGTAACTCAACCTCTCAAGGTTATCCAGAGATTTAAGCTGCATGAAAATGATACTTTTTGGAAATACCTACTTTTTACAGGCAGGGGTGCTTCTTTTTCTTCCACATAATCTTCAGGCCACAGTTTCAAAGGTACACTTAGTAGGCTTCTCTTTCTGTACAAAATACCTTTGCCCCTTAATACACAATGGCACATTGGTTGATCCAGATAGCCAACATTTGCATGCATAGGTAGTAGATTCTGTCATTTATGCTTGTAGATAATAGAATTTACATGCACAAAGCTCATTTGGATTTGGCCTCAGAACAGATTGGGAGGACAGGTATTTCAGATTTGAGGGACAGATGCACAGTAGGGGACTGCTGGGGTAAATGATGGTTGAGTCTGGAATATTGAAATGGGGGTGCTAAGGAAAGAATAAAGACAGTGCTCATCTGTGTTTGAGTTGTGCTGAAAGAAAAAGGAGTTTATACAAAGAGTGAGACAAGAATGATATCAAAGGTCACCTTTCATTGTGAAGAGAACTTGAAACATGAAATTTTCTTTTCTGAAATATGTTTTTGCCCTATGGTCTCTGTCCAGTGATGGCCTTTAATCCATCTTTCATGAAATTTCAGCCAGAGCCTAGTACTTCATGTCACTGATACCAAGTAATTTTACAGAGATTGTAGATATGTAAGGGTCAATCCTTCAACTCAGGTGAGATTTTTAGACTCACTGCAGTAAATGCAGCAATGTTAGTTTTATGCCAGCTGATAAAATGTGCTTGGATAATTAGATTATTTCAAAATTACTGTAATTGTAGAATATACTTCTATTTGACTTTGGTCAGCCAAGAATAGCATTCTGGTTCTGAATTTTGAGGATGTCATTTACAATATAAGAGGAATTTGGTATCCAGATCTAAATGTTTGCATTTGAAATCCCAATGAAACAAAGCTTGGCACCTACTCTAGGGCCATAACACAGAGGATGGTGTCCTTTCAAACCAGACAGTGAAAAGCCTATTATATTTTAATATCACAGTGGTCACTCAACCTAGCCCAGACTCACTCTTTGCTTAAATAAGATCTCACTGAAATAAATATGAGTCCTGCTGAAGTCAGTAGTATTTTTCTTGTGACTCTGTTTTGGTGCACTGACTGTGTAATATCAAGGCCTCTGCAGCAATGCACTTAAACACTACTGGGTGAAATATGGGGAGAGCAGAAGTCTTAATTTCAAATTTCTTGGGTTTGTCAGATTATGTTATATAGTATCAGATTGTTCTGTGAAAGCTGAGGCCACAGGAGTCCCATTGCACTTTTTGGGCAAGATCCTCAGATGATGTAAATTGGTGTAGTGCTGCTAGACTAAGTGGAACTGTGTTGGTTTCAGTGGCTCAGGATTTAGCCCAGTAGGTCTGAGATAGCTGTAAAACCTCACTGTGCACTTGGAAAGTCCTACCCCATAAATGCTTCCACAGTGCAGTTTTTTATAGGGTCTATAGGAAACCCACTTTGTCTCTGTGGCTTAAAAACACTAACTACTCAAGGTCAACTTTCTGTCATTCTTACACCATAACTGTTAATACTAATAAGTAGGGGTTTAAGTGTACTGTATTTTAGTGGTTTTGATCTTATTTTTTTATTGTGAGCTTGTCATTCTGAACTATTTGTATCTTAGACCATTTTTATAAGTACACAAACATAAAGAGACTATCCCTAGCAGGGACCGTCTTGGTGCCATGTAGTGGAGTGTCCTCCTTCTGACAGTGCCTGTGTTTACTTGCACAGAAGTACCAGGTACATATATATACACATGCACAAGCAGTTAGTCTACCCTAAGTGTCCTCAAGCATTCACGTTCCTTTTTTACTTGGTAACTATTGAAATGACATTTTTGGAAGAAAGTGTTCTGTCTCATTGTGTTAGCTATTTAGGGTCTAGCCTGAACTCCATTGCATTCACTGACTGTCCCCTGCTTTGCTATTAAGAACTGAGGTGGTTTTCCAGACAGTCATTTGAAAGTGTTTAACAACAATTACCTTATAAGTAGATTTGTTTCTGCAAAGCGAAGGAGATCGTATGAGTGAGCTATAGAAGCAGGCATTCATATGTTTTTCTGTTAGTATATAGCAGCTCTTATTTTTGTAAACAGAAAGATAAGATAATCCATTTTTTCAGTTACACAAGCAGTTCAAAAGAGATTTATACTGAAACGGCTTCTAGCAATCTTTAATATAATATATTTAATATATTAATATATATTTAATATAATTTCATGGTCATTTTTGGGGGGTGGGGGGAACCCCCAGCTTCAGTCCCCTATTATTCTTTTTCCCTTGAGAGGCTTCAGGCTCTGGTCCTGATTTCAGGGTGTATTGGGCTGTGAGTAGGTTTGAACTTGAGTGTCTTCAGAAACCAAGGACAACAATAGCAGCTTCACACTGCATTGTGCTTCAGCTCCAGTGAGTAATGCTAAATTGCTTGCATTGTCACAACCACATGCTTCCCTTGATGATCCTAATGGGTCCCTGCAGATCCAGTGGGGATCATAACACTGGCTGCATACATTTTTTAAGATTGTTTCAAGATATCATGGAACACATCCAGAACCCAGAGTGATGTTTTCTTTGGGGCCCCAGACCATGGAATGTTTAATTACTAAAAATAGCAATAGGAAAAACAGTGTAATCTTATAGAGAAATGTTTGGGGAATGGGGGTTAGGGCAACTTGTGTTAGAGCATTATTTCCCTCAAGGATAAAATTTATATAATTATAGTAAAATTGTGAAGTATTGTCTACCTTTGAGCTCTTGTATTCAGACAGTGGGCACATTTTACCCTTGTTAAGCAGACATTGCTGTTCCTAACTTGTATATTTTTCTTAGAGCTTTCACTTCATATGCAAATCTTTACCTACCTTGTAAAATTTTGATTGGGTGTTTGATGCCAGTTTCAGAGGTGGTTCGTAGTTTGGATTTCCTCTCATTTGCTCAGACATAATGAACCCAAATTATGGCTAGTAGGATTTGTAAGCATATTGTGATCTGGAAAAGCATCTAAGCTGATAAATATAAGGCAGTCCAGAAGGTATCACACTTGAATGCAGTGAATACTGAGGGCATGCTCTACTCTAGCTTTGGTGACTCCTAATCTCTGCTGAACTTTTGAATTAATTAGAGTGACAATGACCACTAGATTTTTTTATTCCTCTTTTCTCTTGAAGCTCAAATATTTATCTTGGGACACTTTTTCATATTTACCTGCCTATCCACACTTTAAATTACACGGCTAGTAGCAATAATTAGATTTTTATATTACTGAAAATGGATTTGTGTGCCAGAAGACTCAAGAATGTCAGACAAAATGAATTTTCAAAATGAACTGAGAACTGAAGAAACGGAAGTAGCCCTGATGACCCAGTAACACATATCCACATCTCTAAAAGTTTTTTTGAGAACTTAGAAAATTCAAACTGCAACTGAAAAGCACTGTGTATCCCCAGGCAGCCTTTATTTGCATGATCAGCACTTACTCAGCAGAGTACCATGGGTATGTGAGACCTTGGTGTATTAAATGGGTCACATTTAACTGTCCTTGAACAATTTCTCCTATGTATTAAACATAAACAAGCTTTTTGTCATATTTGGCATCACTGTTCTTTTTTCTCCACACTTTCTCTGATGCAGGGTAATTTTTCTATAGGAAATTTTAGAGACACACAGTGAATATGTTGTGTCACTTTTGTCCCATGGTCTTGCTTAAGAAGTCTGCTCTTCTCTCATTTTGTGTTCCTTGTTATTTTTTTTCCCGAGAGTTGGATAATTCCTCTGAGCAAAAATTTAAATTAAAGTTGGTTTTTATAGCTGAGAATTGTTGGGCAAATTGCAGTCTCTCTTAGTTTTCTAAATAACCTTTAGAGACAGACTGTTCTCTTGTCATATAAATGCACTATCATATAAATCCAATAAGCATGGGTCAAGGTGTCTGTTGGTAACTGGAAAGAAGATGCAAGACACTACTGGATTTCACAAGCTGCAGAAGGAAACGGGTAGCAGAGTTCAAATGTAAATAAAGATGGCAGGAAAATGTTTTTTTTTTTTTTCCTCTTTCACAATAAAACCCCAACAAGTCCTTTTTTAACACCCTTTGGTGTTTTCCTGTGATTTATTACATAAAAAGCTTCTTCTTTATGTTGCAGGAGGTACCTTTCTGCCCATTAAATATTTTTAATGGTGTCCAGTAAACCTTTCTCAAAGGTAGTGAGTGGTTTTACACCCTGAACAGTTTTGGAAAGAACTCCATGAAGTCACTGTCTGCTATTCCAAAATGTAAATCTTTCCTTCAGTGACGATAAAGAAGGGAGTGGGGGAAAAAAAACCCTTTTAAGTTACATTACACAAAAAAAGCTTTAAAAAGCATTGGTTTTAAGCATGCTACTAGCTTTGATGTAATTAGCTTGATGTGAAAACTGTGGTGCACTAATGTCTGAATGAAAGGTACTGTAATTAAATTATACATTCTATTTGCAGTGCATTTCTATTTCACAGATTTGTAAGTTTACAGTTCTGCCTATGCAAAAAATCTCTGTTTAGATCACCCATTTTCCAAATCCCATATATTGTGCAAGCTGAACATCAAAATTGAGCATTATTTTATGTGAAATATGGGGTGACATGTCAGTAAAAGAACCAGGTTTGTTCAGTATTACTTGAAATTTGGCCCACTCAGTGTGAAAATCTGAACACATTAAAAGATTCCACCCTGGGGGAAGTGAGCACTCCTAATATGTACAGGACCTAACGAGCCCTCAAGATAAAAACTTGAATTTCAGTGTCTAAGTTTTAAATAACTTCTTTTAGAAAAATCTTCATTCTTTCAATCAATTTATTTTTTTGACAAAGGCCTAAGCACTATTCACAGTCTTCAGTAGAGGATTCGTAGGACACTTTTACTGACAAATTGCCTGTAAGGACTTTTTTGAATATTACCATCACGTTGTTCTTAAATTTAACTATCTTAAAATAGTCAAATAAGGTGGATAATTCCCTTCAATGTGTTTTCAATTGCAGATCATGGCACTTTCATCCAACAATTTTGAAGAGATAACTTTTAATTACAGTAATTAGAACCACATGAGCAATGACTGATGCAAACCTGATGTGTTCTCTTACTTTATTAATCTTTTTAATTAGAGACAAAAGAAAGCTTTATCTTTTGAGAAGAAGAGATGAGTTGTAATGTTCTGTTGCACTTTTGTAGCTTAAAATAATTTGATTGCTTACCAGAAATTTTTGCTTAGATGCAAAAGGCAAGAGGAATTTGCACGTTTTCTCTTCCGGTTTGCTTACCTTCAGCACTGTGTGGTGCCCCATATGCCACCAAACTGCTGAGATTATGGAACTCTTCCATTAATTTTACTTCAGTTCTATGAATTTCTTATAAGCAAAGTTTACAAACTCAATTAGAGAGCAAGAAAATGAGACAGTTAAACACCATACGTCAGAGCAGTTGATTGCCAAAGGGTAGCTTGTATGAGATGTTAAGAAAAACCTCTGAGAGATAGAGATACCTTGTTCTTTAACTCTCCTTAGCTTTAGGAGCTGAGACATATTAGCATCTCTTAGGTCTGCTGTGGCTATAGTTTGAAGCAGCTGTAGTTTAGAATGGTGTGAAAGAAATGCAGGTATTTGAAAGAGACACTGAATATTTTACCTGAAGTGGTTTAAAGGTAAAATTTAGTGTGCACATGTTTGCCTGGAGTTTTTTGGATTAATGGCTGTGGTGAAAAAATAGCAGAGAGGCTTTTTCTACTTAGTACTGTTCAAATTCTTTCATATAATGTAATGCCAGTAGTGTACCAAGTGAGTAACTAACAAGTAAAGGCAAGGTTTCTGCTCTAGAAGGTTCATATCCTAACTAAAAATATGGGCTTTATAGAGAGGCATGAAGACAATGAAATTTCTGGACAGGAAGGAAACAAGACCTGTGCACATGGTATGTCAAAGGCAAAGCTGGTCTGTGATACCTGTGTTTTGTGGTGCAGATAAGAAACCTGTAAATTAACCTGTATCAGCACAGGAATAGGTGACACTTCACAAAATGTTCTGCAAACTAACAACAAAAGAAATGCGAGTGCTGTAAAGATCTGTAAACTTCCTGCACTGCTTCACCAATAGCATATAAATAGCAGACATTCCAGCCAGTGCTGGGGTTTGGTAGTCTGTGCTCGCCTGTTAGGATGCTGACTTTGGGCCTGATCCAAATACCTTTGAAGTCGGTGGAAGACTTTCAACCTCAGCGAGTGAACTGCGGAGGTGTTTTGTGCTGCTTTCTTGTGCCAGCCAGTTTAGAAATTTCAGTGGGAGCAGAGAAGGGGAGAGGTTCACTTTCCTGTATCAACTCAAGGAAAGTAAAATAAACTAATTTTTTAGTTGTTATTAATTTTTAAGAAGTATTTGCCAAAATGTGTTTGTGCCTGTCACCACATAAAATAGACTGGGTTTGTAATAGGTGATGGTAATGGAGAGAGAATGGCAGTTTGTTAAAGTGGCCTCACTTTGTGAATCTTTACTTGTGTGGTAGAAGTGAGTGCACAGCTCAACATTTATATAAATGTTAAGTTAGATATTATCTATTTTAAAGCCATTCCCAACAACTTTTAAGCATACCTGCTGGCATTCTGTGCCAGTCAAACTGTGACCTTGTCTGCAAATTAGCTCCCCATGATTGCTTAAGTGGTGATACTTGCACCACAGAACTGGAAAAGTTAGGCATAAAAAATTAGGCTTGCATCAGACATACTAAGAAAATAGTTGTTTTATCTAAACCCATTCATCCATCCTGGGTCTGGAGACACAGTAACTCTCTAGAATCCCACTCTAATGTAGCAAGAGTGGCAGGAGGGAGCTGAAGCGCTGGGAAAGACCACATTTGTTTCAAACTGTCCCACTCAGTGTGAGGATGTAAGGTGAAAGCACAGAAGAAATGCTACATTTTGGGATTCCTAAGAAGGTGCGCTGGCATATATTCCTACACATGTTTGTCATATCTAAATTATTGAGCAATTGAATTTAGTAATAACGACCATTAATTAACCATCTGTCAAAGATCAGGAATATTTACTTAACCCTCAGGCTGCCATTCATGCCTTTATGTATGGTGCCCACAGCATTCCTTTGGTTGCCAAAGTGGAAGTGTGGAAATAGACCAAAAGTTAACATGGAGGGATGGGGATACATTCCCTTCCACTTTCTGAGAAATAATTATAATTTTTCTTATTTGTTTCAGCCAAACTTTAGCAATATCAGAATTGTTTGGGCAGATTGTTTTGATTTTGATTAAGAATGACTGTTTTGTGCAGCAAATACATTTCAGCTTTAAAGACCTGGGATCTTTTAAAATTATCTTTAGTGTTACCTGAGATGTGCATTGCATAGAAGACTTAAAACTGAAAATGTTTGGATTTTCTACTTAAATTACCCTCCATACTCCAATCCATCTTCTAAATGAGGCCATGTATATCTTTAAAAATGTTGTAGTACTGTACTTCATAGTTCAGAGTAGTTCAGAGGCCATTTACCAAACTTACTTCCTTGCTGTGTACTTCATCTGTAAAAAAAAAATAAAATTGAATACTCAATATCCAGACCAAAGCTTATAAAGAAATAAACATAGAAACTACTTTAGAAAGTTAGCAGGCTAATTGGCGGACATGTGTGTGGTGGGATTACTTTGGTTTGTTTTTCCCTCCTTGGATTGAACTGGTTTCTGATTGAACAGAACATCTGTTCTTCCACAGATGACTAGTATCTATTCATTTTTCTATAAGTACTACCTAAAAATTACAGTGACAGTCCCATTTATTCCATGTTGAAAACTGACTGGATTGTATTAAATGATTGTAATTACTGGGCCTATTTTAAAAATTATATGTAATGATTTGGGGCAAGATTTTTAACCAAACCTATCTATTTGTTTGCTGAGACTTTAGTGAGATGGCCTTCATGAAGGCTTTCAGTATGGATGTCTGTAGAATATTGGAAAATGCAACTTGTCCCTGGATGGTTTAGTTTGAGGGTAGGGTTTTGGTTGGGGTTTTTCGTTTGTCTGGTTGTTTTTTTCTCCTAACATTGCTGCTTTCTCTGCCCCATTTCTCCTTTTCAGTCTTTTCTGATGATTTTAAGTTCGCCTAACTGGTCCACTTCAACCTTATAATTTCTAAAAACATGCATATGGAAGACATCAAGATGCCTAATGACTTTCATGATTTCTTTGAGAGAGGCAGAGAGAGCAAAGGAAACAACTGTTGTTGATCATACAGTAAACTCATTGGTATAACTTCATTGATATAACATAGGTATAACCTATCTCTCACAGTAGCTGCCTCCTTGCTGCTTGGGAGTTAACAACTGATGGTACTGAGGGGGAAACTTCCTCATCCTTTGCATTGGCTGTGGAAAGCTGGGCAGCTAAATGCCTGCTGATAGTTTTACCAACTTGAAGAATTTTTGTAGATCTCTAGCTCTATGCATCATCTTTGTAAGAATCGCCTCCTCTCTGCTGGATGCAGTTTCATGTCCCTTCTGCACAGTCTGGACTGATGATCTAAGCCCAAGCGGTTAGCAATAACTTGCAGTACTTTCTTGTCCCATGATGAGAGATTGTAAATGTGCTGTCATCTGCATTTTGCAGACTTCTCAGTGGCTGTCTACAACTGCCCTCTGGCTCAGATCAGACTTCGTCCATTTCCCTTTTGTGAGGTTGCATTGCTTCTAATATCTGAAATAATTTTGAAATTGAAAGAAATACTGACAACACAAAAAGAAATGGAACTTTTCAATATCAGCTGAAGTGATCATATGGTATGAGGTATGTTTTCAATCTTACCTGTTTCATGAAGAGTCACATTCCATGGGTGGTTAATTTGGACCACACTGTGTTTTATATTTCAACAATAGTTTGTTCTAATATGCAAGTATGTACCTTTGTCCTGCAGAATATTGTACAATGCTGTCCTTTAAACAGTCTTTATCTTGCAGTTTTAACTTTTCCCCACCCCCCTTGAAACATAGGTGGTCACCCAAAGTAAACAGAATTCCTTCTACTCCCTCCACATCTGCTATGTGTTATCTGGCACTCACCTCTGACCCTGATATTCATCATAAGAATAAGAATTACATCCTATTCAGCTGCTTGTCTGCACTTTAACTCCAGTGATCACTGGCTGTTGAAATAGTATGTGCTGGGAGGAGAAATCGCTGAGACCTCATCAGGGTTCAAACTGGACTCTGCTTTCTTGTGCACTTTGGGATAATTAAACAGAAATCTAGGGATAAGCAGGTCAGCACAGAATACCAGGGGGGAAAGTTTGGTATAATTCAGGATTGTAGTGGTTAGTGAATGTAACAAAACAAATTCAATGCTAACTCTTAATGAGAAGGACTTTTGAGTTCTGTTTGTAAGCTGCTGTATCAAATGATATTATGCATCTGCATAGAGAGACAGTATCCTCTATGGAAGCAGTAAGTTTAAAAGTATATTTGTGATGCAAACAACAGTTAGTGATCCTCTTCCTTTCATTTAATAACACCACCCTCCATGAGCTGGTCATATCATTCAAGGAACAGAGTAATATTTGTTGGAACAGTTTTAAAATCTGGTCTTATATGTGAAGATCCATCTGTTAGGATGTATAAAGATCTGGTCTCTGCCATCCCACTAAATGGAACCCATCTGAAATTTTCCTTTTTTCACAAGGATAGACAGAATTACTTTTTGGACACTGTGGAGGAAGAAATAAAACTGCCAATTTGCTTGCCAAGGGTGAATCAATTAAAACTTTGGGAAATTTACCCAGTCTTTGATTGCTAAAGACTTTCTGCTACTTGCTCTCTTCTTTCATGGCAGAGGTGTGAAGGAGGAATCCTCTGCCTGCCCCTGATCTTCAAACTCATATCTTCAACTGAATTATGCTAGTCATAGAGCAATGGGAGCGAAATGTGAGTTTGGCTTGTGAGATAAACTGCAAAAATCTTAATGGCTTTTAGCTGCTAACTTTATCTCCCACTCTCCCCACCCCATCCCCAATCCTTTTGATTTTTAGAAAAAAGGTTAGGGAACCAATGATGTTGTGAGACCAGAGGGGTTTATCAACTGCCACTCCTGTCCCTTGGTGCTACAAGCCTCAACAGTGCTTGCAGAAAAACAAAACCAAGACCTCCTTGTACCCACACTTTGAGGTGATCTCTGTCAGGCCAGCAAAAGCTATTCTTGCATGTGCACTTCCAGTCAGAAGTGGATTATAAGTACCTAGTGTGCTCAGTTATGCATACCAATTATCAGGATATTAATAGACTTATTTTTTTCCTTTTAAATTGTTTATGCTTCTTCACTTGCCAAGTTTGTTTCCTTGAGCATGTCTGTTTTTATATTTAGCAGAATTAACAAGGGATGAAATAGGTGCTGAGGATGTTAATTATGTAATTATATGAACAAAGACATACTGTGTGATGTGCTGAGAAGAAAAATGACAAAGACCTTCCATGAAGAAATTAAATCCCATGTTAGGTTTTTGATTCAGGTTGTGATTTTTACTGTGTTGCCACTGGTCACTGGTGACCTCAAATGTAAAGGTGAAGAGTTTTATTTCTTGTTTGCATTTATTTAAGTAGGCACATGTGCATCTGCAGTATAGTCACATTAGCTGGGGGGGCTTATCAGCAGATTAAAATATGGGAGGCAGGATTCTCATTCAGGAAATCATCTGTTTGAAAAAGACTGTAAAATGAAATGAGAAGGATCATATGAACCTTAGTGGTATCTAAGTGGTTTCAGTTTGTGCATTGTTAAAAACCATGCAGTGTCCTTTGGTGCCCTTTTCATCTTGTTTGTTTTAATAAAGAAGACCAGTTAGTTAGAAAGATAGTTCTCCATTGGAATTGACTTCTGATCACCCTATCACTTTGCAAGTCTTTATACATCAGGAACACTTGAAAGTATATGCACATGTTTGTGGAGATTTTTCTTTTCCTTTGGAGAGATTCAATTATTTATGCTAGAATTGTTCTTATTGTGAGTTATTTTTATAATTGAATCAAAACTGTGTAGGCTGATACAGCCCCAAGTTACTGTTGTGATCTGAAAAATCCTCAAAATAGATGAATAGAATAACTTTGTCACTTGTTTGTCATACCAGTTATGACCATGGGTCATTCCATGGATGTCTAAAATGATCTTTAGCCACATTTTATGAAGCCAGAACTGTAATCCAATAACAATTTTCTGGCTAAGTGCTTCTGAGTTGCCACTGGGGACTATCTGCATCACTGTTGATACTCTTAAAATGAGTTTAAGTTAAAAGGACACAAATTTCATATTTCTTTCCTTATTTTCTTCAGAGTAATCTAAGAAAATAATATTTTAAATAATTGCATTCTGGTTCCTGAGGGATATCATCATAATTGCATTGAGGATACCTTTATTTTTTTATGCATTTATTTATTAACATAGAACTACATTCTGTCTGTAAACCAAATGATTGGTCCACTGGCACAAAACAATAAAGTAATGTAACCTCTGGTTCATTAAATTGGAATATAGGGATTGAATTACTAATTTATGTTGGTTTGAATTTCATGTTATAAATTATAAGATTCTAAGCCGTAAGGGAAAAATATTTCTCATGATGTGGGCTACCTATAGTTCCAGCCAGGAAAATTTATATAAGACTCATTGAAGGTGAAGAAAGGAGAGGTACTGAAAACCAAGACTGGCATGGTTCATCTGGTGCTTTGGTGGGCACTTCACAGAAAGCACAGCTGAAAAAAAAAACCCAAAACAAAGCAAGAAAGCACAAACTCTTATTTAAATTGAGAATATTCTATTTGGGTCACTTTTAAATATGGATAGTGTGAAATGCTGGTTTCTGAAACTCTGCAACATGAAGGTCAGGTAGCCAAAGAAATGAACAATGAGAGATGCTTCATAAACCTTGTTTCATTTCATTTCTGTATGGTCTCTTCTGCAATCCACTCTAGTGTTTTATTCACTGTAGTCTTGAATTCAAAACTTTCTTAGGAATTTCAATCTGCTGTTAAGTTCACTCTACACTGATCATTTTAGTTTGATTTCTGTGTTTAACAGTCTCTGGAGCTGTTTGTAGAAGCAAATATAAAACCCATATAAGACAAGATGTTCTCTTCAGTGTTATTATACTGACTGGATTACTACTGGGACCTTGTCCTCTGATGCTACAGTTGGAGCATGAACTGGCTCTTATTTCAGCCCGTAAGACCACAGACAAGTCACTTTTTGTGAATAGCGTGTGCCTCTGTGTCACACACCTCTTCAAAAGTTGTGTTTGTTTCCTTCTTTAGTAACACAAAGTGTTTCACAAAGGCTGCCCTCAGATTTTCAGGGGAAATTTTAACTAAGCTTTCCCTTTCTTACAAAGAATGGGCAATCTAAGCCTCCTGTATGGCAATCTGTCATGAATATCCAGGAACTGAAAATTGATTTAATGAATTTGAGATTATGTGATGTTTCCAGAATTTTGGCAGAGTAGCCACACTTACTATAGGCTTAAAGTACCTTCCTCCTTCTCCACCCTGGGCTTTTGTTTGGAAACCAGATAGGCACAGCAGGGTGTTTGTCTCTGTGCTGTACCAAATCTCACTTTTTACTGGGTTTTAAGGAAGCCACTACAGGAAGCAGTTGAATGCATCTATGAAATAGCACATGACTTGCTTGTTTCCCAGTCTTTTTTAGTGGAAGTTGCCATTCTGATGGGGCAGTTTGCCTGCTGGAAGTTTAGGCTTTCTCTGCAGAAAACTTACCAGTTATTTGATTACTCATTAACGTGCTTTGAACCACCATTAATTTTGATACACAAAACAGAAGATCAAGGTTCTTCCAGGTTAAAATTTGTACTTCCTTCATGGTAGAGGAGATTTCAGTCTCTTCTTGCCACACGGAGAGGCCTGCTCCTCTCCATTCTGGAGTCAGGTGAAGGCTATGAGCCCTCAGGCAGGTCAGCTACAACTGAGGCTCTCAGGTCAAAGCAAGGCCAGCTTGGATCAGGTTCCTCAGCACTGATCCTGTCAAGTTTTGAACATCTCCAGTGGCAGGGATTGCATGGTATCTCTGTCCTACATGTTAGTTTTTTACTGTCCTAATGATGATTTTTGTTTCCCCTTTAACAATATTTAATTGCAATATTCCTTGTTGCAACTTGGTGTCCATTATTTCCCATCCTGTCACTGGTGCACCTCTTTAGACGAGATTGGTGCTCTCTCTCTCCCTCCCCCTCTCCCCCTCTCCCCTACTTCAGATTGTGTTTGAGACCAGCTAAAGTTGCCCTTGTTTTGCTGAACCTTCTCTGTCTTGCAGAGCTTCAGAATTTTCAAGAAATAGTGTTCTGCCTTTTGTAGTTTTGGACCTTTATTGAACCTCATTTAAACTTGATTGATAAAATATTCTTATACTCTTGTGCAAGAATCAGGTTTTCTATTTCAGGGTCTGAAATGTGGGCATATTCAGGGTCTGTAAAGTGTATAAACTGGATTTGATAACCATACTTTTGACAACTGGAAGGATAGGCTTTTGCAGGTCATACTTTTGCTACAAAAACTCATGTCACTTTGGGTGCATTATCTCACTGAAACTATTTGTATTTCCCTTGAGGCAATGGCTGAACACCATGAACCTTGATTGTTTCCAAAGGCTCAGGGAGGCCCAGGCTTCCTGAGCTCTAGTTTATGCTGATTGTCCATAATGTACTTGTAGCTTGTCTTTGTATACTTCATTGACTCACAGTATATAAGCATTTGCATAATATGAAAACTCTAAATGGAAGGAAGGTGCCAGTTATCAAACATGACATAGATTTCGGGATGCTCAGGTATTCACTTTCATTGCAAATCTGTCCTTTCTATTCTTGAATCCTGCTGGGAGGATGATACTAGAAGGTTTTACTTGGCTGGAAAATATATGATTTAAATAAGTTTAATTACTAGCTGTTTTGTTTGTGTGGATTTTTTTCCTAGAGTTCTTGAACAGGAGGTAATCTGACACAACGTGTATTTACAGTACAGGTAAGTGACACAACTGATTGTATGAAATTTTTTGACAGTCTCTATTGAAGTGAAACTGGCAGTCTGCAGATCAGGAAAGCACAGTGTAGGTTGTGCTCTAGAAGTACTAGGAAATGAGAAATACAGATTTGGAAAATACAGCACATAGCTGTAAGTCATTCTAAAGTTGGCAGACCCCTTCCAAGACATAAGAGTGTATTAGAATGAGGCCTTTTTCCATATCAGCTCTTTCTTGAATCTCTGTTGAAATGCAAGCTTCCAGGTCTTTAAGTCATTCTCACATGCCAGACAGAGTTCAAGCTGTTGTTTCCTCAGCTACAGTTTTGTGTGCGAATTCCCTTCTCTATTCTGTGGACATGTACACCCCTACAATCTCCAGTCAGCTGTCTCCTGCCATAGAGGAATGTAAAAGATGTTTTCTTCCTCTGCCTTTAGAACAAATAAAGGGGTGGATTTATTCTGTTATTTTTATTCTGTTTCTCTAATTTGGGAGTAATGAGACAAATTGCTTGAAAAGTAAAGAGGTTGCATTTCTCTTTACTGTATAATAGAAGATATTTTTCTGCAGTATGTTATATATTCCCATTCCTCACGTCATCCTTCTTGTCCAACCAATGTCTGACTCCATAATTCCTTTGAAGTGGATTTGCACTTTTCAGCTCCAGCACAAGCATTTGTGCATATGCAGCTCCCAGCTGCATTCCATAGGCCTATATTCCAGGTACCTGTGAGACCAAATTAAGCATTGCTGTCTATACCATAAAGTATATGAGAATACATCAGGAAAAGGAAAATATCAGCTGCCAGGTTACAAGGAACCCACTGTGGGTGAAGAACTACTGTATGGAATTGTGGCAGGAGGAAAGAATCTATCCATTTTAAGTCACCCTTTTTGTTTGTTGGTTTGTGTATTTTTACTTTGCCCTGACAAAGTAGCAGTTTTAAGCCTACTGCTGTGGCATCAGTTACTTCTTGTCTGAGGTATTGTATTTAATATTGTACTGTGGTATTGTGGACAGGCTGTGAGGGGGCTCTGTGTGAATTCAACTGCTGTGAATTCAGTTTTGTAGCCAGGTAAGTGAGCTCTCTTCTATCCCACTTATTTTGCTTAGAGTTCTTTTGTTCTCCACCAGTGATCTGTTGGTGACAGGATGGAGTTCAGTTTTGGCAGAGGTTCAGGATGGGAGTCTGTCACTTAGGAGATCTGTGGGCATTTGCTGTCCCTGAAACTGCCTCTGTGCACTCTAGTCTGCCTATAGGCTACAAATACAGTATGAGTCCCCCAGATCTGAGGGGACTCTGCAGGAGATGGGGTGTTAGTCTCCTAAATGCTGTCACAGGCTGCATGCCAGTATATCTAATCTGTTAGGATTCACACTTCCATTAATTCAGACAAGGTCTTCTTTTGATGCTAACATGACACTGCGTGACAGGTTTCAGGACATCAGAATTGTTACTCAGATGGCTGGATTTGCTATTAAAATACAGGTGAAGCACATAAAGTAAGACAGCTAGGGAGAAAAAAGTGAAAGGATGGAGAGGACATTGCAAACATTACTTGAAAATTTGAGGGAGATTGCTTTCTAGACTGAGTAGCCAGCACTAGGGTAGGAAGGAGATGTAAGAAGTTGGACTTGATATACACATAAGAACTGTTCTTAAAAACTTTAAAGAGCAAGTTGTTTCTGCCATAGCACACTTAAACCAGATTGTTTCAGCACACCTAAAAACAGTTTCATCCTCTTTGATACTGCAAGCAACATAATAATATTCAGGATTTTTTTTTTTTACCTCTGGGAATCTTGAACATGAAACACTGTTCCACACACTTGTTCTGTAAAGTCTAGATTTCGAAGGGATGTAGGGCACTGGATGTCCTTTTTTTCTGTGTTGGTGCTGGGGGAGCTGTAGTTCTAGTTTTAGCTCCAGTCCCTTATAAACCATTTAGCCTAGTACTGTTCAGCCAAAAAACAGCCATTGCATTTCTACTTTTTAAGCAAATTGAACAAGTGGAAGTAAAGCAGACAATAGCAGTTTTTTCTCACTCACATTTTTAGAAATGTATTTGATAGCCTCCTGTTATAGTCAAGAACGGCAGCCCTGTAGTTCTATCATTTCTCTTAAATGGCACTGCTTTAGACTAACTGGCAGTAGGCTTTTTTCTACTCACCAAGCAGTTTCATTCACATAACTCCTCTGTCATCAAAGGCTCCTTCTTTGGTTGCACCACAATCATTGTGACAGTTCCAGGTAAGAATATGTGGCAGGGATAGCTCAAGGGTTCATTCTTTTCAGAATGTTTACTTTACCTGACATATCTTTCCTGGGTGCCACAGTGATTAGTCATCTGTATATTATTAGAGGAAAGCTGAGGAATAATATTCTTCCCTAGAACAGTATTCTTTCCTAGAAGCAGCTGAAGGGTGTATAATAAGAATAGTAAATAGTAAAACCCCCTCAGCGCTGAAGATGTGCTAGGAGAGATGCTTGCACAGCAAGCAAAACACTGTGTAGAACAGTGTGAGCATGTGTATTCTAGGGAGGCCAGAGAATATTGGCTCATCAAGAGTATCTAAAAATTCTCACTTACAAATTACTGTAAACAGAATTTTAAAAAATTAATTTCTTCACAAACTTTAAGTATTTGGATTGATAACTTCCACATTGGGCCTCCTCATGGGGCAGAACATACGGAAAGACTATGAGCAAAATGGTTTGGTTGTTTCTGGAAAGGAAGTGAATAGGTATTGTTCTGGGTGAAATTTTGAGCACTTTTTCTCCCTTGAATTGTACCTTTCTTTTGCTATTTCAGTATACCATCAAAATCTATTGTCAAATTGTGATTTTCATGCCTTGAAGTACCAGTTGCCTTATTTCATGAGCTGAAATGATTCAGGTCTATAGAGTGACTCAGAATATTCCTAGTGATGCTGTTGGGTCACAGGCTTATCAGTAGGATTCTGTGCTATGGTATTTGTGGAGAGCTGGATAGATCCAAATGTTTATAAACATGGTAATTTACAAATAAAGATGAGATTATGAGTTGAGAGTTTAAAATCAGTATGAAATCTGCTGGATAATGCAAGTACAGCACTCAATCATTGAATAGTTTAAATATTTTGTTCAAGTATATAAAATCCAATATTTTATTTTTTTCTCTTCAGTTAAGTGCATGCCTTCAGGCCCTTTTTATTGCATGCTTTTCAGAACTTGCTCCAGAGAGAGAACTATTAATTTCCTCCTAGGTTTCTGCATAGCTCTTAACACTACCAGTGCTTCAAAAAACATTAATGAAGTTATTATCACAACACCCCCATGAAACGAGGAGGAATTGTCCTCATTTGACAGATGGAGACTGGGGTAGAGTAAGTCAAAGTTGAAAGCACCTACTAATTTGGGAATCCAGTTTGAGACATCCTGCTCCTATGTTTTTCACAATATTTAATGTTGGGTAGTAAGCTGAAAGCACAGCTCCCTGTGATTTCAGCTGCATTTGTGAGTGATCAGCATTTTGAGCAAGGCAGACCCCAGGTTTCAAGTAGGGCATGGAACACTGGAGGAACATACGGTTGGTGGATAACCTCGAGTGAAAAGCTTAGCTTTAGGAACTTGTCCTGCATCTCGTAGACTGTCATATGAAAAGATGTAGACTCCAAGATGTAGACTCCAAACAAGATGTAGACTCCAAACTCTTTGAGGGAAATTTTAAATTGCCTGAAGTAGAAAATTGTGTTTTTATTCCTCCTACCTTCCTCACTCATTACATAACCCTGAATGTCAGCAATGCATGGGGCAGCCCATCTCATTCTTGGGCAGCAGCCTTCTGCCCTGCATTGATTCATCCCACACACAAGTCCATGCCATGCACTGTGTAAAACAGTGATCTTGTGGAAAACTCAGTTTGCAATTATGTAAATGTACTGGTTTTAGCTGGAGTAGAGTTAATTTTCTTCACAGTGGCTAGTATGGGAGTAGCTGGTTGCATGATGTGTTTAACTGAATGCCAAACTCTTGTCCTGTCTTTGATCATAAGCACTGAAGTTTGAGATTTATCACCAGAGAGAGCTACAGGGCACTAATGAGATAAGGAGTATACTGGTGTAAAGTGGCTCTGCATAGGTTTCTGTATGTTTCTGATGCAGTATGAGCAGGGATGATGGCTGTTTAAGTGTACTGATTTCCTCCCATTCCCCATCTCTTACCTCTCAGTATTATACCTAGATCTCCAGTGTTGTGGAGTAAGGAGCACTATGTTTTGCAATTTAGTACAATGTGGTCTTGATCAAGGAACTTCAGTTGTTTTGGTAAAACCTCTCTGTTTTCATGTTATTCATGTTATCACCAGCAAAACAATGAGTCTCAACTAGGTAATGGAAGCTTTTCCTATATGGGCTGCTCTCTGTGGACCTCTGAGGTGGTGATCATTGACAGTTTGCTGTGTGTATTGCCCACTTAGAATGTTGTAGGGAGAATTGTGATTTGTTCACTAACATTTGTTTCTCTTAAGTGAATTTAATGTGCTCTATATTTTCAATTTACTGAAGTACTAGTAGTTTATTAAAAGAGAACATTAAATTGACCTGTATACCTGTATCACAGGACTTTTGTGAAGATTAATAATTAGATAATGTTATAAAGCACTTTTTATAAGTGAGAAGTGCTATAAAGTGCTAAGTATTATTATTGCAGTGTGATAGAGATCACAAAACCCAAGTGAATCAGCTCTAGGTTTAATCCTTATAAGGCAAAGCATACCAGGGGCAAAATAACATTGCAGTTATTTTTCTTACATCCAGCACTTCATTAACTACCACATAGGGTTATATAACTCTGTGAAAGTCTAACTTAGTAAAGTTTATAATCATAGCAGGAAAAGTTCTCACGGGTTTTGCAGGCAAGGCTTGTATGGGCAGCCTTTAAGGTCACACAGAGTTACTCCAGCTATGCTGCATTAGTTCCTCCAGTTGCATGTAGGGACATCACTGCCCAATTTGGCACTCTCCCTGTTAACCCCTAGCACACAATGCCTCTGTCTAGGTTGGATAACACATGGCATTAAATGAAGGTCTTCCCTACATGTAAAGTGGCATAATGCCATTAAATACATACAGACATCTGTATCTTCTCAAGATTTTACTATGCTTTCTCTCACCAGCTCTTTTCCACACTCCTTAATCTCTGCTTTTACTCTAATTTTTTACTGAAGATGTGTGAAAGACACCCCAGCAAATCCATCACTTTTTTTCTGGCTCCAGTCAAGTCTTTAATGTCTTTGAGAAAATCAGTCAGCATTTTCTTTCCTCTTTAATTCTCACTCAGTGCTTATCTTGCTGCAGGTGGCCTACTACTACTGCTGCAGTCATTGCTTTTCCCGAGGATGCCATAAACACAGAATATTTTCTCAAGTCAAATTCTGGTGTTGCCTTTTTTTCTGCCTCATCCTCTGTAGGACATTCTTGAGCCTAAACCTTGAGAAGCAGCATTTATTATTTGGTATAGCTACCTGCTGAGAAGAGGAAGGTGAAGTAGACTCCCTAAAGAAGTGGTGTGCCAAAACTATGGAAGACAGTCCATTAAGAAAAGTCATGTGCCTCTTCCAATTGGATTTAACTTCTCCTTCTCCTAAGGCACTTTTTTTGGGGGGTGGGGGATGTCTATGGTGGGGGGTTTTGTGTTTGTTTCGTTGTTGTGGTGGTGGTTTGTTTTGTTTGGTTTTGTTTGGGGTTTTTTGTTTGGGCTTTTTTGTTTGTTTGGTGTTTGTGGCTTTTGGATTTTCTTTGTCTTTTTGTTTTTTGTTTTGGTTTTTTTGCAGGGCTGGGTGGGATGGGATGTTTCTTGTTTGGTTTTCCCCTCTTCCTTCTTCCTATAGGAGCTGCCAGTAGACAGCCTCTTAAATTCTGGCTGCTGGTATATGGACTACCTCCCTCTTAACTTTATACTAGCCACCCTAGTCTGGCTAAGGCATTCCTCCATCTTATAGTTTTAAAAAGGCAAGCAAGTAAATGTACACCAAGATACTATGTACCTCAGTGCCGTTCAGAAGTGAACTATTGAGGTGAGTTTAACGCATTTCTTTGCTTCTGAAATGTGCAGAATTTGTATTAAAATGTCAGGTCTTATATGAGAAGAGCTGAAGAAAAACCAGTTTCCTTGAGCACCAGATACATGAGCTTCAGGGGAACAGTTTCTGGATACCTCAAGACAGGTGTTTGTCAGGATCTAATTGCAGCTCATTGAGTAAAACTGCAAAGCAGCTGTGCTGAGAGAAACCTGCAGTCACAAGAACTCAGATCATGGATATCTGTCCACATGGTTTAGACATCCTCAGCATAACCTGCTTCAGGGAGTTTCTGGAAAGCTATATTGGTGTTGTTTCTAAGGACTCCTGTCTGCCTTCACGTCCAGACACGACTGTGGCACATACAGAGGCTCTGTGGGCTAGAACAGAGGGAGGCTGGTGAGAACCACGGCCCTGTGACCTGCCCAGGTACACGAGCACATTCATAAGTGCAAGGTAGGTAGCTGAGGGTGCCCTGTAGGACTTGTCCGCAGGGTAGACATGCTGGCCCTCCTGTGGGAAGCAAGGCAAGCAGAGGTCAGCTTGACTGTAAGCACAGCCCAGTGTCTCTTGTACATATTGGTACTGTAACTTTGAGATGTGAGAAATGCTAGAATGAAAACGTAGATGAACAGGCAAAAGACTTGATTTAGCAAGCTACCAATACATTTCTATACTTGTGAGTTTGTGCAGTGATAGCATTTCTATGTGGGTAACACAATGAAGAGAGGGAACTCTAACTCTGTGAAGGGAAAGGAAGCTCCACCTTGTCTAAATTGGAACCAGCTGACTCCAAAACCCAACAGGGTGGGGAGGGGATTATTTATAGTCAAACCAGCAAGGAGAGGATTATTTATAGCCAAACCTGGAAGCAAGGGGACAGGTGGTGAGGAGCACTTGGGTCAGACAAAGACATCTGCTGGGAATGTCAGAAATACAAAGGTAACTCTGTATCCAGTAGTAAATGATAGGACAGAAATTACAGCTGACCTGGAGGAAGAAAGGTTTCAGAAGCATATTTGAGGTAAGTAACAACATGTCAGACAAAAGAATTAACTAAAAGTAGGCATGCTGCCAAAAATAAAACCTATGTACCACTGAGGGACCTAAAGTGAAAAGCAGGTAAACTAAGTGCCTGGGGATGAAAGAGGACTGACCTTCACCACATAAATGTGACTCAAACAGTTGATACTAATGCAGTATTGTAGTACATAATTATTAGCTGGACAAAACAGATCAGATGTGGGAGTATTTCAGTCTAGGGCTATAGATGCCATAGAACAGACCAGACATGAGGATGGTGTGTAGATTTCTGTGGTCCAACCAGATACTATTTCTCAATGGAAAAGTATATATTAGCTTGGCTGGGAGCTGCTGTTCTTGTAGTGCAGTGTTATAAAATATTTTATCAATATCTAAAGTTTGTGTAAGTTTTTTGGCATTGAGTTACTTTTAAATTAGAAGAAAATACACGCACCCACACACCAAAAAAAAAAAGTGTTATACTACTTGTTGCCCACTCAATGAAATGATGCTGAAGACCTGATTCTTGTTCTCACTAATGTTGCTTGCTATTACTCTGGCTTTATGTAATACAGTCAGAAATACATAGAGACTGACTGCTTGAGTGTAAAGAAGGGGTAGTGTAAATGAAAATTGTTCACTGCCTGTGCAGTTGTGAGGAGTATTACTTAGGTAGCATTTATCCATTTATAAAATGGCTTTGTGTGTTAACAGGCCAAAGTTCAAAGAACTTTGTCAGTTTCTTGACAATTAACAAGATTAGCCCAAAAATCAGGTCTTCAGACAGGCACAAATGGAGAGCTCTCAGTCATACATTAATTGCCTCAAGGTATCTATCTATACTTAGTAATAGCCACAGTGAAATTAGGTTTCATGTCTGTGTGAGAGAGAGTACAATAACCTTTGTGGTTCAACACTGGGAATCTACTACTGGACTCTTTAAACATTCTGAAGTGTGCTTTTGGGATGTTTACATTGTCTAAAGCAAATCCAGTGGGCTAGAAAAATGTTTTATACCATCTTGTGTTCTCGTTATTTTCTGTTTTAAAAAGAAGTAATGAAAAAATATAAAGTTAAAATAGAAGAAATCTTGATTTCTAGATTTCTTGATAGTCAAGTCTTCCAGATAGACTTTCTTCTAGATAGTCAAAGAAAGACTACTTAGAAGTAGGAGAGATTTGGATTTTTAATTCAAAGTGGGGAAAGTTGCAAAATGAGGAAGTCTCAGAGAGGAATTTTTGCAAGAGGAAAGGGAATTACTTGACAAGCAAGAGATAGAGAACTGGTTGAATGAAATTTCATGTAACTTTTAATTAGTATATAGAACTCATTGGCTTAAGTTCTCCTCAGGAGTGGAGAACTTAAGAGTGTTGAAAAAGATCAGACATTTGTACGATAATGAGAACATCTAAAACTTTATGCTTGTGGGCAGGAGCCGAACACCTGTGGATGGGGTTCCAAGGAAACTTCTTGCTTGAGATGACTGGATTATTTTTGGTTTCTTTGGCTTTCCTTTGTAGCAACAGGTACTGATGCAATTGAGGATCTTCTAAGAAACTGTTTTTCTTTGCATTTATGCCTGTGTAAGAGGGAAGAAAGGGGTGGCAAAAGAATATGCTCCTGTTCAGTGCTTTTCAGAAGGAAATAACCTTTAGACAGTTATAGAGAACACAAGCAAAGTAACCTTGCTGTAACTGTCATTAGGGCTGGCTCCTGAGTTCTATGGAAGAAAGACCTGGTCAGATTTTCCTTAGCTCTCAGGCCTTCTACCTGCTGGTTGAGTCAGAGAGTGAATGAAGAGCAATGAAGAGTAGAGATGACTTTCTGCAAAGCTGTTGTGATTTTTGTCCCTGTCTTCTCCTTCAAATTCAGTTTATCATTTGAAGTATATACAGAGATTACTCCTGCTCAAAAGCGATGAATCCTCCTACATAATCTGCCTGATACTGGCACTCTGCAGGTCACAGGATGTGAGTGGTCTGTCAGTGGCAGTGCATGTTAGGTCTGTGGCTGGGGGTCTCAGTGCAGCCCCCAGCCTGCCAGGAGAGTCAGCAGAGCAGATGTGCTTTCCTCCCTGCCCTCCATTAAACTGGGACTGCATCTAGCCGCATGGTGGTTTGCTTCTCTGGCCTCTGCTCTGCATGGTGAGATAGACTCATGGAATAACTGAGAGAAGGAATCTTACCAGTTAGAACTGGCGGTAGCTTGGTGCTAATGTTTTAGTCATTTCCAAAGGTAATGTATTTAATCCTGCCTTTTGCTGTTGCTTGACCCTATGGCTGCTGTTGCCACTTCCAGGCACTGAATTAATCTGAATGGAAATATGAGTGAAAAAACACAGTAGCCACACTGTATTTATTATGTATTTGAGAAGGAAGAAGAAATTGCTTCAGCACTGCCTCCTTTTCATACTTCATATCTCTAAAAGTAGCCAGTTAATTACTTTCCATGGTTACTGCTATTGTAATATGTGCTTATTTGAAGTGCAAAGATAATCATCGATTTTATACTCTTGACTACACTATTAATGGTTTCAATACCCACATTGTGTTTACATTTTACTTTATAACTAGCACTTAGCCATTGTGGTTTTAACATGTAGCAATTCAGTGAATTCTGCCTCCATGTAATGCCCTTGCCATTTCATTCTGCAGTATTAAGTGTTGTTTTTCTAGGAAGGTCTTGAAATATGGGGCATTATGTATGAGTTATGCTAATTTGTTAGGGCAATGAATACATTAATTTCATTAGTAAATGGCCTCAAAGCAATAATTACCAGTGTAGGTGTGTCAGAAACGATCATGTTCAGTTTTGCCAGTTAATTATTAAGATTTTGTTCTAAGGGACCCAGATTTGACATCCTGCCTCAATTTAGCCATAAATAAAAGTCTGAAGTATATCAGGCTGCAGAAATCTAGCCAAGAACTTGTTTTGCTCTTAGAAATTTCTACATTTTGTCTAACTGTGACTGCCAATAAGATGCCAAAATAATTAGTGCCAGTGCTATGAGGTTTATACTGTACCTCCCAAAAAGGCACATCATAATGAAAATAGCAATTGTGCTTTCTCATTCCTCTCATCTTGCCTTATGTTATCGAATGTTGAATTATTCAATGGCAGTATTACTTGCTAGTGCAGTATTAAATTTGAAATGGCTGCAGTTTATCGCTAAAGCTTTTGGGTGGTTTTTAATAGAGTTTACTTCTAATGGCCTAATTAGGTATCTAAGTTATATCTGTGCACTTCTTGAACTTTACAAGGCTAGCTCCATGTAAAGGAGACAAATGGAGGCCCCTGTTCACCTGGATTACTTTCCTTAGTTGTGACCCTATTTCTAATTGCAGTCACCTGTCGGGAGCACCTAATAAACCATTATTCAGTCATAACATGCTTTTAGACACCTTAGAACTGTGTTTTTTCCAAAGGAAACTTGAAATTGAACGCCAATGGCATTCTGGCTTGTATCAAGAAGAGTGTGGCCAGCAGGACCAGGGCAGTGATTGTCCCCATGTGCTCCTGGGGAGCCTCCTGGTGAGGTTCCACCTCGAGTGCTGTGTCCAGTTCTGGGTCCCTCATGACAAGAAAGACATTGAGGGGCTGGAGTGGGCCTCAAGCTGTGCCAAGGAAGGGTCAGGTTGGACATCAGGAAGAATTTCTTCATGGTTGTTAAATGTTGGACTCGACTGCCCAGGGAGATGGTAGCATCACCATCTGTGGAGGTGTTCAAGAAATGACTAGACATGGTGCTTACTGCTAAGGTCTAGTTGGCAAGGTGGTGACCAGTCAGTATTTGGACTTGAAAAGGCTCGGAGGCCTTTTCCAACCGAAATGATTCTTTAGTTCTGTGAAAAATTGTGTACATGAGCTGAGATCCATTTCCCAATGATTAAAATGATAGCAAATAATCATCTCCGATGTTTCATTGTGTGTGGTCTGCCTTGTAAAATAGAACCAAAGAAAGAGGGACAGAGACCTTCTGTTCTCATCACTGAAGCTACTTATCGCTTCTTTCAAAACATATTTTATATATTACATTTCAAGGCTGAGCTCTCCAGATCATTATAGAATAATACTGGAAAAGAACAGGACTGATAGTTGTTTACTTTTTAGATATATCAGCAAACACTGCGTTACTCAGTTGTATCATAGGAAAATGCACCATATATGGAGGCAAGCGACATATAGAATTCCCTATATTTCCTGTCTGTGGATGTGAATAACAGGTGCTTACAGCAACTATTTCAGCTCTGAAATATGTTTTATGTTGAGTGCAGGACTCTAGCCAAGCTCTTCAGATTTAGAGCGTGGGCTGTCATTAGCCTGGTCCAGTAAAGCATGTGCTCTGCAGAGTTTGTTTGCTGGCCTTAGTTCATAATCCCAAGCAGAGTCAGTGAATAGTGGTATGACATCTTGGTTCATAGATTTACAGATACAAAGAGTGGGTGTCTAATTGTGGCTTTCTTCTTTTGCATGATAGATAACTTTCCATTAGTTAAATTGATACTTGGTTTGCCTTGGGAGACAAGCAAATGCAACTTATCTCACAGTGAGTTTTGCTGTATACCTGGGCAGCCTGGTTACATTACCTTCTTTCTGGTCAAGCTCCTGAGAATCCTAGGAAACCATGCAAGGAAAAATAAGCATTGTGCTACTACTGCATTAATTGTAGGCCAGCATATCTGTTCCTCTAGTTGGATGGCTTTTATCCTGGACTGCTCCTTTGCTTCTCTGGTATTTGTTTAGGAGGTCAGAAGCCAAGAGAATGTGTTCCTTTCTGTCTCTGATTGTGTCCTTCTCCCAAGATACTGTGAGGAAAATGAGTCTTCCTTGTTTATTGGGCAGTTAAGTGAAACATATTGACAGTATTCCAGCAAATCTAGAGTAGCACAAATCTATCAGAGTAATTTATAAATACTTCTCACCACAGAGATTCTTGAATATGTAGACAAAATCCCTTCTTAAATTTTATTCTCATAAAATAAATCCCCTGAGAAATCAAGTTTTGTAGTAGCTGTTGGTAGCAAAGAATGTTTTTTTCTCTCCCTATGATCAAACATCCTCTTATGGACAGGTCCTTTATGGAATAGGTTGGTTATTTACATATTGTTATTTTTCACTCTTTGTATTGAATTTAAACATTTAGTACTTACTGCATAGTTTAATCAAAGTTTAGTGATGTAACAGAGCTGGTTAAAAAGATACATCCCACTAGAAACTCATTTGCTTAAAAAATCAAATGCTAAGTAAAATAAACAGCTTGGCTTTTTACTGACATTTTATAGCCACCTTAACAGAAAGGTGGGGATGGGGACTGTGTTGCCATGTGGGTTTAATTCATGAACTTCCACTCAGAGTGCTCAAAGGCAATACAGTAGTTGAGCCAACTTTTTCTATTAAATTACAAAAAAAGATTTTTTTTTTACCAAATACAAAGGATCAACTGCAGCTGCAAAAAGGAAATTTAGAATTATCATCATACCAGTATCAGAAGGTCCTTTATATTTATAGCTTCATAAAAGTTCACAGCTAGAGTATTTGCTGCCAACTCATAAAAGAACTAATGAAAATTTCTGCAGATATTTTTTTTGTGGACAGTGATTTCTTAATCCCCTAAATCCCGATGAATTATTATATTCAAAACATTTGTAAAAATGGATGGAAAAGCACTCTGTGATTCTTTAATAGGGTAGGTCACATTTAAGCTCACTAAGGGACAAACTGTGCTACAGTCTTATTTGGGTAATATCACCATTCTCCAAGTGTATCCATTAACACCAAGACAACTGTTTGTGACAGTATTATTCAAAGAAAAAAGAGGAAAAGATAATGTTATGCTGTTTTTCTGAAGGCAAATTGTTCTATTGTTTGGATAAACTTTAAAATTTTATTTATAATCATAAAAATCATTATTGTTTCAACATTTTAAAAGTGTAATTAAGCAATAAGTTTCTTTGAGATAAATAGTATTTGGCACTAATGAAAACCTTGTGTTTTAATGTACCTCAAAGGGTGTTGTAACTCAATAATTCACAGATTCTCTAAGCTTTTATGTCTAAAAGCAGAAAGCTTCTTCTAACTACATTCCTGAAAGTATGAAAATTAGATCAATATTTTTATCTCCAGCTGTGGAAAGCCATTCCCAAAAGAAAAGCTAGTGACAGTAACAGGTTAGGAGAATATTTATCAAATTTGAGGGTAATATGAGTCTTGGTGATTTCTTCTAGCTACTGATCATTCCACTCTCTCCCTCAACCCCTGTTGTCTGTTTGGAACATCAAGGCTGCCCTAAATTTGTCACTTTTCTATTACTGCTCTCTTCTTCCCTTTAGCCTCATCTACTTGGAGAGAGCCTGTCCCACCAAGAATTGTGTATTGTTATGGTTTAATGCCCACTGGGAGCTGAATACCACGCAGCCACTCACTCACTGCTCACTCCTGCCACCTTGGTGGAGAGGAGGATTGGTGCCAGAAACATGTAATCCTTGGGGCTGAGATAAGAGTAGTTTAATAACTGAAAGAAAGATAGTAATAACTTCAGTGAAAGGCGAGAGAGAGAGGGATGGATGGACAAATGAATGTACAATAAAACTGCTCACCGCTCACTGACTGATGTCCAGCCTGTTCCCCAGCAGTGATCAGCAACTTCTGGCTAACTACTCCCAGTTTATGTACTGGGCATGATGTTCTATGGTGTGGAATATCGCTCTTGCCAGTTCAGGTCACCTATCCAGGCTGTGTTTTCAAGATTTTTGTGCACCTGCTTGCTGGCAGATCATGGGAAAGTATAAAATGCTTGATTTAGGGTAAACACGATTTAGCAATAACTGAAACATGAATGTGTTATCAACATTATTTTCATACTAAATTCAAATCACAGCCCTGAACCAGCAACTAAGAAAATTAACTCTATCTGAGCTGAAACCAGGGCCCATATTTTTGAAGTTGCTTCCAAGTTTAACTTCTATATAGTGAGAAATGTTCTGGATTACGATAATAATAGGCTGTCTCTTGGTGCCAGCAGAATAGAGAGGCCATATTTTGGAACCAGATTGTTTTCAATCCTACTGCTGTAAAAGGATTTCTGTCTTAGAAAGAGGAATTTTTTTAATTGAACATACTTACCTTTAGGAGTAAAATGACTTGCATAGGTGAGGCACTGGTAACTAGAGGAAAATCACAACAAATTTTGAAACTCTGTAAGGAGCAGAATCATTTAGGAGTTGCTCTTTTTGGGTAGAAATGAGGAGAAGAGTGGAAAATGACGGGGGAGAAAAGCTCTATTAGTTTCACCATGCTCATTCTTTAGGTTTCTGAGCTGGTTAATAATGGTAGTGTCTGTGTTTTCATCTGTGTAGTCATGAAAACTTGTGAAAAAACTTTGCTATGTTTTTGCTGCTGAAGGTTAATAGTGCAGTGAAATCTGACCTCTTCCTAGATCCCTCTGAGATACACCTACCTAGAGCTGAGCCATTCAGACTGTCCCTGCAGCCTGAGCCATTTTACCATCTTGCATGCAGTGTGTCTCATGCTGTGAAGCTATTTGTTGAACTAGGCCATGTTAGTGTTTGAATGAAGAAGACAAATTCTCCATATTATCCTTAATTTCCATATAATTGTTTTAGTCTTTGTTTTATAATAAATGCATGGAAGTGTCCTGAGGGTGCCTTTTTGTTTGCTATTGCAGGTGTCTCATTTAGAGTCCAAGCAAGATGGAAATGTTCAGGGCAGCTTTTTCTTCCTCTCACCTGAATGGTTCACAAAACACACTCTAAGACTGAAATATCAGTCATTCTCACTGCAGAACTCTGCTTCCATGTAAAAGCAGGGGAAGCTGTGTTTCCCATCTATCTCATTCTGAAAATGTCTAGCAAATTGGATTAGGAAAAGTGATAGTTTTAGGTGGAGAGATGTGTCATGCCAAACCTACAGAACATCTACATGTTGCTGGGGGATCATATGTTCCAGGTTTAAAGGAGCTGGGGGTGAGGAAAGAAGGAATATCTTACCTGTGAAGAAGGAATATTTTCGTGTGTTGCATCTCGACTGCATGTTTATTTAAAGAGGCTGAACAAGTTGTCTAACACAAAGAAAATGACAGCCTCCAGAAGTTCTGAATGGTTAAGACTGATGAGAAAACACACAAGAGTCTCCTATGGAGTGTTTTCAGTTTGGCACTCTACCTAGGTGTTTTATGCCCAGCTGATGACAGCTTGTCTCCATTCTCAGTGGCCGGCTGCTTGCAGCTTTCAGTGCTGGACTTTTTAATTCATAGTGGCCCTTTCTGATGTGTCTTTGTTTAGGAGTGGTTACTTTTTGATGCCACCCATTCATACACTTGAACTTCACTGGCACGAATCTGCTAAAGGGAGGCCTCCCATGGGAATACCCAGCCAAAGAGCACTTGGACATAATTGCTCCACACCAGTCTAATGGAGGGAGTGAGGCATTAACAAAACATAAACTGATATGGGAGCAAAATAAGGTTCTGGAGAGTTTTTCTGTTCAATTCTGTAGAAATACTGACAACCTATCTGTGAAGCTCAATGAAATGTTACAATCCCCCATAAAACAGCTGTGGGATGCCACAGAAAGTCTGTAGAAAGTGTAGCATTGTATAATATATATCCAAATGGGGTTGAAATTAGTGGGGTGGCAGAGTTTGTGCATCTTGGACAGAACAGAGAAATAAGGAAACTTCATATAGTTCTTTCACAAGTTGTTTCTGAGCCTGAAGTAGAACTTAGTCTTCAGGGGGAACAAGTATCCTGATTTCACCAGATGTTAATGTTTAGTTCTATGGTCCCTTTCAAAACAAGCCCAGTGTAAAGGGGAAAGTCATATTAATACATTTTTTGACATTTTGTTTATTAGCATTTTATCTAGGCTAGTAGTAAATTAATAGACTTGTCAGCAAAAATCTCAGGGTGAAGCAAATAAAGAATCTTAATAGGCAGGGAGACACAGAAGTAATGGCAAATTCCTCACAAAGAGCTCTAATTTTTTGGTTTCTTTTTAATGAAGATTCTGTTGTGGATTCTGGCTTTGTCAGAAGAAACAGCTGAATGATGGCATGGATTCTCAGAAAAACTGTGCTGTCTGGTAGGAAAGAAAAGATAGGAGGAAAGAAAGTCTACTTCTTTTAACACTTTATTCAAAACACTTCATACCACAGAGTGAAGTTTTCTTAGTTTGATTTGTTGGTTTCAGTGAACTTGCTAAGTCTGAGTTTGTAAAAATGCTTTGAGGCCTGATTCTTCTTGTAAGTGACTCACTGAAGTAAAACAATAAATGAGGGCTTCTCTGGGTCTCTGTTGTGCAAATGGTGCACTGCACTGGGTTCAGAATATGCAGCTTTGTTGGAACTGCTTCTGGCTTGCTACACACACCTGTACCCATTGGGACTACTGTCACAGTGCTGTTGGGGCCAGTATAGTTCTGGGAGCTACAGCACTGCCTCATTTCCTCTGCTCACACTGGTTACACTGGCCTGTTCTCCCAAGCAAGAGAAGAAACTGTAAATTCCGGAGTTAAAATTATGAATTTTTCTTGGTGTATGCTTACTAGTTCCAAGCTGGACGTTTTCTGTTGCTCTATAGAGCATATAACTAAATTAAGTTGTGTAATTAGTAAAGTAGGTGTCATCTACACTACTTTCCTCCCAAATCCATTAGTATGATTGAGAGTGTTCCTGTACAGCTCTTCAGCTAGGTGGGCATGAGGAGCTGTTGTGTGTCACAGTACATTAGAATTAGCTTTTGACCCTTTCCCAACAGAAGTCATATTTTGCCAAGATGACTTAAGCTTTTCTGATCCAACCCATTCAGCTTTCAGTTTTATGTTGACAGTATCAGGGAAAGTGCAGTGTTTTCAGAGATGTAGTTGCTGAGTGAACTCATAGGACGAGTTCGTCCTTCTATTCCTTCCCTTGCCTTGGACAAGAGAAAGGAGCAAATATAAAGATGCATTCTTGAAAGTGTTTGAAGTCAAGATGGGAAAAGATGGAGAGGTAAGGAATGAAGTAGAATAGAACAAATGAAATAAATTTAGGGAAATAATCTGTTTCTTCGTTTAGTTAAATTTACTTTCCCAGTGTTAAACTTGTTCTCTGAACATGTATCGTTATCACATGACCTTATCAGAGTGCCATTCTGAAGTATGCAAAAACACCCCCCCCAAAAACAAGCAAACAATCAAAAAAACACAGGGAAGAGAAAAATGCTGAATCATGGCAATCTAGAAGTTGTAATATTTTTAATTTGTTTTTTTGCTTGTATTTTATTTTATTGCTCAGTTGGAAACACTCCTGGCTTTTTTGGTAGAAGGAAGAATGAAAGAACAGATTTAAGCCATGTAAAGGTAGTAAGACAGAAGAACTCATTTGATTTTGCAGAGTAGTTGTATGTAGTTTGTTTTTCTTTCTCTTCTAACTGTGTTCCTAAAATGAATTCCTTCCATAAATCCAGTACAATAACTTCTGTTTCAATAAATGCCTGTCAGGCTTTCTCTCCTGCTGGAGAAACAACCTTAGAAATCAAAACAACTGTTGTAACAACTTAGGAACTGCGCTTGTATTTTCTCCTGCATTTCACCTTTTCTTTGTCCCAGATCCTGAAGCAGGACAATACTCCAGGAATGTGGTCTAACAAGGTTGTAACTTATATTTCAAGGAATTATCTGATAATTATTCATCCAGCACAGGTCATTCATCCTGTTGTAATCCACTTTGCAAAGAGCCCGTGTCAGCTCCCTACCCCATTAACCAGGCGTAGCACCACTGCTACGATTTCACTGCTCTCCCCTCATGCAAGGCAGTGGGAATTGACTCCTTAGTGGTCAGGAGATTCAGAGTTTCAGCCCCATTCTTCAACTCCTTTTATTAGCTAGTGCTTTCCCCTATACAGCTGCAGTTTTAGCTTTCTAAATGAACAAGAAGCCCTTCTGAAAAGCTCTGTACAAAGAGTGACTTGCTGAGTTGCAACTCTCCTTTTCTCATCCCCTGAAGAGGAAGGAAAAAGAGATAACATGTTTGTTGCATTTGCTCACCATGAATATGCTTCTCTTCTTAATTCCACAGAGACTGTGATGTGCATGGGGAGATTCTGAAGTGCAATAATTTTGCTATGCTAAAGCTGTTGTATTTTTTAAGACTCAGTCTTCTGGATGGAAACTGAAGGCAAAAGGAAATGTTGATCAGTTATTTTGATTTAGTGGGGACAGGGAGGAGAATGGGGAAGCAAAAAAGACTTGACATCTGCAACACTCAGTGTCCTGACACAAATTCCTCTTTTAGGCCATGAGAACAGAGTTAAATTCTGCTCCCTTACAGTACCACTTTTTCATCCCAGACACAGCTTCTTCATCTCTCAGGCTTCCAGAAATGGATTTTTACTAACTCAAGGCATTTGAATACAACAGTGAAGACTGGATACAGTGCACACTGTTGTTTGGGTTTTTATGGTGGTTTTTTTTTTTTTTTTGTTTTGTTTTGTTTTCTGAATGGGTCATTAGCTTTATGAAATTAAAATTAAAGGCAGCCTTATTTATCCATGTTAATGTGAAATTTATTTCATATTATTAAATTAATAGGGTGATGAAACATTTAGTTCCTTTCAATACACCAATCTCTGAAGATTTAATTAAAAATATCCTTTTATATATCCTGAAATCCCAGTTGTTTCCCTATGAAGCAAAATGTGATCAAGATATTAAAGTCCTGTACTTTTTTGCCTGGACTACTTGTGTTTTGGTGTAGAAATATATAAAACTTACATTCAGGAAGTTGTCTTCTCAAACTATTTTTCATAACATTATTTCATCAGATGATCTTGATTATCTATATGACATTATCTTTTCAAACTGACTTAGGACTGATATTTGCATATTCAGAATGGAACTGTGTAGCTTGACAGTGTTTCTGCTTGTGTATGGAATTTATTTTTTAATTATTTTTTTTTACTTTGGGGAATCTAAGAAACAAGTCCTTCCAAAATTATTTTCTTTACTTTTTAGGTGATTTTGCTCTCATGTTTTTATCCAGGGGAGCTTTCACCAGTCTTGTCTAAAATATGCTGTAGTAATATGATCAGGTGACAATTTGTACCTACATTGGATATAATACCCTTTTCTTGCAGGCGTGTAATGTATATTTCTTCAAGGAGAAAGTGATGATTTTAATTTTATAGCAGACAGGACAGGAAAGGATTATCATTAAACATGGGTGAGGGTGGGGTAGAGTGCCAATGCTGTACTATTTAGATTTATATTACCCAGCTAAAAGAGGTTACATTGGAAGAGATGCCATGCTGGATATCTATGGGAGAGCTGTGAGGGTTGATCATTTAGTAGCTGAAAATTAGTGAAGTACTTTTAAGTACTTCCTGCTGGAATATAAACAACCTGCCAGGCAGATTTCATGTTTCTATTCTGTTTTTCTTTTCCCTTAATCTCACCACAATTAATTGAATCAAAGCCTAGTCAGAAGTGAAGCACTCCCTTTATGTCAATGTACATACATGGACTATATGAAGTGCATTGGAATTTTCATGCTGGCCTTCCCATCAGTAACCAGAAACTGGTTTTGTCAGTGATTGAGGACTGTCAGAACAGTGGCCTCCTTGTTTCCTTCCTTGTTTGCTCCCATGACAGCCTCAGCTCTGGTTTTGTGGCTTCCCCAATTAAAAGTAAAATTTGGTGGAAGTAGATGGTGGATTCTCTTGACTTCAGCAATCTGGTACAATACAGCAAACTGACAAGTGCAACTGTCTTTTTTTTTGTTTTGTTTTGTTGGGTTTGTTTGTTTGTTTGTTTTGTTTATTGGTAGCATTCTGTAATAGAGAATAATTACTCTTTGAGTTTAATTCTTATAATCTCCAGGCACAAAGCAGGCCTGACATGTTTCACCAGCACTTAGACCCGGGTGGAGAGTTGTGCTGATGCCTGCTTGGTGTAGCTGGGCCCAGAGCTTGGTCTCATTCACTGTTTCATTTCAATTAAGCAATTTTACTGATCAGGAAAGCTGATCAGGTTCTCAGAAATTGCATTCTTCTGTAAAGGCTAAGCATTCAGCTCAAATGGTCAAACTGCAGCTACACATTGCTTTTTGGAGGACTGTTATTCCCATTTGATCTTCTATCTTGTACTATGTTTTACGAGGACAGCTGTACTGTGTTTTTTCCTACCACAGCCATTATGAGGTTTGCCACTTGTTGCCCATCTCACTGGTGTATGTGGGAAGTGTTCTGATGCAGGCTCTGGTCAGCAGAGCAGAACTTTGACAGATTTGTGTAATGATGTCTCACAATATAAGGAAAACATGCAGAATGGTGCTTTTCCTTGTCCTTAAGAGTCAGACTCTTTGAATAGGCACTTACACAGTGAATGGAAAGTGGAAGGATGTCCTAATTTCTTAATTCTTCTATGTGAATGATGTAGGTCACAAGTAAAATCTTTTTATGACCTGCAATATTGGGATTGTGTCTATTTCAAAGCTCATTAAGTTTTGATAACTAAGGTGATTTAATGACACACTTACTGTGGGCTTTCTTCTTCAATATGTATATATGTTTAACATGATGTTTGACATGTGTGCAGATGGGTAATACTGAAAGGAAAAATTAACTCTTATTTTCAAGCAAAGGATTGGGGACAATTATGATTTTAAGGGCACTTTTAAAATAATTCTTAATTGAATCTTTGTTTTGTCTATAATACCTGTTCTCTAAAATCATACCTTAAAAAATGCAACACTATTTTGTTTCTCTTCCCCTAGTTTTGTACAGTTTTAAATTCAGTCTCAATTAGTCATGTCAGTGTAGTTTTCTCATCCAAAATCCTATAGTTCTACTGTGGATGGGAATTTGGATAGGAATTGCTGTGCAGCACAATGGTGTGTTTTTCAAAACACTTTTACTAAAGACCATTATGGAATATTTTATGCCTGTGCTGTCTGCAATAAGGAGATGTGGAATTAAGGAGAACTATAAGACAAAAAAGCTCCAGACCTGCATATGATTATTTCTGTTAAAATGGAATAAACTATCTTGCTCAGTGAGAGAGTTTTTCAGCTCTAAGGCATGATCTGTAGTGCTTCTCTACCTCCTTTATTTTTGCACGTGAGATACTTGCTATGGAGGGGAGAATGGAGTAATGCTCTGGCCTTTCATCTCTGGAGAGAGGGGGGTTTGTAAATTGGATAAAGGTCAGTAGGGAATATTAGTTTGGTTGGTGGTGTCAGATGAGTTCTTCTCTAGATAACACAACCACTGTGCGATTGACAAAAGTATGGTAATAGCTTTGGACTGTCAATTTAATGAGATATCAAGGGGGATCAGAAGGATCGAGAGAGGTCTTTAGTATCCAATGCAATGCTTTGCAAAAGTCTCTCACAGAAGAAGGGAGAAACTTGAATTGTAGCCCTGAAAAGAAAATGTGACTTATTCAGTGGAGCTCTGGTCTTAACTGAGGTCCACGTTGCTCTGAGGTATCCAGACATGGGAGTTTGTTCAGATCATTCCACAGAGGACAGGATGCCCCTTTCGCATCACACCAATTTCACCCTTGGGGCACCTTCACCTTGCAGGGAAAAAAAAATACCAAAAGGCATGCAGATACCAGGCATGCAGATACTGGTCAGTTCAAAAGTTGCTATGGTGCTTTCAGGTCTGTTTGTGCTACAGGTGAAGACTGCCATCCTGGGACTTCAGTGTTACCAGGCTCTTCCCAGACAGCAGAAGAAAACAGGAAAATTGTACAGCTGTGTTGGTTTACAGGCACTTTGTGTTTTCCTACTATTGTGCAGTTAGACATAGGCTTGTTGTGATGATAGTATCATGCAGAGGGCTCTAAATTATTCACACAAGTAGCTAACATGTTTTATGACTTCTCAAATTGTCCAACAGCTCTGCAACATCTTTGAAAATACTTATTGTTTGGAATTTGCATTCAAAATAATTCCAAGAAAATATTCTCGATTTTACACAGGTCCCTTGAAAAGACTGTTTTTTCCTATTCTGAGAAGCATATGCACGTTTTGTTAGTCCCTTAGATTATGCAGTATTTTGCCTGTCACTGGCTATGCAAGGTTGATTCTTAGAGGGATTTATTTAATTTTGGGTGGGAAGTGTCCATTGCATGTTATCTATCCACTCATTGATTTGATGAACATTTGTCACTCAATGCATTCCTTGTATAGATTTTTTTTGTCAGCTAAAATAACAGCTGCAAATGCAGGTACAAATAGAGATTGTTTGAAGCAAAAATTTATTTTGAAAGTTTTGAAATATTTTGTATTGTGTGATAGCCCAAGTGTTGCCAATGTGCTCTGGATAGCTCTGTGTGTGCTGGCTTTGGCCTCCTCTACATGCAGGTTGCTAGATGTGTTCACAAGCAGACTGCACACACAAAATGTTACCATATTGCATCTTTCTGTTATGGACATCAAGTAGGGATTTGCATATGCAATTGCCTTTCAAAATGAACAATACTGTCAGACCCTTACATACAAGGACCTAGAAGCTGCAAATCTTCATTTCATTTCTCCTGAGGCTCTTTGGTGAGAGTTGTTCTTTCTTTTCTTACAAAATGACTGCAAATACAAAGATGTGAGTGCTTTATCAGTACTGTAACTATTCTGTAAGAAGACTCTTCACATCTTAAATACTAAAGCTATGGAAAATAAATTCATATTTTTATATCAATTTTTCTTTTTGCCTATTTTAAAATGATTTATTGAAGTAGAAAGTCAGATGATGATAAGATAACACTCTTTAGAGGTCATTAAAGAGTTTTCAGGAAGTTTCTACAAAGGTACTGGTTTTATATTGTCGGTGTGATAAGAAAACTAACAATTTATGTCAAAGTTTGCAAAATGTGTTTGTCTGATAAACAGTCTACTCAAGGGAAATCAATCATATTTCCTTCCCAGAGTGTGTTGTATTTTTCATGAAGTGAACTTCAGTAACTCTGCACATTCCTGTGTTTGGTATTGCAGTATCTTAAGAAGCATCTTTTCTTGTTGCAATGCTCACAGTGCTGTGTGTGGCTTGGGACCACGTGTCGTACCAGGCAGTAATAACCAGAAGCCCTTGTTTTATGGAAGAAGGATTATATGTTCTTGGTTAGCCAGGTGAGAACGTCAGAGTGTGTTTCTTCCCTCAAAGGAAAGATGTTTCTGTGAAACAAAAATTTGGTGTAGAAGATGGTCAGAGGGGAGTTACAAGATGAAGCTGCTGTATGAAGTACTGTTCTGAAGGAACATTGTGCATCAATATAATTGAGAAGCATATTTGGCAAAAAAACAACTAAAATATAGATTGCATAATCTACCTTCTCATTGTTTTTCTTAATGTGCATTTCAGCTTATTACAGCAGAAATCCCTTCTCAATTGCCTTGAGCTGAAACAATGCATCTGAGCTTGGGTTAAAAGCCTCTAAGTGCTTCTTTACTTGAAAAAAGTGAAATCACGTTAGATTAATAGAAATATTAATTAATTTGGCCTCATTTTTCAGTAGAATTAGCATTATTGAAAAGTCTTTGCAATCTTTAAGTTAAACTGTACTTAGTTAAGTGACAGAGTTTCATCTGTAACACCTAGAGATGTGTCAGATAGTGTAGAAAATTATTGTCCAATTTGGAAACCTGAGACATTGCTGAGAAATGCTGTGGGGTGCGTTATAATGAAAATACCAATCCACATTAGCCATGGTTGCCATAAGCAAAAATCTTAATATCTTGGCCAAACCTACTTAAGGTTCATGTAATAAACTCACATTCCTCATTTTATTAGGGATGTGCCAAGTTAAGCACTTCACTGGCCTTTGGACAGATTTATAGCTTGACTTCTGCTGAATTAGTGTTGACTGACAAGAGGGCATTGTTTTATAGGATGCTATTTAAATAAAAACCTTCAGGGTATTTCTGTAATGTTGTCACTTCAAGCCCGAACTGGAAAAAAGAAATGTGTATTAAGGAGGACTCTTCATTAGTTTTCAGGAGTTTAATCTAAGGCTGTCAAATGCTTCCTTATAAGGTAAGATACTGTAATGCAATGGACAAACCCCATCTTTGTTCCCGGTTTTGGTAAGAAAGCAATCTCTTGGTCTTCCAGGAAATTGGGCAGGTAAAAAATAGCTGTTCATTTTTCCTTGACACAGTTGTGTGTAAAGACTGTGATCCTCTTTCCCTCTGAATAGCAAACAGGCAGTTGATGATAACTGTTTACTTTGTAACTTTATTGTGGTACATCCCTTGTTTCTGGCAAAATGTGTCATCCTGTATTTGTCCATTGGCTATCCTGGGCCAAGAAGCATTCTGACATTTTCATGTATAAAGCAGTGTAGTTGTAGACTAGAAAAATGGTCCTTCCTTTAAAAATGTTGGTTTGAACAGTCCTTCCTCTTTATAAAATAAATTGTTTTTAAAAGGTGCATCTTTTAGATGCACCTTAGACTGATTAAGTGTTGTGACTCAGAGCAAAATATTGATCCAAATAATGATAAAATGAATATGACCCTTCAGTCCTCTTTTGCCATATATTCTTTAGTTTATGGGAAGGGCCATGCAGCTGGGATCCCATATTATTATGATTAAATTGCTCAGTCTTACCTGTGGTCAGATTTGTATAGCTTGTTTGACTGTGAAAAAAGGAGAGTTATTCCTGCCTCACTGAGGGACCGAAAGGTGCAAGGAATGGATGCAACTGTACTACTTTTTAGGGCTTCAGAACTATTATCTGATCATTAGAAAGCCTTACTTTTTACAATTAAATTCCAAGATATGTGAAGGAAGTATGATTAGCACCAAAATGTCATTATTTAAAAAATGATGATCCATTTTAAAAAGAGACATAAGGAATCAGCTTCACTGGAAAGATGACAAGAGGCACACATAGAGTTACATGTGAAAGATTACAAAATGGATTTACTTTAGGAAAAGAGATATTGTACACACTGATTAAAGTCTATGTAAATTAAATATTGGAAATATTCCAGTCATATTTAGCAGTGCCACTCATGCAATTGATCTCACCTATGTTTCACTGATTTTCTTAAACTTTGTGGCGGTGACTATTACACACACTAACCCAAACAGCTGCTCAGCAAGAGTGTGGTGGGAGACTTAAATCCTGAGAATTCAGCAACAAAATCAGAATGTGAGTTCTGACTAGTAGAAGAGCAGCTGAGGAATAACTGCTGTCAGTTGTAGTAAACTCATAGTAGTAAATTCATGCAGAGAATTTAGGGGACTGTGTCTCCCCTGTTTAAATATGAGTTTAACATGACGAGGTTTTCCTCACATGTTATTTGATCATTGTTAGTATTGCTTATAAAGCTCCATCATTGTCCATGGTACTTTACCAAGTTAGTTTAATTAAAAAGTTCTACTTAAAGCTGATGAATGCAATAACATAAGGTTTACAGAGCCTCATTCCATGAAAGTGTTGACATATGCACTAGGGCATTCTTGTGACTGCTGGTCATTGATGGAGCTGCTACAGAGTTACATCAGTATTCCAAGGATGACATGGGAATAAATCTAACTACATGTTCATTAATGTAGTAATCATAGTAGGTGATAATATAACTGGGTTAAGAATCTGCTTGAAATGGTTCTTATTGATAATTGATCTTCTCCATAAAGGAACACTTGAACTAGAAAAAGTGGTGGAAAAAAACTTAGATTTATTTCTTTTGTTGTTTTACTTTTCTGTGGAAAAGTATGATTTAAATATAATTTAAATATCAAACAAACCTACTGTTAAGGGTGGCAGTTAATGAACAAGGTTCTCACTGAGTTAAGGGTCCTTGTCTTTTTCCTAGTTCAGTCAATAGTAAAGTTTAATAGGAGCTGGGTTGCATGCTACTGTAAATATTTTGTCTTTCAATAATAAGGAGGCTTGTCTGGATATGTGGTCAAGAGTAAGTCTGAGCTTTGTGAGATAGCATTGGGTGTGTTCATTGGTTTTCATGCTGGAAAGATCACAGACTGGCATTTCCCAAGCTTGTATTGTTGGTTTAGCCACCTCTTCCTTCTGCATATCAGAGAATAGCGGGTACTTGTATTGTTTATGTGCCAGTTAATGTATTCCATTGGCAGAGGTACTTCACTCCTCAGGACTATAACTGCCAATTCTACTCTAATTAGTAAGCATTAAAATGAACTCCCAACCTCACAAATCTTTCCCTGACAACTTCACACCCTATTAAACCCTAACTTTCTTGCACCTTAAAAATACTTCTTTCCACAATACAGTGCTTTACTTTATGAGTATACGAATCACTCTTAGTAGAGTCTACCATACATCTGCTTAGCCTAAGAAATCTTGGCTTTTCCCAAAAAGAATTCAGAAACATTCAGAAGCAGAGGCTTAAATGAAAACGATAAAAGAATTATTATGCTTTAAAAGTATACACGTGTGCCTGTATAACCAAAACCTGTGCACGGTTGGGTAACCGTGGTAACCTAAGCATCTGGGTACTTGCCACATAATTGTTTGGGTTTGCAATTTAAATGTGTATTTGCACATTGCTACCTTCACAGCTTTTAAAACCCTCACCTCTTTATATTTGTGTTCCACACTGCTACACAGTACTTTCTTTTAGCATGAAGAAAGCTTTCTTTTTTGTCAAATGTGAAATAGTACATAAGTGATCCTACATTCAAAATGGCTGTAGAGGACAATTAGAAGCTGTGCAACAAGTATATCCAAGTTCTGGTGGTTCTCATGTAATTTCCCCCTCAGTTTTAGAAGCTACTTCAGACTTAATAAGAAGAGACAGGAATCAAGGCCGAAGAGGAGAGCTTTTCTCCAAAATGCTGCAGATATTTGAGAGCAACTCAAAGCATTTGTTGTGAAATACCACCAAATTCACCAGATTCCCCCTTAAAATGCATATGAATCAGGTTTTGAAACATGGGTTTAGAAGCTGCCATTTTAAGGAAAATGAGTGGGAAGTAGGTCTTGGGAGCAGACTCCCACTCCTTTTCTCTGTGCTCCTCCTGCTTTTAGCTAGGGTCTCTAAATTAAAATGCATCAACACCCTGGGAGTAGGGATCAGAAATTAACAGCCAAAAGATCAGTTTATGATTCCATATCTTTATTTCTCCTTTTACACTATTTTCTGTCTTATGCTGGCTGCTGGAAACTAGAGCAAAACCATGTCCAAAGCATCCTTACATATCTTGTCAGTTAATACACTGCCATGAGTGCTGGGAATTTGAGGTGGCCCAAGGAAAAAAGGACCAGTAAACGGGATCCTGCCATTTCCCATCTGACTGGATTTTGTAAAAGAGGATCTGGCCTCTATTTCTTCTCTCCTCAGGTAAAAACCTGCAATGGAAAAATGGATGGTGCCTTTTACTCACTCACCAACCTGGGAGATATATCAGATCTAAGTTACTCAGAAGGGCTAAACCCAAATCCAAAATCATCAGTCTTCTTGCAAAGGAGATTTTGGTGAAGTCTTGCATTGATCCGTATTTTTATTTCTAAGAGACACTTTTGATCTCTCCTATTTTTGTAGGTTATATTAAATGTGGGTTTGGTTTGGACTCAAACTTCAATTCCTTTTGATTAAAAAAGTGTCAACCAGTCTTCCTGGCATGTTTCTTTTAGTGCTTTTGTTTCCCAAACAGGTACATGGCCTAGCTTTGCATAATATATTAGTCTCTCACTTCTTTCATCTGTCCCATTAAATTTGGTATTCTTTCTCTGCAGTCTGAAGATGCTCTTGCACATGTGATGTCATCTCTAATCCTAGTTTTCATTTGTATCATGGTTGTTGCTAACCACTCTTTAAATAAAAATACAACATGTTTCTTATATGCCAAGGAGCTCCACGGATAACCATATAATTTCAGAATGATACTGATTTTATTTATATGCAACATAATCTTTTACAGTTCTTAGTCTTTATTTGAAGCATTGCAAAGTGGATTTTTATGAAAGGTATTATAAAGGACTCCTTGTTTTTTCATAACAGATTTGAACATTAACTGATCAGAGTTCAGATAAATAGTCTTTACTCTCCATTAAAATATTAAAAAGCCTTTGGTAGGAAACTGGCGTAAAGATCCTTCATTCCTGTTTAATGAACACTTGTTGGCAAGTATAACACTTTAATAGCTTTGCAGAATGAATTTTGTGTGAGCATCCTCCATTTCATTGTCAGACGCTTGTCCAGGTGCTGGGAATTTATTGGGGGAAGCATATTTTTACTCATTAGTTCTGTATTTGATTACAGAACAGTAAAATATGAACCACTAAGTCCCCCAGGCATATCTGTGTACATTGAGATTAGTAATTGCATGTCATCGTGTTTTCCATTGGAATTTATATGAACAGATAGGATAGGTGCTTCTTAAGTAGGTTTAAAAGCAAAACAAATTTGTGTTTAATCTTTTTTGCAGGCATGTTTTCCCTAATGGAGTAAAGGTTAGGCTAGATTGTATATTTTAAATATGAGTTTAATTTTTTTTGCCTTTGTTCAAGTATGAGGTTTGCTTTCTGGCAGATTAAAGGAAATACATTGTAGCTGAAAAATTTGACTCTGTATGTGCTAATATAAACACAAAGACTGGTGTTGTTGTCAGCAATGAGTGTGTATGAATATATTGTTATATACAATATGTAGACAATGTTTTTATCTTTAACCAGCTTTTAATGCTGTAGGTATGAATGAAAACCATGTAGCAGCTCTAGGGATAAAAATTTTATTCCAACTGAATTAAAGAATGCCATTTTTAAATGTCTTCAGTTTGCCTGTTTTTCAAGAACAGCTAAAATGCATTTAAAATTTTGTGTATTAAGAAAACCTTCTAAATAAAAATGGAAATGATCCAAAAAATCCTTAATAAATTGGAAACAAAATCTTTTAGGTCATGTTGAAGGGTTAAACAATGCAAAATGTGCCGTTCTGTCCCGTATAAAAGTGCTCATGAATGCGTTTTCAAAAACTGAATCTAACGAGGTACTTAATAGTCACAAAACTGGCACATTTGATAATTAATGTTCCTTATTGAATTTTTGCTGATGCAGTCTAGTCTTAAATGGAGAGAAATGTTAACTCAACGTGTACTTGAACCATCAGCTGTTTGGAAACTTCCCCTTTATTGATGTGAAATACCTGAGTAGGAGCACTCATCGAAAGGCCTTCGTTAGCACATCACCACCGCAGTGTGAGGACTTACCTGTGTTTGTGGTTTGTGAGCATGTGCGTCTGTACAAGGCCTGCAATATTGTGACTGTGGTCAGTGGGGAGCCCTTTGTCATGCTCCACTGGCAAATGAAGAAATAATTCCTCTTCCACTGATGGGATGAATGGGCTGAGCTGCCATCCTGAGCAGTGCATGCAGAGCACCAGAGCAGAGCACTGCAGGGACTCTGCTCACAGCCACCCACTCTTCAGTCATAGCAGCTGATGGAACTTGCACTGGTCCTCATTGCATGTGTCCATTGTTAGTGCCATGTACCTGTTTGAGCAAAGCAGTCAGGGAATGATGAAATTCTCATCCCCCGGATGTAAGTTGTGCAAAATAGAGGTTTACAGGGTCCAGGATTTAGAAGTGTCAATTTAAAACTAGAATGAGGAGCCCATATCTTAACAATATGGGCAAAATACAATTAAAATTGCTGTTTAAGTTTGAGAAATAAGTCTTGAGAATGGATATTAAATTTATTTTTCACAGTCATGTTCTTCAGCAGTAGTGGCAGTGTACTTTACTATTAAATTCCCACTGATTTTACAGTACATATATTAAATATACTACATGTTACAGAACTGAGATTCAGGGGATTTTGAGAGAGAAGGAAATGTTGAAGGGTAATGGGAGCCACACAGGAAGAGTAGAGAAGGGATCCAGTGTAGCAAAAGAAGGCTCAGAGAGGAATGTAGAGGCTCAGGGGAAGCTGAAAGTGGATCAAAACAGGACAAATGGAGGTAGAAAGGATCAAAATACCAAGGAGAAGTAAAAGAGAGGATTGCAGCTATATACAATATCATTCAGAGAAAAATGTGTGATCAGACAGGATCAGACCAATTTTGTCCTGGCTGACACAAGGTCAGAGGAGCAGGAAATTAGAAGCACTGAAAGAGTTATTTGGATCCTAAGGATATGGAGAAGGAAGTAAAAGTGAAGCAGAGAAAGAGCTATTAGAGTAAGTATTAAAGCTGCATGAGAGATGGAGAAGTAATGGTGTCAGGAGGGCTGAGTGGGGATCAGAAAAGGATTACATGTAAAGCTATCAGGAAAGTCAGGAGTGGGTCAGAAAAGCTTACAGAGATTTGGTCAGAGTGGCCAGAGGGGCAGGATGATGCTTATTGTTCAGCATACTGCTGTTAGTTCAGAAGCCCTCACAGAACAACTCCGAGGGTGGAAGTACCAAGAATGTTAGCATCTTATACGGCAGATCTGATTCATTAGCAAAATCAGGGCTCTTGCTTACTTTATATCCCATGAGGATTTGGTTTTTTTGATATTGTCCTAGCTGCTGCTTTGGAATCCAGTAGTGATTTTTCAGGGTGGATGCTCTCATAAGGCACAAAATAAGGATTTTAGGCAGCTTACCATCTGAACATCCCAACATCTGGAGGTTTATGACCAAGGTCTCAGCATTGTTTTATTAATTTATCTAAAAATAAACTGATGTCTTGAAGCAGGCAGATCTTTTGTGGAAGTCTTTCCACAGGCAAATTTTACTTGAAGAACATTATTTAATAAATTCTTGCTGTTGTGGACTACAGCAGCATAGGGGCTATATCCCTGCTTTGGTATAGTGAATGTGCTTCTGCCCATCCAGGCTTCTATGCAGACTTTGTCACTAAGCCACAGAAGTTACCCATTTCATAATCGTTTGCTTAGATAGCTAATTCTAGCAGATACCATCACTTGCCACTGCTGATAGCATATGTTTGTCAGTCCTCCCAGCACATAGCAAAGAAACTTTTTCAAGAGGAAAGCATTGTGTTTTTATCCTATTCATCCCTACTCAAAACCAAACTGAATGGCATTAATTATCACTTCAGGTAGTAAATCAGTTTCTCCTTCATGAAAGGGATGCTTCATCTTGAGTCCCTTTGTTTTGTATAGCCAGAGGACTATTACAGATGGTATTGAACTCATAAGAATCATTTTAGCATTATTCCAGCACAAAGCAGATAATAAATGGATAACCTTGTTTTCCTAAAAAGCCATGAATAAGTGTGGCTTTAAATTTAATGATTCTTCTCTGCCCTACTCCCTCCAACTCTAGAAACATGTATTCAGAATCTTACTTTAAAGTCAAGGCAAAATGCTGATTGCCTGTACTGACATACTTGTGTTAATGACAAGACACTGAGAGTACATTATTAGATATGTCGCTTATCATCACATTTTATTTGGCTCTGATCTGCCAAGCTCAAGTTATGCTTCTTATACATTGTGGTTTCAGTCAGTCGCTTAAACTGCTTCAGTGTTGAAATAACATTTTTACAGGTCTTTTAGCTGTAGTTCAAGAGAAGGAATTCTCCCAGAGCATCATTAAGCTGTTCCAAGTTTGTTCTCACTGAGAAGCTTAAAGTTTGTCCACTTAGCAAATTATTTCTTTGATCAGGAAAATGATTCGTGAAACTACTGTTTTTTAATACATGGATCCATTTGTTAATATCAAATTGATACCAGTAAAGGGTTTTAATCTACAAAATCTATCTTCTCTATTGTCACACCTGAGTTCCTGCAGGCACCATCTCAAACTTTTGAAATGTCCTTTTGTCTAATAGAAGAGCATGTGATGGGAAGTGGAGATGGTTTTTATGCTATGTTGTGCTTGATGTGAGTGTAGTTCAGCCAACAGTAATGTTTAGGCAATACTGTGGTGTGGAAGGTATCAAAAAATTTACATTTAACTTGGTGTCATTCTTCCCTAACTCATTACATAGTAAGAAAAACATCATTGTTGAAAGGTGAGTAGCAAATGAAATATGAACAGTTAGAACTCATAAACAGGATGTGCTTATTCAGGGATGGAAGCCATCTGAGAGTTGCAAATACTCTGCATTGTGTGGGGATGTACTTCTATCTGACCAGTGCTAATTGGGAGGCGTAAAGCTCTTTCATCCATCCTGGTAAATTCAAGACAGGGGAGCTCTGTTCAACACAGGCTCATTTTACTTCTTGTTTGTAAACCAAAATAGCAGATGAGAAAGTCAGTATTCTGAAAAAGTTTGGATTCAGACCTGCAACTGTCAAAATTTTAAATTAACTCTTTTATGTTTGTCAAGATCATGACATCTTCATTATAGCACAGTTATCCTTCCTTGGAGAGGGTTCATCATCTTAGTGATGTCAAACTTGAAATAATAAAAAGATTGCGCAGACTTTGTCAAAGCTTATTTATATCCAGAAAGGGCATCTTTAAAAGGAACTCGTGATAACTATAACTTCCATAATGTTCCTGAAGAATCACTGAGGTGATATTTCAATATAATTAAATAACTTGTATATTCAATGCACATTTGAGCTTTCTTTTGTTGTGACTGGGAAATTCTCTCACACAAGTCTTTCCAGGAACTGGGACTCCTACAGGCTATTTCAGTTGGAATAATTGATAATAATTGTTTTTGTAGCAGCCATAAATGCCTTGAAAGTGGTGCTAAATAGTTAGTAAAAACATCGGTCACTGCTACTATGATCATGAGAGGAAAATTTACATTTGTGATCAGACCGATAGCAGTCAAGTTCAGTTGTGCTGTCAGTGACTGAAGCAGTCAGTTATGATGCAATGTGTAAATGCTTTTGGATTTACAGTCTAACTCGCTAAGTCGTTGCTTTTGACTAGCATGAAATAAAGTATTGGTAATACTGACTCAATACATATGGCTATCATATGACAGTTTTATTTTCTTATTTTTATAGAACATTCTGGCTGTAGAGATTCAACAAGCTTGTCAAGTTGTTCTGCAAAATTCTAGGATAATGAATCAGTCTAGTTATATTCTCGTTCTGTGAAAGCATTAAGAAATTGCAAAATTGTGCATGCCTTCTCTGACTCTCTCTGTGTGTATACACACACCCCCCCACCCCACAAGTGTACAGTTTGTACACATAGATATAGGTATTTATTTGCCCAGTGTGTGTGCTGGGCCATGCATACATGCATGCACTTGTATTATTTGCTATTTTGATAAAATAGCTACCTACTGCAATGTAGAGTTTTGAAAGGCTGCTGTAATGCCTTCTTTACTGTTGTCCAGAATAGCCATTTGCTTTCTTTGCTAAGTTAACATCCTGGTTTGAACTTAGGCCTGCAAAGGGAACAATTATCTATAGTGTTGGTGCAGTCTGTTATAGAGTTAGAAGTAGGCTGCAAAGTTCTAATTTGGACTTTAAGTACTCCAAATCATCTGGTGCATGGACCCTGTACAGTAAGTTCAGATTTAAGTGTAAATATTAATTTAAGGATGCACTGCAGCCTCCTATCACATGGGATATCATAGATTTGAAAGATCTTGAGTTATCAGACCTTTGAGATAGTGAATGCATCTCAGGCTCTTGTATATGGTGCTGACCTAACTCTGTACCTTAGTTTTCAGATCTCTGTAACAGTGCAATTTTAATATGTAGCCTGTTTTCAGTTCACCATTTGAAATTTCAAAGTCTAGGTCTGTATTTTCTAAACTGAAACAGACTGTTAACAAAGTGTCAGTAGGATGAAATTGATTCTCTGAAGAGAGCTACACTGGTGGCCCTTCTGGCTTGTTTGTTTTATTTTGTGTCAGTGTAGGCTTTGGTTCTGAAAACACAAGTACTTACCTCTTTGCATATGCCTAGTTCCACTGAAGTCTATGGGGCCTCTGATAATCATTAAATTAACTCTCATAAGTGCTTCCAGACTTACAGACTTGGATGGGAAAAAAAGGCAATAAGAGCAGATTCTCATTTTTTACTTTCCATTAAATCATCCTGTGTGATTTCTCCTCATCCCCACGACATAATAATGCTTTTTTTTTTTTAATTTTATTTTCCTCATTTAGATGTATTGCTTTTGGTTTTGCTAATTTTTGAGATGGAAGCTCCTTAAACCTTGGTAGTTATTTACTTTGAGTTCAGTGTCCCTCATGAGGGAACCACAGATTTATTTTTTCCCTTGGAAAAAAAATAATTAATTTTTCAATTTTGGACTAAGGGTTCATGTCAAAGATGAAATAAAAAATAATTATTTGTAAGCCGTATTAAACATTGGCCATTAAAAAGGAAATTGGAACATGTCATGTCAAATATCTTGAGAGAGAGAGAGAGAGAAATGAAGGGAATGAGTTGAGAGGCACATTCCTTGAAGTAACTAGAAAGAGTCTCCTGGTGAAATGGAGGCATCCTGGGGATCACTGACTTTAATTAAGTAGAAATGATCAAGGCACTGGGGTACTTCCGGGGGATTAATGACTGACTGGGAGACTTGATGGCCTCAGGCAAAGCTGTAGGCCATTAACCCCAGCCAGTCCTTCGTTTTTCAGGAAGTGCCCTGTGCCAAGGTCATTTTTCCTATTATAGCTAAGGATGGATCTTTTCTGTAGTCTCATGAGAGTCATGAAGTCCATGATTTCTGTGGGGTTTTTTCCCCTTTTTTTAATATCTGACTTATGACATACGGGCATATTTTATTAAATTGCTTGTGCTATAGTGAGAGAATAGCTTGATGCTGTTCTGGTCTGAATTTTATGAAAATTAGTACATGAATAGCCTACATGCATATAAGCCAAATGAGCATCAAAGGATTAATCAATACCACAAAAGCACAAGGAGGTTCATTGATCCCAAGAATAACACTGCAGCCTTGAATGAAAGATTTTTTTAGTGAAAACAGTCTTGGATCTTTCTGGATGGCTTGTACTTCTAGCAACCTGTGGCAGTTTCAGAAGTTGTTGTATGTCTTTAACATATGTCCCTTTAACCATTGTTTTTCCCAGCGTCTGAGGGATTGTGAAATGTGATCAAAACTGTACTTTTCCTGAGCCGTTTCTTTCATGTGGGAGAAGGTGCAACCAAGCAATATGTTTATACTAGTAGCACAAACTGTACTTCTTTCCCTCTCCATAGTTCTTGGATTCTTCATGCCAAATAATCGCCTTGTCAAGGACTTCCCATCCTAACACTCTGTACCATGAGCAGGGACATAGGAAAATGCTGCCAGGGATGACAGCCATGTTTATAGTGTCCTCCTCTCGCTGAATCCCACCACACTCATAAAAAAATACATTAGATATTACTGGACATTGTTGCAACTGGAAGAAAAGATTTCTATAAACTATGGCCACTGCTGTAGGGTTCCCAGACTCCAGTGCCTCAGTCCTGGTTACAGGGGTGGGGAAAGTTCAGTGCTGCGTGGTTGTGACCAGGCTGTTATGCTATACCAGGCGCATCATTGCTGGGGGTCATGGTTTTGTTCAGAAAGGACCGTTTTGTCTTGCTCTGGCAAAGTGTTGGCATTAACTCCTGCAGGCTTGGTCCCTCTGCCATCCTGCCAGTCCCCCCTTCCCGTTCTCTCCAGAGAGCATCTGTGGACCTCTGGTGCTGAAAGGGACAGCGGCAAAAACTCAGTCGCTCCTAGTGCTGAAGCAACAGCGCCAGCCAGGAGGTGGCTGGCAGGGGGTCAGTGTTCTTCACTGTTTGGGGCTGGGGACTGGGAAATGTTCACCATGTGAGCTCCACCACCATATTGCCTTTGTTCCCAAATGTGTGAGGGCAGTGGGCACGAATGGTCATGGATTGCCTTTGTCTGGGGAAACCACACGGGCATGACCTGCACAGAGCAGCTGCCACCTTGGTTTCGTTTACAGTGGTGAGTACTATTTTGTGGGTAAAACACCTCTTTTTTGTATTCTTCTGCTATTAATATTGCCATATTAATTATTTATCACTATTGTTAATACAACTATATTGAGCATGTCTTATTCCATCGCTCTGTGCACTTAGTAAATTATTATCTCAACCCATGGTCTCTCCTTTTTGTCCCTCCCTTATGGGAAGCGTCAGGGGAAGGGGAGTGGCTTTATTGCAGCTTAATTTCCTGCTGGTGTAAAAACCAGCACAATCTCATTTTACATCAGCAGATTCTTACTGAGCTGGGGACTTTGGGGTTGGGCATCTTGGGAGGTGAGCCACATAGCTAACCAGACCCTCAACCAACCTTTCTACCCACCCATTTACTGGAAAAACATCTTAAACACAAGTGCTAAGAATAGAATTGTTGATTAAAATAAATTAAACTAAAAAGCTTTTAAGCAATAGATCAAACTCTCCAGCTTTATGAGCTAAAGGTAATTAGAAGCTGTCCACTTAATACTCTTGACACAGAATACTGTTGCAGCCATGTATAATTTTATTGCTTATCTACAGTGGTCAGAAGCAAGGAACAGACCCTGTGTCTCATTTAAACACTGCTGCTTCAGCCACTGTTCCTATTCCATCTTATCTTGTATAACTCATGCTGAAATCAATTCATAATATTTTGCTTGTTACACTTGGAGACGTTATCACTTACAGAACGTGCCTTAATAGAAACTTGCAGAGCTCTAGCCAGCCTTCTATACAATGTACATTTGTCCTCAGCTCAGAAAGCAGCTTACCTGGAGAGGAGCCAGCAGGGCCATGTCAGAGGAGCCTGCCACAGTGGCAGACTGACAGATGCCTACTCTTACCTGCCTGGAGCACCCCAGCATCTGTGTGTCCCCTTGTCCCCTGTATTTGTCTTACCTTAATAGGCATGTTCTCTTTCTATTTGGCACTGTGCTCTTACTCTGTCATTGGCCTTTCTACATTTACATTGATTTACATATGCTATCCTGGATGCTTCTGCAAAAGCAAGTAAGAGTCTTTTTCTAGTGGCTACGTGAATTCCAATACAATGTTGGCAGTCCATAAGGCCTAATAGTTTAGCTATTTTAAAAATTAATGGTGACTTCCACAGTTGGTTTCTATCCAAATCTTTCTTGTTAATTGTTTAGATAGACGCTGGACTTTGAATTATTATATGCAACTCTTGTTGGGAATGAAAGAATTACACTGCTACCATGCGTGCCATTTTTCTGGTGTCTGAGAGTAGAGAAGGAAACCTGGTCCTTTTATTTTTTTCTGAAAGAGCAGAGGCAGCAAATGCCTGTGCTCTTCATAAGACCCATATCCAAGAGGCCAAGTGAGCTTTCTTGTTCTTTGTCTGGAGAGCCCATGAGGGATGCTCATTGCATTCTTTCACCTGACTCCATGTCAGATGAGTGGGATGCTTGATTTTGCAGATTGGGGTTGTGGAAGGCACAGACAAGGTTTTCTTAACTAGAGAAACAATGGAATAGATGCTTCCATGGCATTCAGGGGAGAGGACAGATGTGTGTGACGAGGGGGAAAAAAAGTAGGATGAAGTAACATCCAGAATAGTTATGTTTTTAAAGTATCTTTAGTCTGAGGAGACCCAAAAGCTTTTCAGCCCATTTGCCTGGTACTGTACTGAAATGAAACCTTTTGGACCAAAAGCTATGTTAGCACCACCATATGCAATGTTATTTTTAGAAGAAAAGCAAAGAGTAACTTCTCCAGTTGAAACTGCAGGGGGAATTTTAGGTATGCAGGATGTAATTACAGGAACTGGAATTTGGCCAGTTCACTCTGATTAATTTAGCACCCGTACTCTTGTTAAAATTGCCATGGATTTTTTAATGATCAAAACTAGTTAGGAAGGGGCTTTGGCTTTCTGTTTCACCTACCATAAGTAAATACAAAATACCAAGAAAGTCAGCTATGTTATTTGATTTGTATTCCTCCAGCTATTGATGTGGAATTGCCTTACAAACAATTCAAATATTTCAACCAGAATTTTGTTTTGTAAAATCAAAATATTTTTGTGCTTTTGTTTTTATATTTATATAATTCATTTATTTATTTTCTGGAAGCAGAGTTGTTGTAAGCATTATATTAGAGTGATGCTGCTTTTGTGAAAAGCTTGTGGGTTTGTAGTTGCCATTGCCCCATACTAATGTGAAATTTAGTTGTAATGACATGTATGGGTTGTGTTTCTTAACAGTTGTATGTTTTACATAAGTTATCTATTTCTGAGCCACCTTATCCTGATGTGTTGTAAAATACTCCCCAAATCTCAGCATTGATACTACCTTTCTATGTATAACTTACTAATTATATTAATGAAAATGGATAATATTGATGAAAATGGGCGTTATTTAGGGTTTCTCCACAACTGGCATCAGTCAAAGTGAATGCCTTCAGATTAATGCTATAGAAGCAGAGGACTAATGAAACCTATTGAAATGGAGTTTTCTTCTCCCAGAGCAATTGAATTCCACTTACTCAAGCAGACTGATCCCTTCCAGGATTACTGGCACTTGAAATCTCACAGCTAAGTTCTATGGAACCAAAACTCTAACCCAGCAAGCAACATTTGAATTTGAACTGGATACTACAGATCAGAGGTTTGTTTAAGAGATCCAGCCATTAATCATTGTACCACATACTCACTTCTGTAGTGTCTGTTCTGGAGAAATACTCTGAAGCATGTTTTATAATTTAGAAGAGAAAGTGGAAGATAGCTTTTTCTTCCTTAATATTCCAATGAGATTTGGTAGCTTAACCAGCGATGTAGTACAAAGGCATTTATGGTTCATGTTATATTAATACTGTGGCCTGATTATCAAAAACCATTGCTCCTGGTTATCTTGCACAGGCTGAACTGAGCTGCTATAAGTCAGACAGACTGCATCTACACAGTATGTTCCATGTTTATGGTAAGAGTATTTTTAATGAAAAAGGGAATTTCTAAAGTTATTTTCTTTTAACAATTTGATTTATTTTAAATATCTGCACTCAGAATTGCTTTTCTGTGTGCAAGGAAAAAGCGTAAAGAAACTAGACACACAAAATGTCACTAACATTTCCTGACTCTGTTTTCTAATGGGCAGTTTTGGTCAGATACAGGGGTCTGAATTTTGAAACAGATGTACTGTTTACTTCACCCTTGGCAGAGACACAATAAGCTGCTTGCTTTTCTTTGCTGTTTTGTTTTGATTTGTTTTCTCTCCTAGTGATGTGCCTCATGGCTCCTTTTTTATTGTAATGATACTGTATTATATACCACAGCATTTCCCTATGGACTAAAGTCATTGTTTCGAAGTTCTTTGTGGAGATGCATGCATTTAGGATTTTTTCCCAGCAATGATTTCATTTGTTGTAACCTCTAATGGTAATGCTATTGTGGTTGGCTCTTTTAATTTAGTGCTCCCTTACTGTGTTACTTTCACAGGGCTTGTTTGTATTTGTAGAAGGAGAGTAAAAGAAAGAAAAAGAAAGAGCTTCTAATAAAGCATGGGCTTGATCCCAATACTAATTTTCTTGTCCTGGTTATCCATTTTTATTGCATGTGCTAGTCCAGTTGGGATGTGACAAATTCCATGTCCCCTTACTATCCAAGGCACATGGGAATAGGTTAATTCATATGTTCCAATGCAGCCCTGTAATTCTCTTGGAAACATAAATATAAGAAATACATATATGGTGCTCTTTCTTCTTATGCTGTCCTTACTGGAAGAATTTTCCAAAACCTTTGTTTGAGTTATTTAGTCTTTTCAGCATGAAATCATTAAAAAAGTAGTCCTGACAAGTGTTTTGAAATGTAGTCTCTTGCACTATTTTTTCCTCTTTGCATCAGAGAAAACAGTTCTGTGTATTTAGCCCTCCACATTTTAATTTGATTATCCTAAAAGTACAGACTGTGTTCTGACTCCAAACTGGTCTTTAAGGTAGCAGGTTTTATGGATGTGTTTCTATTTTTTTGTTATAATTTGCATGAGAAATATCAGACCCCACATAATTGCTGCTTTGCTGTTGTGACACTGTAGAAGTAGCTGTTTCCAATGTCAAAAATTATAATTTGAAAAGAAATTTAGTAGCAGCAAAAGGGTGGGAAAACAAGCCCATTGCCAGCCCATCAAAGTTTCATAGCAAACTCACAGTCATCTGATGGAGCAAAATGCATGCACCAACTGGGATCCCATTAAAACTCCATGCAAATAGAGTCGGCAAGTAACTGGAGCTGCCACACTATATGTTGAGCATTATGCCATTTTGTTTGGTGTCTAATGAAGTATTAACATGTTTTATATATGATAGCTTCTAATTGCTTCATTATCCATGCAAATCAGAAAGGCAAACTGTGCCTTATCATAAAATCAGTAACTAGGCCATTTAAAAGCAGGGCTCTGAGAAGCATTATTATGTCCATACTTCTTCTTTGGCTTGTGCATCCTTTTTTATGGCTTTGCATTAAGTTGTAGTGTTCCCTCCATGGTTTTTCCTTTAGATTAGTCTTAGGTTAAAATAAACTTATCACTGATAAATTTGGGGGAATTTTGTGGCTTCTGGAACTCAGTCCAGCTGCAGTAGAGATACCATTCCTGTTAGCAATAAACACAAATGGACTGGGAACAAAAGGGGAGGTAGAAGGAAGGAGACAGAGTAATGAAACTCTGAATCTGCTCTTCAGCCCATTCCCTTGCAAAGCTCATGTAAGTCCAAGGCATGGCAAAAGGGAATTTCTGGGTGTGACAGCTCTCTAGTTACAGCATCCAGCAGCTGGGAGATGAACTGCATATGTGCTGGGCTGGTATCTCTACCTTCATATCATAGTTGTTGCTGGATGGGTCCTTCAACAAGGAGGAGGCCTCACTACTATCTGTCCTTCAGACTATTCCATGCCTTCATTAAATGGGGGATGTGGGGGAGTAAGAATTGAAAAATCTTTCCACTTTCCTCATGCCTTATCTTTCAACTGGTATCTGGAACTTTTCTTGACACTCTTCTTTAACTCTGGTGTTTTTCTGCCAATAGGACAGAAGACTGACGAATGTGGGCTTGGGTTTAGCAAATAAATCAATAAAAATAGTCAAGCCATTTGCAAAAAGGGAGATGAAATCTAGGAAGAGAGGCAAAGGCATGAGTAAAACTCTGCAATGCAATTTTAATTAGCATGCCAAATACAGGTACTGCAGGTGTGTACGAACTAGGAGACTGGGAAATATTTTACTGTAAACATACTTCCAGGCTAACTAGCAATGCTAATGTCAAGGTAACAAAGAAATTCTGTCTGCACACTAATTTCTCACTGCAGCTGTTGGGGTGTTAGATTAGAAGCCTGTATACCTTTCCCAAGAATATTAAAGCAGACTGTCTAACCGCCTGTGTTTGTCCTAGTAGCCTCATTCTTGCTGCTAGCAGAGCATGTCCCAACTGTTGTCAATTTATCAATGTAACGTGCACTAGTGGGCACAGTTTGAGCAGCCATTAGGACAGGTGCCTCTATCCATCACAGCCAGTCACTTATTCCACCTTGTCAGGAAAACTAAATGGAGCTTTTGGAGAAATGTAAACAACTCTCTAATGGACAATCAAAGCACCACTTTCTGAAGCAAACAAGAGGAAGGAATCTGACAGACATTCTTAGATTTTAATAGTATTTTAAGTGTTAAAAACCTTTTATTATGTTACAATTTAAAAATGGGTAAAGACTGAAAACAATGGGTCAGGTACATACACTGAGAAAATTGGGATTATGGGCCATTAGCATGCTGTGTGAAAAGAACACCTCTTACTTTAGAGAAATATGTCTGTCTTAATTTCTGGGAGGCTGCCAGCCTGTAAACAATAGCAAAGTAGGGCACCCCAAAATAAATCAGCTCAGTATATCTGCCTGAGAGGGGCTTTTCTCACAAGCTTTTCATCTTGATAAAAATACTTCCTCTTCAACGCGCAATTAGGTAATTTCGTTTACCAAAGAGCACCTTTGAATTCTGAAATGTTTAAAAGGTACTGTAAAGTAATGATGTTGATATACATTTTATATACAACTTGCATAACAGTGAAAAATGATTCTCCAGTGTAATCCCAAGGCCTTAGTAAACATTGTGCACTATCCCAACAGCACTGGTCATAGAGGTAAATGTGATGTGGGGTGACCTGAGAGAGCACCCAGGCCTCACAAACGATGCAGTGTGGAGGTGGTGACACTAATAGACTGGCTGTGCTATGACAGCTGCATCATTTGCTCATGACACCTTTTCCTATTAATTGGAAGTGATAATGTTTTTTTCTATAGAGAACTGATGATCAAATTAGGCATCCTCTGTGAAGGGTCTCTGCCTTTGTTGTCGAAGAGCTTTCCCCATTGCGGGGAGAGGCAGCAACCTGCAAGGAGCAAGGAGATTCCATCAATCTTGTGCCATGCTTGTGCTTCACAGGCTTTTTGCAAACCTAGTAATTAACTTTTGTCAAGCTCCATAAAAACATTAACAGGGTCCTGCTGGCCTCTGTGTTTAAAGGAACATTATTCCTTTTTCGGCTCCCAGTTTCTTGAGTAGAAAAAATCTTGCCCCCCACCCCCCCCCCAACTCCCACCCCATTTCAGATGCAAAGTTGCTGCAAGCACTGTAACAGGAGCCCTGCTCAGGGTTTCTAGTGTATAGTTTATGGATCTAATTTCTTTTTTGGAAATAAAGGATAACTTCCAAAGAAATGACATGAGTACAGAGCTTGTGTAATCTCCTTTTGCAGTGATTTTTCTTTGATTGATGTGCCATTAATACTTTAATTGGTAACAGGTGCAGCTGATTGTTGGTTCCTAAGCTGAAAAATTTGAAATTGAACATAAGGCTCTGATAAATTAATAAACTCCTCTTCTCCAAACAGTTGTTGCTATGAAGGAGCTAACTTTCCATGAAGCGCCGCTCCATCAAGCACACTGAATACTTTATGTTAAAAAGCAAAATGTTACTTAATGATAAATTAAAATTACACTAACAGGCAAAGATAAAACATAATAACGACACCCCCTTAAGGAAAAGAAATCACTAGAAAGTTATCTTGTGAAATGTGTTGTTTCTGTTGGCGCATCAGGGTGGCCATTTGGATTCCCTATCTCATTATTAAAGACATCTCCATCCATGAAATAAAAATACATTAGGCATGTGGGGACAGAGTGGGAGGAGCAGAAGTTGTGTAACAGATATTACATGAAAAGGTTTTTCTTCTGTTGCTGCTACCATCCCAAAATGTGAATTAGACCTCAGTGGCAACTGTGAAAGCCATGAACATGAATCTTTAAAGCGTAGCGGGTAAAATTTACCCTTGGAAGACAAGCAGATTGCTTGTACATTGATGAAACATGCTTAGGCTGTATTTTGGAGTCACAGAAGTATGGTGTAATTTTCAGCAGCCCTTACCCACGAGTCCACGTTATTCCTTCTCCTTCATCCCTTGCAGCCCCACAGAATACCAGTTTTTGTTGTACAGGTAGGCTTTGCTGTGAAGGGTGTTTCAGTCTTCCCTTCTGTGGATTGCCTCAGAGACACTGAGGGATATTATTGTATATTAAGTAATGTACAGTGCTCCTTTGTTAGTCAGATGCCAAAATCCTGGACATGCAGCTGTTCCTAGCAGACCAGTGACTCCCAGACCTGCCACAGCTGAGAGGATGAAATAATTTTATTCATTTGTGAAATAGACTCTCCTCACTGCTAAGGTACTGATAATTTCCCTGTGCTCAGGACCTATATTGTAAACTAGTATTTCTTTATCTAGTTCCATATGTATTATACATTAATGAAACTTTGTGGGAAAAATGGGTCAGTTTCTTAATACCCCAGGGCCCAGGCTGTGATGAGCATCAGTGAAATCATTGGTGATTTGGCAAGCAATTTCACTGAAAGTGAAAAATCAAATTGGTTTTTTGGTGTCTCATGCCATTTTGTGTGGTCTCTGTTTTTTATTGTGGATTTTGTATCCCACAGTAAAAATTGAACAAGGGTATGCATTTGCAACTTATTGTGCATAAGATAAGAGAGGGGAGAAGAGGTCACCACTGAGAAAACCTGATCATAAATATACAGAGACACATTTCTTCAGGGTTTTCATAGACCAGGTTGAAAATGTTATGCTTACTAGCAGAGTAGAGTAATGGAGGTACACTCTACAGATGGAGCTTCTAATCAGATTAGCAGTAGAGCAGTTTGAAAAGTGCTTTGGAATAAAAGGCATTATATAAATGCAAGCCATTATCACTATGGGGTATATTTTTCTCCTGATGTGTGTGCATAATTCCCTCTAGAGTTAATGGGAGATGCATGCATGCATTGAAGGGAGACTATACCTGGCAGTGTGCTTCTTTCCCACTAAAATAACTAGGAAGATAAAATTTGTTAGAGGGCAGAAAATGCTGGATCTGTTTTATAAGGTGTTCATTGAATACCAGTCAATCTGGTCTACTGAAAACTTTGTCACTGTGTATTAAAAGCTGTACTCTGTATCACAAAGAAATGAAGAGGTGACAGCAGTTCAAGTGATTCAACTGGTGGAAGAAATTATGGGAAATTGGCATATTAAGGGCCCTATTAGCAATTGTTTGAATTTTCTGGATTTTTTTAAACATCCCCAATTCAATGTGTCAGGGATATACATTTTGTAGTAAACATTCATTCTAAGAATGAGTTAACGTCATCCAACTCAAAAGTGTGGTGTCCTACTCAATCCTGAATCTTCCTTCTTATATTCATGCAAAATCTAAGAAGACATCTCTCGGATTTTCAATGTATTTTGGATTTTTCTTGTGGTGATTCAAAATTGTTACTCAGCTAGACAGTAAATGGGATGATCTGAGTCATCCTGCAAAGCTAAGTAATCCCACAGTCAAATCTTTGGCAGAAAACACTTGGAGGAAAACTTAGTATATCTGCTTAAGATGGCAAATGCTCACTTGATTTATAGTTGGTTTTACATGACTGGAAGCAACTTCATGCTCACTTCTCTCCTACTGTCATTCTTTTAGTGCAAATCTGTGCTCATGCACTGGATTTTGAGTTGGGCTCTAGCTCAGATAGTGAAGTTACCAGTTCTGCCTTCTCACCCCAGCAACTATCACCCTTGTCATGAGCCTCATTAGAATTACAGTTTAGAGCAGGATTCTGCAACACCAAGTCCTACTCTGAGTCAGCACCTAAAGCCATTACAAGGCCTGCAACAGCTGGAATAATGCCTCAGTGAGCCATTTCAGCCTTTTAGAATAGCCATACAATTGCCATTTGCTTATAAGTAACACTGCCTCTAAACAGAACATAGCATTTCTATAAACCCTATTAGTAAAATGACCAAATTATACAGAAACCCAAAAGTCAAGAATGCTGGGCAGATTTAATGTCACTGGGTAGGGGGGCTGAGAAAACTGAACAGCTATAAGGTAAAAATACAGACTACAATGGCATTTGAAGTAACACACATTTATTTTTATTCATTAAGTGTTTTTCTGGCTAACTCATTAGAAACCTCACTTCATCTACTATCCATTTTTGTCAATGTAGACTTTTTAAAAAGGTGATCTGTACAGATCCCCCAACATGTGTTTACCATATACCATGCATTATTGCAACCACTCACAACAAGGTAAATGGGGGAGACTATTTCACTGGAGTAAGTGAAGTCACGCTAGGCTAAATAAGGTAGTTGTTTAAAAATCTGAATCAGATTCATTGTTTACGGAATAACTTATTAGTATCTGTATGTTAAGGTTTTGTCAGGTGTTTCATTATAAATCCTCATTTTGGAAAGTTTAAAACTCCAGGGTAGCATTGTTTTAAATTACAGAAGCATAGATTTTACATAACTATAATGCTGTTTTTTAAAAATCCTATACCTAGAAAATATCTTTACTTCATTAAATGAAATTTGGCATGCAAGCAAGCCATAATGAAAAACAATTGGGCTTTTTCTTTTTTTTTTTTGGGGGGGGGGTGGGGGGCATTAAATAGAGTTTTTAATACAGAAGAGTTATTTCATTTTTTAAACTGTTTACATATGCTTGGCAAGCTAAACAGCCAGAATACTTAAAAAGCTGTCTTAGCAGGGAGCATGCCCAGTACCTGAGTATGGCTTAAAACCTAAACAATAGAATGAATAATCATAAGGCAAGCTGGTTCCCTCCTCTCTGAATTTTAGCCCATGAAAAAACAATCTGCTCCTATTAAGAGCCATGCAGAGTGTTTCCAATTGAGACTGACTTTGCAGAAGTCACCTTGGCTCAGGTCCTTGGGGGCTCCATCTTGTGTCACCCACCAGAGATGCCACCTGCAGACTATCGTGGTCCCTTCCCATCTTGGCTGCAAAAACGTTCAAGAGGCATGTTCAGCTCAGGCAGATCCAGGCACTGCATGGTAGACTGCTCTCAGGGAAGATAACGTGTGGCTACCGGCTGTCAAACCCCAAATTGCTCCCAGACAAATTTGGTTTTGGACATTATTATTCAGATGCCAGATAATTGTATTTAAACTTTCAGGACTCCCTTTCCACGGCCATGGGACTTCAGGTGTAAACCTGTATCTTTGTCATGATTTTACCCAGTTTTGCTATTCTCAATCATTTAACATTCCTTTAACATTAATTCAGTGAATACTTTGTTCAATAATTATGATAGTAAGATGTTCATTACAAATTTTTGTCTAATCTACTGAAATTCAAATTCTAGTTTAAAAAATATTTGCTCATATGGGTAGCTGCAATACTTTTTACAAGTTTTGTAGGCAAAAGTCTACAATTGTATGTAGGTAGTATCATTCCAAGCATCAGCATCCCAGCCATATACCCTGTATCCATGCATTGCATCTATTTCAGCTTCCCAAAAACGTCAAGAGAAAAGGTGACATAAACTTCCAAGTGCAGTTGTGCCCATTGTGTGACTTTGACTGTTTCATTAATCCCATCCAAATTGTTCCTCACCACTGGCAGTTCTTGCTTTGAGTTGTTTGCCTAGGAAGTTGTGCATGAAGGCCTGTGCAGTGCACTGCAGTAAAACTGGCTGGTTTGTAATATTTTTGCATGATTAAATTAGTTTAAATGCAAAAAGTTCAAATCAGTCGTTGACTTCAGGGAACTGACGGATGCAAGGGCATTTTTTGAATAACTATTTGTTGCACAATAGTGGTTTCACTTTAGATAGAAAACTTTCAGACACAAACTGAGCTCTGTTAGCAATACAGATTTTGTCTACCATGCATAATGAAACCAGCAAATTGGGTCCCATGGCCATAAACCTCACAGAGGGAAAGAAAACTGAGCATGAATCAAAAAGCTCTAGAAGGCAATAAACTATTGCTAATTTATATAACTTACAAGTTAAGGCCGAAAAATCAAAGTTAACTGTGGAAATCTGTGTGAATTTAAAAGAAAAAGCTGAATTCAAAACAAAATATGGAAGTGTAAGACTCCTAACTTAAAGATCCAGGTCAACATAAACTATATCAGAAACACAAGTCATCAAAAAGAGATCAAATCTCTTTTTTAATTCTTTCCCACTTTATCCTCCACTTGTGCAATTTGTCAGGGCAATACAGCATGTACAGCATTGACACCTCCCATGCTGTGTGTGGCCCTCTGCAATTTTGAACCATAATGCCAGCCTTCACTTTTAATTTCTTGACTCTGTCTGGTTTATACCTTAGCCTGCAGGTATAAAAAAGAACCCTACAGGTTTTTTATTTTGCCTTTTGTTAAAAATACGAAACTAGAATCTTTAAAAATCTCTGTTTTAAAATCCCCCAAATGCCACTTATTGACCTGATCATATAAGTTAAGCTTTAAACACACATATTGACCTAATTAAGTTAAAACCTATTTAGGGAGTTTTAAAATATATTTTACTGCATCATGGTCTATAAGAACCTCGTCATATCCATTCACATTTAGTTTGTTAAGTACACATTTGTGCATTTTTAAGCAGCCTCTGTAGGACTCCTTTGCAGTGAATGTGGCTGTGCCACTGACAAAGTTGATTTGTGAACTTTCCAATCTAACATATCACTAGAACTGAGTATTCTGTATGCTTAATAACCTTCTTTTTCTAGTGATTTCAATCACTTTGAAACTTAATGCAGTAAAGAATGACAAGAGATAAAATAATTAAAATTGTATGTATATTATTAAGCTTATCTTTCAGTCCTGAGTTACTGAATGCTTTCAAAAAGCAACTACCAAAAGTAGTTTGCCCATTTAATAGAAGGAGGTCCTGCAAATAATTTTTATTTGTAGTTGTATAAAGTGAACTGCACAGTGAGTTTGCTGCAGTTGAGTGGGGGAGAAGGATGGAACAGGGCAACCTAGAAGCAACCAAAAGGATTTTGGTTTTGACAGTTTGTAAAAAACTTTCACTCTTAGGACAAAAGGTGCCTAGTTTCAGCATGGAATTAATTTTTACAACTGCATTATAAAGCCCCTGAAAACGGGGGTTTCAAGCTAAAATGCTGACACAGCCTTAAACACTGTGTCAGAAAAGGAGAGAAAGGGGCACCATAATGCATATAACTTGTCTTCTTTCATTATTGCTTCCAAAGAAGCAGCTTGTTGCCTACCCTTAGGCATCAGACAATGTTTAAGGCATGTCTCATCATAGGGTGTGTGGAAACGGCCTCATGCAAACCCTCTTCTGAAATGAAACTGGTAGCTCATTCAGGTAGAATACACTGAATTATTTCCTCATTTTTTAATGGGATTTTTAATCTGAGACATACAGTCTCATGTGATTTGGAGGAAACAAATCTTATGTCTTATACATTCTTTAAATCTTATTTTAGGGTATAGTCTGCCACTAAAAATGGGAGAAAAAGTAATGATGAGCTGCTTGTGCAGATTTAAAGTACAATGTAAATTACTAGAAGATGATGTGGAAGAATCTGTATTGGGTTTGGCTGTATTTATGTCCTGACTTTTTTTAGGTGGCTTATTTAGTGGTTTGCAGTGAAAACAGCTTGTATCATGTGTTGCTGTAAGTGTGAGACTTTCCACATTCTTTTGTCAAGAAAATTATCTGAAAAGATAATTCTAATTAATTCTAAAGAATTGTTTTTCAGAGAGCTGAACTGAATAAAATACAAGAAGTTAAACAAGAAGATGGTTTAAAACTTTTTCAAAACTTTGCCAACAGATGACCAGGGAGGCAAACCAAATTAAATGAAAACAGATCATAGCATGGCTACCTCCTTGTTGAACAAATCAATTAAATATACACTATATTTAATATAATATATAATATATTATATATATATTTAATATACACTGACTCTTTACAGTGCATAATATTTAGTTTATGTTGAAGCAGCATTATAGAACTGGAGAAATCCCTGGGATGGTAGTGAGGCCAATTTAAGTTATGAGGCTTTTTTATAGCATTGGCAGCTACAATAAATAACAATTCAGAATCTGTGAGATATTAAAGGGAAGGGAGGGACAGGGTTTCACTCTTTTCAGTGCTGCTCAGGCTTGGGCTTTATTTCCACCTTAAAATCTTTACCTGGCCGTGATCTGTTGTTCCATTACTGGAGGGCAAAAATGGGAGGAATTGTCTGGGCTAAATTGCAATTAGGCAGCCCTGAGAGAGGCTGGCACCAGTTAACTTGGGATATTGGAGTGAAAAGGCCCGTAATCAGCCTTCGGTCATGTAGAACAATGCATAAAATTAAATTGACATTAATGAATAATTGTGTAATGAAAATGGAAGAGGAGAGTTAATTGCATGTTACAGTGAGTGTAATGCCTAGATAACCTTGCATTTAATGCTATTCTTAGCCCTGCTGCCAAGACTTCTACAGAGCCTCTCTCTGCAGGAAGTCATTAAAGCTGTGAGTAGATAATGCAGGCTCAGTGAAACCTAAGTGGCAACAATATAACAAGAGTTTCTTTCAGACCTTAGTGTTTTCAGAAAAAAAAAAGGGCGTGTTGAGGTAATTTGTACACATCAGAATGAAAACAGGAAAGTCGGAGAAATCTATTTGTAGTTTGTCGAGTTCCACAGAATTTTCAACTATTGTTGAAACCAAAGTCAATTCATATAATCAAAGACAAGACTGACCATCCGTGCTTGCAACACTATAATCATCCAGCTGTCTACAGCCAAAACTGTTGTTAATCACCTAGAACACCAAAGGATACAAAACACTTGACCTTAGACATAAGGTGACAGTGGGAGACATCTTCTGCACTATGCTATTGACACAGCTGGTTTGTGCTGATAAATAAGACTCCAGAAAAGTAGAATTTTAAAACTTGGTCTATTTTCTGTATCTTTGAACATCAGAATGAATAGCTGTTTATATGTGCCTGGATATTTCCCAAAACATTTAACTTGTATTCTCTGTAAAAAAAGATTCCTTCCCTGTGTTTCTCCTTATAGGATTTTGTAAATCAGATCTCAGAATAAGGCTTTTGTTTGTTTCTTTTTAACCTTTTGTATGTCCCAGGAGAGTTTACTCCAACAGAGATACTTGTTTTTGCCTTAGGGACATTGTTTGCTATCATGATGCTGTATTGATTACAGTGGGATCGTCCTTCAACAATATGACCCTGCTTATAATGTAGACTTAGCAGTCAGGAAGTTAAAAGGACTAGAGGAAAAGGACTTGCCTCATGAAAACCAACCAACCTCAAAACAATCAAGGGTCCTGACAAGTACATTTTTTATGTATATAATTTTGTAAATGCTTAAACATATGCTTACATTTCCATGTTAAGACCTAAATAATTTTCATAAAGTCAATGGTTTATCCTTGCTGACATTACCTCTGAATTATGGTTCTTTTTGTAAAGACAAAGTGTGAAAAACTAGTTCAGCAATAGATGGCTTTTTATTTGAAAAATTATTATATTCAAAAGGCTACTCTCTGCTGGTGAATACTACATCAGCTAATCAACATTTGCTATGTGTATTCTGCACATAGTTTGTGTGTTACAAAGTGATGTGAAGAGGAGCATCCTGTTACATTTTGGGTCTTGACTGACTTGGGTAACTCATCACTTAGATGGTATAGGTGAGCATTTGGATTCAGCCTCTATAGATAAGCTGATGACCTGCAGGCAACTTATCCACTAAAACTGCCTCCAAGGAAAACAAGGACCAGAATCCTACTTGCATGGATGATTTTGTCCCTTGGTTAATTTGTCTCTAAAGTTAAATACTTATCTTAATTTCTGCATTTCTGACATTATATTCTTTGGAAATGGTATGGAGAGTTCACATTACTACTAAGAGTGGTATAAACCCTTCGTTATCTGGGATCCCAACTCCATGGGCATGACCATGAGACTGGACAGAAACTATAGTGAGGAATTTTATGGGTCATGCCAGCATCTGAACCATGGCTGTAGACAGGCTCTTCAAAAAGCCCCCTGAACTTACCAGTGGTGCCACCATCTTTACCTCTTCCACTTAATTAGTTAACAATATTTCTCAGAAGCCTGAGGCTAAGAGACAGAATGAACCACAAAGGGTTTTTTAGGCTGCAAACTGTTAATAAATATTAGGTGGTGAGGAGAGTTATCTTGTGAAACTGAAAGGCAGCAATGAAACTTTGCAGAAGAAATGTTTTTTCCAGTGCCTAAATATTTTGTGGACCTCACTGTAACAAGGTAACATAGCTGAAGACTGTAATAGGTTTCAAAAAGAATTTAGACATTTTAGAATTTAGAGTACAGGGCAGTAAGAACATGTACAATTAAAATCAATAACATTACTAGAAGTGAAGAGAAAATTCCTGTTTCACAAGGCCTTCCATTGCTGCTTTAGGGCATTTGGCAGCTTCCTGAGTGATAACTGGTACCAGCCCATACTGGAGGGGATTCCTGGGCCAGCTGGAGCCTGCTTTTTCTGATGCTACCACTCCTTTGTCCCTGTTTCATTAATTGGCTCCTTCCCAAAATACAGCTCAGAAATACAAATCTGTAACTGCATAGTGTGGCCTTTATTGTATGACATGGTCTGTCACTGAGGCAGGACCAGATAATTTAGTGACATATTTTCTCAGCCATTCTTCATTGCAACAGTTAAATTTTCTCCTAACTCGTAAGGCTGCTTTCTTCAGCAACTTCTTCCTGTCCCATGTAGCCAGTACATGTGGTAGCTACTCTCTCTTCCCTCTCCAGTTAAAGGCTTTACTTTGTTCACATCTTAGTGGAACCTGTCCTATTTTGTGCAGTTAGAATTACATTTCCAGCAGACCCAGGCAGGGTGGTAGTAACTCAGCTTAGAACAAAACTTTTGATTATTTTTTCTGCTGAGCTATTGAGCATGACAGCAAAGATACTTTGTGCAGTGTACTAAACAGTTTGTGCATTTATGATTCCTACATTTCTTTCTAGTTACCATGCTGTGCTCTGAATGTTATGGAGGTCAGCTTCACATAAAACGTGGCCAAAGTCTTTGAACTTAAGTTTCTAAAAAGGGTCATGGATATTAGCAATCTGTTTGTAATGTGCACAACGTTGAAAGCAATCCACTTACTGTTTCATGATTTCAGATTTTCTGGATATGCTGTGAGTCATGCAATGCCCTGTTGAGTAATTTGCTATGTAATTCAGTACAGGGATGCTTGCTATTAAGAATATCAATGTGCCATGGGTGATATTGTTGAAAATATCCACATACTACACAAGGGCCTCTGATTAACAGGGATAAATACTGGTGGTAAATCGAAGCTTGTGTGAGTACTTATGCTTGCAAAAGAGCGAGTTTAAATTGTTGCCATGATATAGATATTAATGTTTTTGCCAGAGAGTGTGGACAGAGATAGGTGCAGGCTGATGTAAATGGGGGCCATGCAGCCCTGGGACTGCACCCTGTGATGAGTACAATCCCTGGTATTGGGATACTTCAATTTTGAACAATGTATCTTCTTTCAGTTTCTGCTTGTACTTCACCTGCTGCTTAGTGTGATGCATTATATAAGTGGGTTTTCGGTAACATGTGTCCCAGGCTCCATTCCTAATTATTTTTTCCCATTGAATGAACAAGCTGTGTTGATTTCCTTCCTTAAGCTGCCTAGCATGTGTTTTAAGTTGTTCAAACAACTGAGCACAGAATTATCATATCAGGTTCTTTGAGACTGCAGCACAGTGAAGAAACAGCTAAACTTCAGCCTTCTGCTACTCTCCCTTCCTTGGAAACTGCTATAAGGAAAATAGAACAATTAAGTCACTTTTAAGTCATTACCAGTTTTATCTCCTTAGGGGAGCATTAATTTTTTATTTTCATTTTCTGCATTCTTCTCTCCCAGAGTCAAGGATTTTGTATAGTTTGATAAGCTCTTTGCTTTTAAAATATGTGGGTGTGAGTCCATTTTTACTGTTTGCTTTGTGCTAGTACCAGTACATTAGCCTCTGTGGATTTTGTTAATCCAGATTTACTTGTGTGAGAGTTGACTCTGACCCAGAATGTGCCTCATGCAGTGCATTTTAAGGAATGGTAAAGTGCTTTCGTGAATTCTAGCTGAAGCTGAAATAGATGTTGAAGCTATAAAGACAATATGTGAATCCTCTAATAAAAACCCATAATTACATTGACTAGAATTCAGGGAAATAGCTGAACTATATTCAGCAGGACCCTAGCATTTGGCAACTCTCTGGGTGGCATAAATCAGTATATTTAGTGAATGTTTTCAGCTTATTGTCTTCTTCATATTTCTGTTTATATTGTGGAATTAATCTGATGACTCGCAGACACAGTATTGCGCTGAATTGCTCAAGGTTGCAAGTTGTAATGATCTTTCCCACATTCACACATGATTCTGACCAGATTACTTCTATGTTTTCTCTTATTTTCAAGGCCTGTGGACTTTGATAAAGGTCAGATCAAAAGGAAAAGAGCAGTCAAATGCAATTTGAGGTGCTTTATTAGAATAGGTTATAAAATAGGCAGATGGACCACTCCAAAGCGTTGGAGAAGACTTTAAGAGCATGACTGAGTTTTACTGTTGACAAATTGCTGATGAGGAGTGTGAGTTTTGCTACAGAAGACCTACTTGTCCATTCCTGGACTAAAAAAAATTATGAATATTAAGAGAAATCCAGTTCCTTATATAGCCCATATTTGACAAGCCTATAAAGAGGATAAAGAACATTTGATGACAGTCTGTAAGCATCTATCATTGGGAAAGCAATTTTGCAAAGAAGCTCTAAAAAAGAAGTATGAGATTCTGAAAGTTTAAGGTTTTGATAGTCAAGATAACTGAGCGTTGCAGCAGGTTAACAGCTCTTGTGTTTGGCTCCTGCTGAATAGTAAGCATTCATTAATTGTACAGGTTATTCCAAAAGTTGGAGACTGTTTTTGGCAAAGGAGGTGTTAAAGGATGACCACTGAGTCCTTGGCACACAGTGCTTACAGTACTGGTACCGCTTTATGAAATGCAAGCAGCTGTGGATGCACAGATGCTGAAGATTAAGAAGTGCCCCTGTCCCAGTTCTGCCACTAGTTCTGCTGGGAAAAAAGAGCAGCTTCCTCATGAAATGAATCTTCTATGTTTTTATAAGGAACACTTGCTTTTCTACCAAATTATACTGTTCCTAGATACTAGCAGTCATTTTGTTATGCGTTCCCTGCTCTGGTTGGATAATACTTTCTCTTTTAAATGGACATATGTTTGGTGAAAAATTTATGGAACGAAGTAACTTCTGTCTGATGCTTAAAGAAAGCTGAAGGAAGAGTATTGTTATAGTGGTATTTTATTACACTATTTATCTAATATGGAGGTGCAAGAAAAAATAGCTTTTGTTTCAGTTTTTCATAGCTTTTACACAAATATGTTGATTTCATAGAACCGACTAATCAATTAAATTAAGTTTTCTGATCTTACTCATTTTTAATAGCTCCATTATTCACTGTATCAAGAAATCAAAAGAATGATAAGATAATAATTTTCTCTTGGAACTGTGGAAGTTTCTGAATTAATTTAAAAGATACTGAATCAAGAAACACATTGGTATGATTGAGGAGCTGAAGCGGAATCTTTATTATTCAAGCTTGTTAAACCCAGTTCAGTGGGACAAATGAATTACAGCTATAACTGGAACCAAAAGGATCAACAGTTTGTGCATAAGTGATTGGTTTCTCTGAACACAGACCCTGCACATACCTTCCTACACTGAAATCAAGATTCTAACTAGATTAATAAACTGTATAAGTAAATAAAGAGCTGAACAATTGATTAGGTTAAGGAAATGCAAACCTTTTCATTAGAGTAATTGTTTTATCTGTGTGAAAGTTAACAAAATACAGTGGTCACAATGACACTTCCTTTTTTCCATAGATATCTGCATAAGCTTTAATCAGTATTAAATACTTGGCATGTATTTACATGTTATCTAAATTAAGTCACTGCAAAAAAGTTAAGTATAGTATGTGGTAATGGTAAACTCCTTCGAGAGCATGTTTTTTCACCTTGTTAAAGTAAAATTTTGATTTGTTTTCTCATAACTTACTGAAAGAAGGAATATGTTATACATTGAACAAGATTAGTTCTATTTTAGGCTCTATGTGCATGATGTAATTATTTAATACTGAGAAAGTTTGACTTTTCTGCTGTCATGCGGCTCCTACAAACTTACACCAATGATTACTAGAATTTTAATTGCAGCAGTACAGGCAGCTGGAGATTGTTATTATCTCCTGCATCTATAGCAATTATGTAGGATGCCACAGCAGTGGTCCTTTAAGAATTCCTGATGTTATCTATGTGGCTTGGTCTAAAACCAATGATGACAGTGTTACTGTTTCATCCTGAGAAACTGCCTGCGAGTGGGTTGAGTGGATGTAAGCTGGCTCAGGTTTAGCATGCTGATGCTCCTCTCACCTTGTCTTTGGTACCTGTTGAGATTGCCTGCCTATCTACATGCACCCTAAGCCTGGCCAAATCTGTGACTATAGTTATGAGGTTCTTCTCTGATTTCCTTTTTCTGTGATGAAGTGCTGATAAAGTAGTTCAGAATCAGCATCACTCTGGTCCTTACTGCAGTGGGTAAACTGACATCTGTCTCTGGAGTTTGGGAGGAGTCTTTCACATCAGTTAGACTGACTGAAATTATCTCAATCTATATTTGTTTAGATTGGAAAACGTGGTCAAATTTGTGGGAAGTGCTAACACAGGGACTTTTTTCCAACATTTTGCTTTGACTACTACTGGTTGCAATGAATTGATAATTATTTTTGCTTGGACAGTGATTCAGAACAACAAAGGTATCTGCTGCAGAGAGGGAGTCTCTGACACATGCTCATATGTGGCTATACCATTGCTTGGACTTGGACTTAACTTTCCCACCACCTTGAACATTAGCAGCCATACCTGAAAAAAATCCTGGCTACTGTTTGAACGCCACCTTTTATTCTGTTGTTATTTTAAAAATTAACATTTCTGTAACAAACATTAAATCACAGTTTGAAATATTGTCTAAAGTATTTAGATGGTTAAAAAGCAAACTTAGTGGAATTTGCAAAATCTCTGAATTTTAGGGCTTCAGTCCCATTGATTGAAATGAAAGTCAGGATGGCAACTTCATTAGATGCTCAGGAAAATCCTACCCAGCACAAAATGACACATTTCAAAGTCTGATTTTTGGGACATGTGTTTTCTGGAGACCCAGGAACAAAATATTTTTCAATTTGCAACAGATTGCATCTGAACAGACTTAATGATTCCCCACTCTTATATCAACCCAATACTAATATTGCACACACCATAAGTCTCACTTCATTTCTGAAAATTATCTGCAAGTAGTTTGCTTCAGCTCATGTCCCAAGAGCAACAAGTCTGAGATCTAGCAGACAGAAGAGTGTTTGAGAGTTAAGAAGGCCTTGCAGAAAAAGCAGTGCCCTTCTCAGTATGTTTCCATCTGAACAAAGATGTTTTGTCCTTAATCTGAGTGGATATGTGAACTTGAAATAACAAGTTTTTAAGTATCTAGCACCTCCAAAGATTTAGAGCTTTGTCATTTTTAGGCCAATAGTTTAATTGCATGCATTCTTCCATCCTTCCTCCCTGAGAAACTGGAGAAACAGGATGAATCAAAGGCGACTCCATTCAACCCAAACTTATTATTATTATTATTATTATTATTATTATTATTATTAGTGTTTTCTTTCTCAAATGAACTAAAAAGAAGCTCAAATGGCCATACCCTGATTTTTCAGCATGTTCATATTCCTTTTATAAAACTTTATCACTCTGGAGAGAATGAAACAATTACCAGTTTGCAAAAACATTACTTTTTATTTTGTTATTTTATTTCTTGTGCCTTGTCCCTTGCAAGCAAATTAAACAAATTTTTAGCTGGCAGCTGGGAGAATGACATAGGGATAAATGAGATTGTAACAAGAAAGGAGCTGCTGATTTAACCAGGTGGGGAAAGCAAGGATTACACCTCCAACCACAGGGTAGCTTGTAACACTGTCTCATTTAAAGACCAGCATGTCAGTTAAAAACTATAACACACATACTAATTTAAAAACAAACAAAACAAAATATAACAAACACATTCCAAAAGACTTCTTCCAGAATTCTGCAAAAGCAGAGAAATTCCTCTACCGATTAAACTGTTGTTTGCAAATATAAACCAGAACATCCCAGCTGTACTCCTGGGAACCACCAACTGAAATGAAAATGTTGCTCTTAGCCACTGCTGAAAAGAGGATGCACTTTGTCTTAGGATGACTCCAGGACAGACATTATTTATTTTCTCATTCTCCTCTTAAAAGTCCTTTTCATGTTCTATCACTCACTGCCATGTCTGTGTACTTCTTTCAGGGCCAATGTGTAGCCCTTACCCAGACACAAACTGCATGTTTATGTCTTTCCATGTTCAGAATCTTCTTGAGAGTAATCTTGTCCCATATGAATCTCTAGCCCAGAAGTCTGTCCACAAAATGGGCAGTGAAGTGCTGGACTTTAGCTATGCAGCAGCCAAAAGGAGGGCAGTGTAGAAGCCACATGTTCATCGCCTTCATGTGCTTTTCACACATCTAATGGTCATCTGAAAACCTGATCTAACCAGAGGATGAGGTGAATTGCTCTCAAATTATCATAGGGAAAGCTCCAGACAAAGTTCTCTAAGAGGAGATAATGCCAGAAAGGTTAAAGCTGTCCTGTCTCTCATTAGGTACATTTCACCTGAGCTTAGCTGAGAACATCAAGAGACTGCTTATGAGGAATACTGGCACAATCATGCATTACTTACACGGGGTGTGTCTGCTTCCTATCATGTTTTTGGCTCATAAATGCTTAAATCTATTGATACATTCTGCTGACTATAGCTAGGGATTAATACAAGGACTATACAGTTGCATGGTGCCCAGTGGAATCTATAACATCTTTATGTTAAGGAATGTGTATACCTCGTTTTCTTCCTATAAATGACAAATGTTTCCTGCCTTTTTTCCCCATCTCAACTGTGCTTTAGCTATGTCAATATTGAAATGTTTGCTCAGCATAGAGATTATTATTCCAGTTTGGAATTTTTATGAGACCCGGACCCACAGCTGACCTTCCTTACGTGAATTCTGGCACTACCTCACCATGAACACTTCCTAATTGCTGATTACAGCTTATCATTGCAAGAAGACACTTATAACCAGGGAATTGAACCAGTATGTTTGAATCTGTTCTGGGTCAGATCCAGCTGTGACTGAAACTGTTTTAGCTGAACTCTGATTCCAAGCCAGTAACAGTTTATTGTTCAGTTCAGAGTCCCTTACAGCAAGGGGACTTAATCTCCTCCCCTTTCCATGAGCATCATTTTTAGTCTTGGTCCAGTGTACTGGGTTTTTTAAAACCTGAAATTTAGGACGGGGGACCATGTTGCTGGTGAGAAAAAAAACGTCAGGAATACAGGTGAGCCTCGGACTAGCCAGAGCAGTGGGAGTGATGGAAGGGTCAGCTTGCTGGCAGGTAAAATCTCCTTTCTCTCCCTTGTAAAAACTCAAATCCATCACACATATATATCTTCTTGCCACTAGGCATAGTAGTGGAATCGCTGGAGGAAATTAAGTCTAGTGAACAACAGTCAAATGAGAAACAGCAATCACAAGAAGCAGTTTACCTCAATCTCACCTTAGCAGGTAGTCCCTGAGGGTAGCTAATTCCAGGGAAGAAAGTTTGTGACCATCTGCTGGTGTTTAATGTGACAAGGAAGGGAGAAAAGCACAAACATGGGGCAGGAGGTTTTTAAAGGCCTCTTTAAGTCAAGCTGTCCTCTTGTTGCACAGAATGTGCATGGGGATGTTGCTTTTCAGCTGAACTGGTGTTTTGAGCTGGAAAAGTCTTTGTTTTGCTTCAGTTTCAGTTTGAGATCTGGGATCAGCAAAATTTCCAAAATAACAATATAAGTTTACTTCCAGCTTTGGGAAACATTTTGAAACAGTTCACAGTTCAGGTTTAGTTTTCAGTCTGACTTCTTTTCATAATAAAAGTGTGAGAAATAGGACTTTCTTATTAAATCACTGACATTGATTTTAAGTGGGAAACTGCAGAAATATGTCAGATGTGCTCTACTCTACAGTAATCTTTAATTTGCAGTTAATAAAGTCAATGTCACAGATTACTTAATCATAGTGGAAGCTCCTGACTGGCATCAGTGCTCTGAGTGGGCATTCACATTTTTGGTAAAAAAGCAAAGGCTCTGTGTCCTTTATCTGCACGCTTGTCTCAGCCCAATTTCTGCTGGAGCAGTTTTTTTGTGAGGCGTTCAGTTACACACAAGAGTCAGGGTGTGGTGTGCTGCTGTCCCTATATGCTGATCCTGTTTGCAAGTCAAGTGGCTCTGTGTGGTGTGCAGGGCTTGGCCAATGCTTAGGTTGTTTCAGCTCATCTGAGATTACCTTTTGTCTTCCTGTGCAGGTGCTTGCTTGAGATCATATGAGCATTGTCCTAACCCTGGAACTAATTCAAGCAGTTTGTGGTTCTGCTTTGGTTTTGATAGTTAAGCAAACAGCTGTAGAAGAGAAGCTGGAAATGCATGTGCTACTGATTGACAGTCCCTGGAAGATGGGCTGTTGGTACATCTCACAGAAAAACCACTGAGCACAAGACACCAAACATCATCTGTTGGGGGTCACCAGGGCTTCTGCAGAGGGAAATGCTGCCTCACTGACCTGCTCTAACAGCATTAGCATGTAGATAAAGAGCCAGTGTAGATACAAATCTCAACCTCAAAAAGCCTTTAGTAGTTTTTCCTCACCAAATACATCTGGACTGATTCCAGAAAAAATGGTCTTTTACAGATTGAAATCTGGTAAAATGATACCAACCAAGATGTAAGATATAATCATGTTTTTTCAGGATGGGGAAGAGTTGGTGGTGTCATCTCCCAGGGTTTGGAGAGGAGAGGAGAGGGAGGGGATGATGAATGATCAAGGTGGGGGGAAATTAACAAAATTTGCAAAACCATGAAGGCAGAGGATGAGCTGAACTGCTATTCACCAACTCTCACAAAGCTACAGCTAGAGGCAGAGATAAAAAGGCGAAAGGATCATTTTGCAATAAGACGTAATTCCTTGTAAGACTAGCAGTGAACTTCTGGAACTTCCTGCTGTAGGTGGATGATAGCTGCTAGAGTGCTATCTCCTTACTAAAGTCAGAGGTGACATACTGTCTAGAGCAGAGACACTGGCAGAAATAAAATATTTTAAATTTCTATAAGGATGTGACATTTAGCTGGTAAACACCATTTACTCCATAAAGATAGAAACATACATATATACGTATTTATGTATGTATGTATGTATGTACACACACACACTCATACACACACGTATATCTCACTGTACCTCTTCTGTTGGGAAATTCTCCTACCCTACCACATTAATATACCAACTCTATAATTGCCTCCCCTTCACAATTTCCTCAAACCAAACGCAGGCTATCTTCTGACAAATGAAATCTTGAGATTTGTGTCCGCTAGCAGCAGAAAGCTTACTGACATTTCACTATTTTTTTGTTTTATATGGCATTGGGGTTTTAAGCTGTGACAGGAGTGTTTCTGGCGAGTCATGGAATGGTTTGATAGTGTCAGCAATCTGGCAAATGTGCACCTTCTCAATTTGGCATCACATTTAATAGTTTCTCTCCGGGAGAATATTTCCAGATACATTGTGGGGAAATAATGATCGGATGTTGTCTATTTTGGTTGCTTCCACGGGATTAGTAAGAAAGCAAGGAATGATGCATACCATCTTCCCAGGTAGAATTTTAAATTATATTTCAAGGTGTGGGAAGAGCAGTGCTTTCTGTGAGCTGTTGCTGTGAACAGGACAAGTGTCCTTCAAGACCAACCTGCCATCAGCTGGAGGATTTTGCCTCCCTTATTAACAATTGTTACTGGTAAATGCTTCCAAGGAAGGCAGGATGCTTACCACCTGTGCTTGTGGTGGCATCGTTAACTGGTACACAAGTAACAGTGTCTTTGCTTATGCAGACTGCTTCACCTTTGCCACAGAGCTTTGTGGTATTGATGTGCTCCAGAACCCCGGTGGCTTCTGGTCTCAATAGTAACTTCTTCCACTTCTTGTCCCTTGTGTGCTAAGAGATGTCTGACTGGTCTCACCTGCCCCCAGCAGTCCTACCGGCTGTCAGTCCCTCATCGGGTTCCTCGTTGTGCTCTGCCCAGTGTGGCAGCATGGGACAGTTCGAACACGTTCCACCCACCCAGCTCTGGCTTCATAGCTGAGTCTGGATGGGATTCAAGCTCTTGGATTTAATTAGAAAGTTGTGTGTATTTTGGGGCCTACTTAATTGATTTAGCAATAGCCCTTGTACCCAGACCCTGTCCTACTGTCAGCATAGGTGCCTCCTGATAAGTCTCAGAGTGCATTTTTGGTCACCAGAGAGCATTTAAAATTTATATTTGATAGATTTCATTATGTCATGTTGTTGCTGTTGCTCCTGTAGGCACATTAAGAGAGGAAGTGAAACAAAGTGTAGCAAGTCCTATAGGATTAGCTGCGTGGGACTTCATGCCATATAGGGAGGAGGTCTATACAGAAGCTTATGTCAAGTATGTACATCTTTTCAAATGCACTTTATGCAGATTTTGTTGCTGAATGCTGAAGAAAGGGTCACTGCAGTTATTTCATTCAGTATTTATCTCTCAAAGCACAAATGGTTTAGAATGAAAGGGACAGTTGCAGTAAGTTCTTCCAAGTGATGCAGTTGGCTGGTAACCAAGAGACAGCACCATTCCTTGCTGCTTGACTGCCCTGCAATGTCAGCTGGACCATGTGGTTTCACTTCTCAGAGTATAGTTTCTCCATCTGTAAAATGAGAGCACTGCAGAGCAATTAAAATCAGTGGGTGAAAGGACTGGTGTAGGAATTGCATGTTTTATTCTACAGTTAAGGTGATACAGGCAACTGTACTATAAGACAACCTGTGCATCTAGAAATTATCTCCCTGTCATTCACACCTACTTCACCTCTCACAGAGGTATCAAATATTCTATTAACATCATTTTTAATGATTGTCTACACAGGCAAAGATCTGTGCCACATAATTCTTTGTTTGTCAGAATATAGGTCACTGAGCCAATGAAATTGCTATGACTATGAAAGAGCGATTTTATCCACTTGGGGTTTGGGGGGGGGGGAGGTGTCTTTAAAAACATTTGGGCTATAATCATATGTGGGAAGATCTTAGTGTCTGTAATTTTATCCAACAGCCAGAAGGTGGTCTGGAGAAAGATACTGCTTTTTGCATACCTCTTGCACCACTAAGTTTGCCTTAATCATCTCCTCCAGCAAGAAGATTTAAAGACAGTCTCCTGTCTTAAGAAAGTAGGTATGTAAGAATACCCTGACTTTTTTGTCTGCCTTAGTGGAGGGTTGAGAGATTTGCGTTTCAGCTGACTCCACAAACACCTCTGTGTTACTGCTTTTCATCAAAAAAAAGAAAAATAATTGCAGCTTTTGATACCTGTTGTCCTTAATGCTAGTGCTGGACACAGTGGCCTGTCATGAACAACTGAAAAGAAAGATTTTGTGCATTATTTTCTTCAACTTTTTTGGGGTGATAGGTTTCTTGAATGTTAAAGAGAATTAGCTCAAGACTCAAGTTTTTTTTTTTTTTTCAGTGTTTAATTTTACCTCAGCACCTATGGGACACAAGCTATTTTTGGAGCAGAGATCACAATTCCCAGCCAGCTCTCCCATACTCTATAACAAACCTTCCTGTTTGTCAGTGTGAAAAGTTCAATGTTGAATCTTGTTACAGAAGTTTGCAAAAGTGACCATGCTCAGGAAAACTTATGTCCTACAGTTTTCAAGTTTTTCAGGTTTATCCTGACAAGTAGAAGCATTCTGTTTGCAGCATTCTCCTACAATATAGCATAATAGCTGCTTTAAGAGTTTTAGGAATTGTGCATTAGTCTGCTTAATACAAAGTTCTGTAGACAGGTTATAATAAGTTGCATTGTGATGCTTTTATGGGCTATATTGAATCTTTTTTGTATTAGTGCATAAAGACCAGAGAAAATCTCCATTCCTACAGCCAAAGAAACACAGAATTTATTCTCATTATTTTCCTACAGAAATAACACACTGGATATGTAACAGAAAATGAAAGGATGTTTTATGATTTTGTTTCATGTTAAATTACTTGCAAAAATACATTAAGATCAGTTACATGACAGGAAAAATTGTTCCTACTAATTTCCAATGATCTGCACTGGAGAGGCTGCCTAGACAAACAGACAGCTGTGTGAAAGGCTTTCTACAGGTTCCTCATCCTGCAAGTGTTGATCTTTTGACAGTTCCTGTGTGGTGGAAATTTCTGAATAAGGACTTGCAGACCCCTGTCTTGATTTTCAGAGAAAACAAACACATAAAAATCAGATTGGATTTCATCTTTTTTTGGGTAAATATATAGTACCTAGTAGATTGAATTTTTTTTTCCTCTTTTTCGTATTCCTTTTGGGTCTAAATGCTTTGGTCTAACCAGGCCACATCTAAATCAAATTGAGTAAAAGGAGAGGATGGAAGGTATGTGACAGATGTGCTCCCTCTGAGAGTATAATGATCACTGGTCAGGCTGCTGCACAAAATGTAAAGCAGAGGAATGTTCCTCCATCTTGCACCTGGAGCCCTTAGACTTCAGGAGTGTTCTGTCCATTCAGAGAGAGCCTCCGCCCTGGGGGCAAGGCTGACTGCCCCCAGTGAAGTCTCTTGTAAGGAAGTAGAGAGAACAAAAGATAACTCCACTGTGCACACAGGTGACAAAAAGAAAAGAGCAACACCAGAAATTCATCCTTTGATGTTCATGGGGAAAATAACACTTTATTTTATTATTTTTTAATGTTTATGTTTGTGTTTTATGTCCATTTTCAACACTTCCTTCAGGAAAGGAAAACTGAATTGTTAAATGGAATAATTTTATGAAGTGAAATCCCAGCAGATACACTTTGGAATAGATCCTTTCAAGTAAATGGGACTATGCCAACTGAAGATGCTGCCCTACACTGAAACCGTATCCACACAGCTGGTTGATACACAAGTCATTCGTGGTACCTTCTTTCATAGCAGAATTGCATTTTGATGGACCACCACGCCATTCTTTGCATGAGTAGATAGTTCCAACTGTTGTCCTTGAGTAAATTGGTGCTGCTGAGCATTTGTACAACTGGGTGCTGACTTATTCCCCAGTATTGTCTTTATTCTAATAGGGGAGCAATTTCAATAAGCGCATAATTTATAAAGGGCTGTGGAATCCTTCAGGATGAGAGATGCTATGAGATTATGAGATGCTATGAGAGATGTAAATATCATGCACTGTATTACATTCAAGACATTGATAACTTTTTTCTCTTTTACTTCTTCTATGAGATAAACTGAGGACAGGGAGCATGTTTTGCATTTCTGGGCCAAGGTGATTTAAAGAAGGGATGTATGTATTGTTCATAGAGCTAAGCTCTCCTTGATGCTGCTGATCAGGTGCTAAAGCACCAAATGCTTCCCCTCCCATTCACGTGCCAGACCAAGAAATGTTTTTTTGGGCGTGGTGTAAAAGGTGTGACAGCAGCTAACTCCGTCCCCCTGGGATCTCTAGAAGCCTCTCATCTGCTGGTACAAAAGCTGCCGGCAGCTGCAAGGCTTTGCAGGAGACACAGTCCTGTTAAAAGGACGCGGCAGTGTGTTCTTCATAGCATTCCTCTGTCTCTAGCAGCCTGTGTTGCTAGTTAAGACTCTACAGGGACAGAAACCATGGCCAGTAGCCCCTCATCAGAACAGAGCTTGTCCTTCAGGAACCATGGCCCTTGAGTTGCAGGAAATCTCACTATTAACCTTCCCAATGTGGAGAAAGATTCTAGGTGAAGAAACAACCTCATTTATATTCATGCAGACTTCAATGCCTTTCTTATAAGATCTTACAGCATTTTAAACTACTTTAGCATTCTGTTGGATACTCTAAGAGTCTCCTTTCTGGTTTTGGTTTTTTTGGTGGTTTCTTTGTCTCAAAAGGGGAAATGTATAGGTACATAAGACAAATAAAAGCACAGTCATGAAGTTATCTAAGCAAGAGGCGTGGTTTCTCTGTTTTTCGTTGTTTAGGGTTTATTTTAACTTCAAAAAACTTTGCCTGGAATTTTAAGTTTGAGGTGGAAGTGTTTGTCAACTTTAATTCTCTGCAGTCTGCCTCCCTTATCCCTAGCCGTGTCATTGCTCTGCAGAACATCAAACATTGGAGGGCAATGGTGACCTGTGTTGTTTTAATCTCAGACTAAATGGTTCTTTTGTTTTGTTTTAAAAATGAGCCCTTAACTTCTGTAAGCTCCATTCTTCTCCAGAGCTTTGCAGAAATAAAATACATCAAGATGAAGGAGGCATACTATGACAAAAGTGGTGGTTTTATTGAAAGAGAGCTTTGTGGTATTTTGCTTTTGAAATGTTTAACACAGAGTTTAAGGATTGGCAATTTGTTTAAAGAAATGGGTAAAATATTTAAAACCGCCACTTTATTTAAACTATTGTGCCTCCTTCAGTAAACATTCAGTACATGACTGAACCCTGTATGAACTTGTGCTTGTTGCTGGCTAAATAGGTTCTGAGCTTAAATGAAAAGGGGCTGCTATTGAGCACAGGACAAAAAAGTTGCATGTGCTTTTTTTTTTTTTTTTTTTTTTTTTTTTTAATTTGCCCACACACAAGCTCTTACCCCCCAAAATACTGTGTTCACAGGATCTTTTATTAAAACACCATTTTTTTTCCTAGGCCTCAAAGTACTAAACTGAAAGCAAGCTGTTAACAGAAATGAGTAATTATTGAAGCTCTAACAGGCAGCTTTCATTGAAGTTGATTACAGCAGCCATATAATCACTTTTACGGATGCTGTAATCACAGTAGCAGGGAATGCTTGGCTTGGTTCTTATTGTTTTCACTCAGGGTGGAGGTAGGGGGCCTGCAAGAAACCCGTTTTACCACCTCAGTACAATTTCTGCTGTAAAGGAAATCTACACAGAACTGAATGAAGCAGAGAATCATTCATTCTTTCTTTATTAGCATTTTCCCCTCCCTCACATGAGAGTCTGTTGGAGCCAGGAAATTGCTGTTATTCAATATGCAAGCCAGAGGTTGTAATGACCATTTGTGAGGGTATGACCAACAATTACAGACCTTAATGAATAGGAGTAATCTAGTTGAGACTAAACACTAGTAGCAACTCTGGTGCTGTCTCTGGTTAAATTAAAAGAACAGCAATGCAAAGGAAGTTAACAAGAATTAATTAGTTAGATCAAACTGAAAACCTACTCATTAGTGATGTTATAGGCAAAGTAAAAGCCTATCTTCAGTGCAATTAGGTAGACAAATGAATTGTACAACTGACTGATTCACACCTGCTAACAGCTAAGGGCTATAGCTGATATGTATGGGATCCACTTTTTACAGTTCATGCATACTTGCATAGTTTAATGGATCTTGCATTCCTGAATCAGCCTTCATTCCCTCACCTTGTATTCATGTATTTGATCCGAACATTAGTGTTGCTTAAAGATTCTGACGCAATGTGGCTGCAGCTTTTAAAAGTGTTCATAGAATTGTAATGTCTAGTTAATCTGCCCTGCCATACAGAAGGGATCTCAGTTGGCAGATCTTTCTTCTTAATTTTTTGGGGAACTGTTTAAGGATTATTGTTCTTGACAAGCTCTTGATTGTGTTGAAAGTGGACAGATCTGTGGAGAAAGATCATGTCATCAGTTAAAAGAATAATCCCATGATTCAAGATTTTGACACTTAGAGAAGAAAACAATTGAGAAACAAAGGGAAAAGTCAAAATCCTTAGAGCTGTGGAGTAGCTCTTAGACACCTGCAGGTCTGACTGTCTTCAGATGTTGTATTTGCAGAAAAGTCTTGGAAATGGATTCATGGAAAGCAACCAGAATGGCAGTGATTAGAAGAACACAATGGGATTTTTTCCTCTCCTCAGTTGCATTTTCTTTCCCTGCTCAAGACAATAGCCCTAGGTTTAGGTACTGCCTATGTGGAAACAGACTTACAGAACCAAACTGCAGTGTCTGACATACTCTCTACTATTCTGGCTGACAATTAATTTGAGATTCAGAGGACACAGTGGTTAATTTGTACATCGTCCTTCGCAGGGGGCAAACTGAGAATCCACACAGTGTACTCTGATCCCTCTTTCTGACAGCATTTTCAGTCCAGGGTTTTGTCGTGGAATTTTTTACTTTGTTAATATTTCACAAAAACCCACAAGTCTCTAATGCTCTGTGAGGCTGCCACAATTTCTGTATGTTATGAAGAAACTTGTTTACTTCATTGCCATGTACTCGTGTTGGGGACTTAACTATTTTGGCTCTGTTTTGATGCAGAGTTTTGGTCTAAAGGAGTTTTATTTGTGTTCAAAATAGCTCAAAAGCAAAGCAGACATAATGGGAAGTGCATCTGAACCTAATTTTTTTGAACTCTTTAATACAACATAGTTTATTTTCTGTTATTTATTTATTTTAACTGCCTATCTTAAGGAGAAAATTCCCATAAAGCGTTTGCACTATAGAATAAATAGCCTCTCTGACATGGCTAGTTTCAGGCTTGTTTTCAATTTAAAGGGGGAGGTTTGAATTTAAAGTACATGATTTAGAGATTTTTTTATTAGATCTTAACAAATGACATCTCTTATTTACACACAAGAGACTGACTCCCTAAAAATTTGCCTGGATATGTAAATCTCCCAGCTAGATATACACATAAAATGGATTTTTTGGACTGAAAACCAAAGTAAATGTACCTATTACAACAGAAAGACCCCTCTGAGTCCTCTAAAAGCTTTTTTTTTGGTGTATGGCTTCAGTGTATGTTTATAGGCTTTTTTTTTTTAACAAATGGAGCCAAATCCAGGTTTAGTATAATTCTTTGTATGTATATACACATATTTGTAACCCTAGCTTTCACCTAAAATAAGAGGTTGATGCACTTCCCTTGTGCTAATGGGAATTATATTGAAACAGGTCACTGTTGCCTTCCCAAAGCTGCTGTTTCCACAGCAGGAGCAAGAGTCACCTCCACTAGAAGAAAGTGGTATCTGAAAATGTCTGTGGTGAAATGAAACATTTCCCATCTTTTGACTCTGGGCTCCACCTCATGAGGGACTGAGACTTGGTGCAGGACTGGGTCTCTGGGAAAACCTCACCTTCAAGCAGCCTTTCCAGGAAGGGCCCAGGGCATTAAAGTAGTGAGGAGTTACAGGAAACCAAGCGCTTCCTTCAATGCCTTCCCTCCCCAGGTCTCATGGGTGCAGCCAAGCCAGGCAAGGGGCTCATCCAAAACCTTTCCAAAGTTGCACAAGAGCAACTTTGAACTTAGTGTGTTTCTTATGTTGGGACAAGGCTGTAATAATTTGAAAGTGGACAAAAGGATTTTTATCAAGGTTTGTTTTTCATAAAGTTATTTCCTTGCTGACAGACAGGTTTTAACCTTCTGGAAAGAGGGGTTTGTAATAGAAATGTTGACACAACCTTCCTCTAGGGGTGCGGCTGCACTGCTGCAGTGTTGGTGTGTGGACATTACAGTAATAGGGCACTGACCCATAACTGACAAGAAGCAAGGCTCCAACTGCATTATAAAGGTCATTCTCCTATTTGTGAAAATGCAGTGTGTTTTCTTGCTCTACTCCCTGAGTTTTCTGTTCTCTCTTCCCTCGCCCACCTCTGCCCCAAATCCAAGCACTTTATATGTTTAATTCACTGGCATGTTGAAATTTTTAGTGTTATTTTAAAAAAAAAAAAACCCTTAACTACAGGAACTAAACCTGTCTCTTATAATTAGCTAATCTGTGTTCAACACAGGATACCCAAAAAACCCCCAAACAACGAACCAAGAAGGAAAGCCATTTTTGCAGTTCCTGTAGGGCCACCAAAGTTAGATAAAGTATTCTCAAGGTTGCTCTAAACTACAGCAGGCTGCAGTGGTGATGGAGCATGCAGCAAGCCAGATGCAAAGAGAAAATGGCTCCAAATTGCCTTTGCTCCACCTGATCTCTGTTATCTTCCATAGCACGGCTTAGGCCTGAAGCTATGGAAACTGAGTATAGGAACTTAAAACCATTTGAACTCTGTATGCACATCCCCTCCCAAAAAGAATGATCTTTATTGATTCCCTCACCTTATAACCTTTTCCTTTCAAATGTTTAGGAAGGAGCACTACACACAGCAGAGACCAAATGAAGGGGCTGTGTGCTGCAGTCTGCCTTCATGGCACCAAGGTGCCTTCTAGTATCTGAGAACAGTAACCACAATAGTTGATGTCATGAGACTGATTAAAACTAACTGCCCTGCCTGTGAGGTAGAACATTAATTGAAAATGTGCAATTTGTACAATAGGCAGTAGTTAATTATCTGCTTCTTTGAACTGCTTGGTGTTTGGGATGGCTCTGCCTGTGGGGACCAGAGGCATGAAACAAAGACGCAGGCAATTTGAATGGGTAGTTGATACCATTTAAATGAGTAGGAGCTGTTAAAAAAAAAAAAAGTATGTTCAATTCTTAACATAATTTTAGATCTCATTTATAGTAATAGACATTGAGATGCAATTGCCCTACATAAGGGTTGTTGAAACTATGTTACACAATATGGTCACCTTAATTTATGCTAAACATCAGTGTAAAAACCTGTTTGTTGCTCTGTAAACAAATTCTTATCAAGTGATCTAAGAAAAAGTAATTTTCACTTAGTGGCAGCGTAGGCATTTAGAGTCAAAGATAAGCATTTCTGATTTAACCCAGTAGAGAGCAGTGGTGTGTATACACGCCTAACACATAATGATAATTTTAACATTTAATACATAGAACCTTGCTTACATCATCTGGGGCCTTGACGTATGTTATCCTCCCCTTTTTAATTTTGAGTCTAATACATAGTTTGCAACCACAAACATATACGTACCAGTGCATACAAATTTAGTAAAATGCTTTATTTATTGAAATCTGTGACTCAATTCTACTTGTTTTCTTCTATCAATAATAACCTCATGACTGCTTCTGAGTAAAATGTAAAACACCTAATAAACTGCAATAATTGTATTCCAAAGATAAAAGAACAAATATTTAATTTAAACATTTATTTACTTTCTAATTCTGTGATAATTTTTAATGTATATCTCTCTAACTCTATCTGCCTACACAATGAGTAGTGTTCATCCATTGTTATCATTAAGATCAGTACATGGTTAATCAATCATAGAAAATTGTTTTATATCATATGCAAAAGATTATTAATGCCGTATTGTGTAAAAGCTTACCTAAGCTGATGTTCTCAAAACTGAAACATTTAATCACATTTGTCATATATTGAGTTTTTTGCTGAATATACAAGACTGTGTAACACTAATTAAAACAGTGTGCAACAAGGAACACACTGGGAATATACTGATAAAGAAGACAGATGCACAGAGAGTGACTTCAGTGAAAATGATCTAAGTGATTTTTTTTGGTAAAGGAAGAAACATCAGACCAAAGCAGAACCTCTGTATCTAAGGTTCTCAAAACATCTTAGTAGTTTGAAGTCTTGTGTTGGACCCAAAACTGAACAGGAACTACTAATACACATCCAAAATCTTCTGAGATTTTGGCCTATGGCACAAAGATTCACATGAGACAGCTGGTCTAAGGTGCTCAAGTACCACAGTGATAAGTAATGTGTAAGCAGTGTGAAACTTGATGAGTCTCATGAAAATTCTCTGTGAAGGAAATCTTGAAATGGCAGGGTATTAGTGCTGTTAAATCTGCAGCTGGGCTCTAATCCTGCTTCACCTTGAAACCTAACCTTTTGAAGGACTATGCTCTGCCAGTCCTGTTGCTTCAGAGTGTGGTACAGCAGTCACCTCACACAATCCTCAGCGCCTTTGTAGATCACACTACTCATTGTCTCTGTTGTGTTGCTCCTTGCTGTTCAGTTCCTTGGGCTGGGCGGTGCTTGGTACAAAGCCAAGCAGTGTTTGTGTTGCCTGTTGGGGAAGGACAATGAGAAAAAAATCTAGAGGTCGTTTTTCCAACTCCATTGGTTGAGTTGCTGCAAAGGTTTGAGGGCTTACTGGATCCTTGGATGTTTCTTTATTTGTTTTAATCTACAGCTGGCTTGTCTGGGGAGGCTTGGTTGCTGGTCTCTGCTCACTGAGGTGCCCATTCTTTTTGGAGGTATCTCTGAAGTGCCCATTCATGGAGGAGCAGGAGGCTGGGACTTGCAGGAGAGTGCCCTGCCACAGGCTGTGCAGCATGCCTGGCTCCATGCAGTGCCTGGCACAAGGTTACCAGTGGCAAAGCAGCACCAGTGCTGGGAAGTGAGGTCCTGCCACTCACCCTGTCCCTGGAGAGCCCAGAAGAGTTGAATTTGCAGCTGGCCCCTGCCACATAAGAAGTCTTGGGAGGGGAGTGAGAGAGCAGCTGCTGGTAGGGACAGGAGGATGGAGGGAGGCAGCTGGGAAATAAGTCACCAAAACCACCTTCCTTGCTCAGATAACACGATGGGCCTCATCCCAGAACAGACCTCTCCCTCCGAAGTGCTGCCAACCAGCAGCTCAATCACTCAGCCCTTTGTGCAGTCTGGTAGGGAAATGACATGTGACAGGTCTGGCAACCAGCAGCTCTGCACAGACACGAGGGAAGCTGTGTTCAGGCAGCTGCCATTGCACTGGCTCCTCAGCTGCTTCCCCTCTTTCTGCTTCTCCCAGGAAGAGGGAGTGTTTAATGTAGAGTCATAGCTGCACATTGAATGATGAAGGAAGGAGAATGAGCAGCCTTAAGAGTTCATACAGCAGTGGCCTTCTCTGTTCAAATACAACCTTCTGGAGATTTCTCAGAATGCAGAGCTACTCAGGAATGAATAATGCCTTCTATTTGTATGGAAGGAGGACCTGTGGTCAGGGAAACACCAGTTCTGGAAAAGTTTAGGCACTTATGCTGACCCCCAGGTGGTTAAAGTAGCAGCTGAAGTCCTTAGTGTATAAGCAGGGTAGCATTAAACAATAAAAGGGAGATTTTAACCTTTATGCTTATTATCTTGAGGCTATGCTGGGAATTTGTGTGCACCTTTGGCCTTCCTATTTTAATAAGAAGGTTAAGTGCAAAAGTAACACTGCAAATTAGTTAAGTACTGGACAAAATGTTTGAGTAAAGCTTTACAAAATCAGTATGTAAAAATATGATTGTGCTATAATGGTATAGTGGATGTCCCAGGACAAAAAGCATTTCTGTGTATTATATTGTATAAGCAAGTAGAGAAGGGCATAAGAGACTGGTGGCTTCCCAGACAAAGCACAGCAATCTAACTACAAGTAAGGCCCATACTTCTAATGAACAAAGTGATTAACCACTGGGAGAAGCTGTACTCTTTTCCAGAGAACATCCTACACCTAACAAGTAGTACCATTCAAATGCAGTTAGCATTCCATCATGCTCACCTTGATCAGAGGGTCTGGTATCTGCCTCTTTCATTTACCTGTTTAGAATTTCCCATGCTGCTGATGAAAAGTAGTGTGACACAGTGGAAGAGCACTGAAATACGTTACTAAAATTTCTTGTGAGTTTACTAGTCTTAACTCTGTGCAATTCTGGCAGTTAACAGCTCTGAAGGACTAAATGGACTTGGTTGCCTGTAAGGTTTCTGGTTAAAAGACCTCTAATTTCCACAATGATCTTTTGGGTTTTTTAGAACTGGCACTTGCAGTTTTATCTGCTTGAAAATAGGAAAATTTTGCAGATAATATGTGTGATTTTCTGTGGAAACAAAACTTGCTTGGAGTGGAGTTACTACTCTGAAAGGTGAAGTTCCTGTTCTTTCTTTTACCGGCAGTTAGTGTGATTATTAAAATATTGCATCAAAATTAGAATAAACATTGCCTGGGAAAAGTTACGTAACTTCAGCATGAGCACAGTTCTCTTTCAGGTTTTGTTATGGGCATTTGATTTTGCAAATATTTTCCAATTCTTTTTACTTCATGGAACTGGCTGTGGGAGGTTTAGTTTGTTTTTTCTTCCATGCTCTTCTGTTTCAAGTTGACATTTTTGCAACTCTACTCTGGTGTGGTATATTATCTCCACTTCTCACTGCTCCAATATATTTTCCTTGGGATAGACATGCATATTTAATAACTAGGAGAAGGATTCTTTCTAGATGCCATAGAATTGGATTATCATCCCATTAGGCATGAGGCCTCATGTAACCAGGGACACTTAACTTTTGACCTTTGTGAGAAAGATCATTTAATTTAACTGCTCTTTGTATACAGCTGAACCAGGTGAATCTGGGAAATTCTCAACTCAGTTTTATGTTTGTTTAACAAATCAGGAAGGGCTTTTAGCTGGAACAGCTGTGATTTTCATCTCTTTTGATACTATCCTAATATGTTCTCAAATCCCTGCCTAAGATTTATGTCCCATATATGGGAAGAATTGGAAGGAGATAGACAGATAGATTAGATAGATTGCACTCAACTATATGTTATGCCTAGATGTTTATCACAGCTTTATAATGACCGTATAAACCTAGATGATAGCACAGATTTGGCTATGGCTCAATACTTAAATTTAAAATGAAAATGTCATTTGAAACCCAAATGAAAGAACACATTTAGCTACACTTGAACAGTACTCAGCAGGTTTGGGGCATATGTGGGTTGTATGTGAGGGTTTCAGACCTCTCTGTCTGTACAGAAAGTGTACTGTGGGCAATAACAGCCCACTAAGCCCATATAGGTACAAGCAGCATGGGCTGGCACACACCACTCATCCAGGAAATGTACTTCCTGAAATGTGTCAATGATTGTCCAGTAAAGCCTATAGGTTAGCTGACAATTTGCAAAATTTGTTACCATCAGTTATTTAAAAGATATCTCCAAAGCAGCTAAGGGCATGGCTAGGGTCATTTGCAAGATATGGATTTCCTTTGGAGATATCATAAAGAAAGGGAAGAGACAAAGTGATCAATGTCTTAAACACAAGCTTGTCTTTAGTAAACAAGCTATACTCTTGTGGGCAGCAATGTGGTCCAAAATCCTGTATATTAATATAAACATCTGTGTAGATCTTTGTGGAAGCAGGTACATTTCTTTGGAGTTTCCTTCATCTGTTTAAAATGCATTAAATGTATCATGTATCTTCATGGAAAACATCACATCCCTGAATTATTTGCATCTATTTCCTAATGAGGAAATTGGGCTTTCTTTTCTAACTATAGGCAGTAGCTTTCTGGTAGCATGCTCTTTCATCCACTAAAGCATCTAGGTGCATTCTGTCTGGAATACTTCATACTAGTCTGGAATATGTCATACCTGAACACTGAGTAAATGACAAATTAATGTGGCCTGTTGAATTGGTTTTGCTCTTACAAAACAAACAGGAGCCTCTATGACAGACAATTACTCCTCCATTCTGCTTCCATCATAGAAATTTTTAAAAATGTCCTGCAAGATTTTCCAAGAGAGAGCTTCCTTATTCATGGATATGTGCTTCTTCAATAATGAACTTCCCTGTGGAGTGCAGATACTTATACTTCAAAGTACTTGGTTTCAAAGCTGGATCAAGCAGCAGAAAAAACCATTTTATAATTGGGTAAAAAAGGAAGCCCATCCATCTTTTAAAAATGCCTTTAAAAATATTTATTTACCATGTTTCAATTATTTTTGTATGTGAATAATCACAATGTGAATTAATGTATCTTTTTCATAGATATTTTACTTGACGATTACTTCCATTGTTATCCTTTTTCATTCTGGCTTTTGAAAATCTAGCAACAAATGTGTAGAGATTTTACTTTTCATTTAGTCTGTAGCCTCCACTTCAAGGTATTAGCAAATGTTGTTCAAATGTTTTCAGGTATGGTGAATTTGACTGAAATTAATCCCTAGAGAATAATGTGTCTAATGGACTAAAAGCTGGTGGCAACATATTGTTTGTTTCTCTGGTATGTGAATTTTGTTTAATTGATTTCCTAAATACTGAAAACTCAAATCCAGAGATTTGGGGAATCCTTTGACTTATTTGTAACAAATGAAACTGAATTTCAGTCTTCTATAACAGTATCTCTCATAGAGCCACAGGATGTACTATCTTAGTAAGACAATAAAAATACAGAGTTCTAGCTGCTTTATTTTCTCTGATTTTAAACACAAACTAAACTTTATGGCCTTGATGCTAGGTTTTCCTAACTTCTAGCAAACACATGATATTGCAGGATCGTAGCATGTGTTGGTAGAGAAATACAAATCTGGCTTACAAGGGCATATGGCAGTCTGTGTGGGTACATATCATCTTCCTTTAGTTCTCAACAGGACCACCATAGCCTTAATGGGAGAGGAGCTATATAGAAATCTGCCCTCTGTGATGACAAGGGTATAAACAGATACAAGAATCTGCCTCATTTTAGCAGTAGAAGAGGTATGAAAAATCTTAGCTGTGATTGTTTTGTCCAGACTCGTTCTCTGTACATATGCTTGTATCACAAATACCAAATTCCAAATGCACCATAAACATGATAAAACAACCATTAGCTGCTAGGAGCTGCCAGCATCGTTTATTCAGAATTTCTGGCTGTCCAGCATCAGATGACCCAGCATTATCACATTCTGGAATTAACAGTATTGGTTTTCTAATTTGCCTGTGGTGGATCTGAGTTTTCACATCATGTACTTTGCACAATAATAATACTTATAGATCTTTCATTTTTCTACAGAAATTAATTGCCTGTACCACAATGATTTATAGTCAGACTGAATATGATTATTAATTTTCCTGATGATTGTACCAGTGGGTGGCAACAAATCTACTCCTGGTAGGACCAGCTTTGAAATGCTGTGAAAACTAAAATGTCCATAAGGTAATAACAACTAGTTTTTACCTTTATCAACTAACACTTTAAAAGAATTTAATACAGGGCACTTGTGCCTTGTGGGGAAACTTGTTTGAAACCTACTGTAAGGTGCTGAGTTATTTATAAGAATAATTATACATTTGTTGCTTGAGTTTGTACTGGGAAATCAGGCTTTGAAATTAGACCAAAATGCCATTTAAAATGAAGTCAGTGTTGTATATGTTAGAAACTCCAGCACTAAAGTAAATAGTATTTAACAGAGAAAGGAGAAGCAGTTATCAGGAAATCTTTAACAGAGAAAGAATAGTAGTTATTAGGGAATCTTATAGCTTGACAAACTCAGCTCATATTTTCAGGCTTGTTTCTGCTTGGTGATGCCTTTGAGCTAGAGTAAGATCACTGCAGTGTTTCTCTCAGCTCCCTGATGATGGGGAGGAAGTGTGCACACAGTTTTCCTCTGGACTGGTATCTTTCTGCATGGCATGGGCTGCCTTCCCTTTCCACAATGGTTCTTAACTTCACCGAGCTGTAGCATTGGACAGACTTTTAACCCATCTCCCTAAGAGCTGATTTGCTGATTTGTGCTCTGACTTTGGCAAAATCACTTCATGTTTCTGGGCCAGAGTGTCCTTGTCTGGGTAACGTTGCTTCTTCCCCTGGTTCATCACTTGGATGTAAGGATGAAAACTGCTGCCTAAGAGACAGGAGAAGGGATGGATGACAGAGTTGTGAATTTTGCTTGTAGAAATTCATGTACACTGTGCACATGGGCTGTTTTTCTCTTCCAGTTTTGGACAAATAATCTGTGCAAAACACCATCCAGCCTTGCAGAGGTTTGCAGGGCCTTGCAGTTAGAGTATTGTCTGTGCAGCACTTGCATAGTGCTTGAAAATTGACCTGTTGTACCACTTACGAAATACAGGTGTACAGAGCTTGGTTGAGCTTTGGCTTCAGCTTCTCTCTGGGACAGCTGGAAGAAGAATCACAGGGCATATATGACACAGTGTGATCAAATGCCAGAAATATTTTATTCTTTTTTTCTTCCCGTGATTAGTGGCATTATGCAGTTATGCAAATAATCTGTTATTTATATCTAGACACATTATGCAGTTATGCAAATATTCCATAAATAATTAATATTTCCCACAGTTATTTGGGGGGAAATATTCACCCAAAGCATGTAACATCAGCTGTTTAATATGCCATGTGTATAGTACACACTTCCATACCTCAGGTACCCAGCTCAGTGAGGTTCCCAAACTCCAGTGCACAGACCAGCAGCAGCCTTGAGATTCCATCAGGGCCATGGCCAGTCATATGGAGTACACTGTTGTCATGTACTAGTTTAGTTCCTCATCTGCCTTCTTTCCATCTGCTTTGTTTTGATATAAGTGATGTCAGAAGGCACTGCAATCCTGGTACTTGCTGAAGAACACCAGGTAGGTGGTGAGCTCAAAGAGAATTATTCCTATTTACTGCTTCTATACTCCTTGCTGAACTGCAGTTCAGAGCACAGCACAGGACTCTGAGAGGTAAACTGCCCATGTAGAGGTGAGACCCGGGTGCTTCTAGAGCACCTAAGTTACAAGCCTACATCTTAGAAGGGTGGAAAACATTCAGTACCTTTTTCTTCTGCACTAGGCTTATAGGCGTGCCTAGCTGGACTGGGTGACAGGAAGCTACTGAGTCATCTTTAGTCATATAGTGATATAGGAACATACAGAGAAGGTTTTGAAGGATTTAGTTGACTGTGTTCTGCTTTAGAAGCTTTTGATATAGATCATTCAGGTGATTGTGTATTTGCTTGATCTTAACTGAACCAAAATGCTTCTGTCAAAGCCCAGAGGAAATCACAATTAAATTATAAAATGTTTCTATTTCCCGCATAAAATAAATAAGGGGGAAAGAAAAAGGAAGAGGAAGAGGGAGAGGAACAGGGACAGGGAGAGGAGAGATAAAGTCCTTACTGATAATTTTGTTTGGTTTTATATTTTTAAAACCATTCTGAAACACCATGACAGAAAATCCCATCATTTCTTTAAAATCCAATTCTTTCCTTTAGAAACTGAAATATATAAGCAAATAGCAGGGAGAAAGCAAGTATACAGAAGTAGGAAAAGTACAAAAAGTGAAAAGGAAGTAGCAGTGAGATAAGTAAAGAACACAAAGGAGAAGAAATGGCAGATAGAAAGGAGTCTGTGTGAGAAAGTGAAAGAAGAAGAATAAGAGAAGCAGAAGAAAATAAAGAGCCCAGAATAAAACCATAGGTCATGACAAGTCAAGGAGAAGACTGTAGTAAAGCATGGCCAGCAAAATAAATAAGCAGGAACCAGTGTTTTGAAACAAGGCAGTAACTGTGACTGGAAAACACCTGAAGAATGGAACACAATGCCAAAATAGCTGGGGAGAAAGAAACTGAACAACAAAGAGAGTGGAAAATGCAATATCTATGTGTTTTATGATTCATAAGATTGTGTTTAGATTTAACATGATTTTGGTGTTTATGAATGTGCCACTTTTTCACATAGCTTAGTATTGCCCAAAGTCCTTTGTTGCCCATACCACTCATTGGCTGTATTGCCTTTAAAAGCAGAACCGATTTCTTGGCTTCGTTAAAGTCAATGAAAGCTTTACCATTTATGGTAAATTTATGCATCTATCCAGCAGTCCTCTTCCTCTTATTCCTCCTCTTTCACCCACTCCTTCATACTTGAGTACTGTAGTAGATGAATAGGCACCATAAAGAGTCAGACTCATACAAGTTTCACATAAAATCCAGCTTCCTAGTGTTCACAAAAGGTTATCTATTGCAACTCTGCCTATCTGCTGCTATCTAATGCAGAGTGAACACTGTTTACATTTCTCATATATTTTCCAATCTGCATAAGTCACAGTACAGATTAATAGCTCAACAAAAGTCTGACCTTCTATTCATTTTGTGTTAAGCCCTCTGTCTGAAGGGACACTGTATTTAATGGAGCCAAAATTCTTTTCCCATCATTTCCCAGTGAGAAAAGCATGATCTGCATGCAACTCACTTTAGCAGCTGGATTCCCCTATATCTCATCTATACATTAAGAGCAAAGATAGCATGGACCTCTGAGTTTGGCTCAGACTCCTCATAAAGTTCTATGGGATACATGCAGTTGAGAAAATCTTGACGGGTTTATGTTTCTGAGAGAAATTCACATGCACTTCCTTTGTTATGATAACTAAAAAATTAAATTTTCTGGTTTAACTTAGAATTTTTTGGGGTGAATGCAAAACTCAAAGTAACGCCGTGGAATTATGAAGGGGAATGAAGTCCATGTGACCAGCAGAATGCAGTATTTATTGCATTTTAATTGCACCCTATCCCAACCACAGCTCTGCCACCAGGAGGAGGCGGAGGTAGAGAGTGGACTTTATGCTCTGCTCTGATTTGTGCTTTCAACTTGGTTTCACATAGGAAGATCAAGCCCACACAGACAGGGGCCACTAGTCACAGGGCATGCAAGTCACAGCTTGAAGCTCCCTCGACACCCGTCCTTTGGGGAAGGTGCCCACAGCTGCAGCAGCCTGGCCTTACATCCTGTGAAGGAGGTGCCTGTGGACTTGTTAAACAACTTCCACCACCTCAGAGCCAGGAATGCTATGAGGAGATGGAGGACACCAAGCACATAGTTCCTGCCGTGTGGGATGCTGACAGCCCAGCCTGAAGCTATCCAGTTGGTTTTTAATTACAACTCTACTATTTCTTGCCATGTAAACAATAGCCAATATCTTGAGGAGAAGAGAGTATGAGAAGAAGCAAATTATTGTGCGTGGGTGATGGAAAGTTGGAAAATGTTAAGTATAGCAGGGACTGCTAAGCACAGCTGCAGGCATTGAAAACAGCATGTTCTCTCCTAGTTAGGCTTGTAAAATACAAGGGAGTGGTCCACTGTGCACCACTGTGGCAAAAGTCCTAATTTCTTGTAGTCAAACATGCCTCTAGTATGCATCAGAGTCCTTGGGACATTTAAAGCAGACTTGTGTTCTGGTCTGAAAAGTCCAAGACTACGTGGGGTGGGACAGAAAGACTTTCCAGATGTTCTGTCAAGGTGGTGTCTGGCTTTTCCAGGGAATGGGAAGAATGGTCAGTCCTCAAGACCTGTCTGTGGTCAAGAAGAAAGGTTCTCCCCAAAGAGGACCAGCTCTTGGCTGTTGGCTGGGCCAGTTGTTGCCTTTCTTGGACCTAACTCATCTGGGCTGAAAGTGGAGGGATTTCCCTGAAGTTCATGGAAGCTATACCAATCGTTTTCTGAGTGAACCAGGGTCTTCTAAGATGTACTTGTTAATTTGTACTTTTTTATCACTAAGAATTAAATTTTTGAAAATTGAAGTTTGCATTTTGTAATTTGGCTTTTGTTTGGTTTGGCTTTTTATGCTCTGGTAGGAAGAGTTAATTGTAATACTGTTGAATTTTGTAATTACTTTAAAAGTAATATGAAGTATTTACTGATTTAGCATGAGAGGAGAAAGGAAAATTGTGCTGGGGAAGAGCTGAATTAATCTGGAAGTTCTCTGCTGTGTTTTCTGCTCATTTCCCTTTTCCTTATGCTCTTTGTTACAGATCTGATTTCTAGAACAGCAGAGATTTCCTTGAAATGAAAATGTTTAAAGGAATCCACTAACCATTGTCCTTGTTAGCTGGAAATGAATGCTTATTGATCAGAAATATTGATCTAGCACTTTAGATTAAAACAATACTTTTGGTAGTGCAGTCAAAAGAGTTTAAAGACTAAAGTAAAAATGTAACTTCCACTGGCTACCAAGTGATCGATCGTAACTGATACCACTGCCATGGAACATAAGTTTACTGTGACATCTCTTATCTGCACTGAGGAATTTGCCCTCATTGCTTTGTGCCTTATGTATAAGTGATTGATGTCAGCTTTAATATTTTTTAGAAACAACTTTCATTGTCTCCCATGTATTTGCAGTGCTGAAAATTACTTATATTAAAGAATTTCTCAGCCAGAATGTAGTCATTAAAATAAGAACAGTCTTCAATAGTCACAACCTATGTCTGCTATTACATTAATATAGCACAGCCCAGAAATAAACAGCCTTAATTGGATGTAATAAGCCAAATTTTCTCCTGCGTTCCACCTTTATGCTCTCACTCACTTCAGCAGAGGTAGGTAGGTGTGACCAGTCAGTCAACCCATGTCATATCCCTTCTACCAGATTAAATACTTACTAGTGGAAAAAAAGGTCGGAAACATTTTAAACAAACTCTGGAATATGATGAAGATTGGACACAACACTTCTACTGCTACTATTATAGGAAAAAAAAAAAGAAAAAAAAACACAAAAAACCCCCAACATTATCTGAATAACATAAGGAGCCTGGGAGCCTGTTGCCCATCAGAATTTATTGGGGACTTGATGCAAAAGTAGACAAATGAGGTTGTTAAGCGACGCTTTAACTGGAGGCCATAAGAGTTTGTGCAGCTGTGTGTCATGCCTGCCTCTAAAAGGCAATGTGAAATGCTCTGAACTAAAAAATCCTTGTGCCTGGCTTTCAAAGCAGCAGTCCTGCGGCTGTTAAGAAAAAATATGTGCCTGCTGGGACTGATAATAGCTGATCATCATCACCTATCCCACTGCAATGCTTCTCAGTACACTTTATTTTTTGAGCAAACAGAGCATGTATATTTTGCTTTTGCATGAGGCCAGATTACAAGCAATAGTGTACTTACATAATAGTGTAGCAATTCTTTTACTGCTTGCATTTGTGTCTGCTAACTCAAAATCAATGGCCAATATCAGTATGTCTGTATAGAAAAATACAAATATTGAATGAATTAATTCACTTCCTTCTCATTGTAAGTTAAATGTATCTTTCAATACTGATATGTCTTGCTAAGACCAGTAATAGAGACAGAGACTCAATGTTTCTCTTTAGACATGACAAACTAGGAGGGAATTGAATTCAGCACATGATGAGAACCTCAGTATTTTCTCTGGAAAGAAAGTGCGTTTGTGTGTGAGTCTTGAGGCCCAAAGAACCCCAGGGCAAAATTAACTTAAAAATGGAAACTGTTGTTCATCTTCAGATCCCTAAACCAATGTATTATTTCCCTGCCTCTGTTCCTAAGCAGAAGCCATTCTCATATATTGCTGTGTTATTTTTTGAACTTTGCAGTAGCCAAGAGAAAGCCTGCAGAGGGTAGGGGAACAATTCCCAGATCTCTACTAAAGCAAGCTACATTTAGAAAAGTCCGTCAGCTTGTGACAGTGAAAGCAGCTCTGGGTTTCCAGGTTATAAACGGGAAAAATGTAACCCACTGAGTTTAATTCTTCACACCAGTCATTTCCCAATTGAGTTTTATCATCAAGATATCAATATAAAACCATGGAGAAGCAAATTCTTCAGATTTTGCAATATTTGCAAAGAAGGTGTGACTGACCAGTAAATATCTGGTAAAGAGTGATCTTTCCAGCTGTTCAGGCAGCACTGCTGATTCATATATTCCCCATGTCTTGATTTTCATTTTAAGCCACCATTCCAGGCATTAATGTGTAAATTGTCAGGCTTGTATAAATTTTAGTAAAGCCGTATTATTTTTGCATGGCAACTATTAAAAATATTTTCCTCTTAATTTCACAAGGGATGCTGAGACTTTCAGAGTTTTTCCCTCTTGCAGAAGGGAATAATTTAGATTTTCTTCCATCCCTGTCAGAAGTTGAACAGACGAACAAAACAGATTCTTCAGAGACAATTTTACACAGAGTTACATCCATCCAATTCAATTATAAATTAAATTGACTAACGAACCATAGCTCATTATGGGAATCAATTACTCAGAACTGTCTTTGGACCAAAAATGTGGAAAATAAAAAATAATGGTCATACTTCAATATACCAGATTGTCAGTGTTTGAAAGCTCTGTTTTTCTCTAGCTTGGCATAGACCATCGCCAAAAAGAACTGATAATCATTTGTTTTACTGCTTGTAGGGATGTTCCTGCTTTATAAAGACTAGTTAATTCTTGAGTTTGATCTCTTTGGGACTAACACCTCAGGCTTTTCTGAGTCGACGGGCCAACCCTGAAGTAATGTCATCACATGGGGATCTTTCAGATCAACTTATGCAAATGTGTTATTAAAAGAAGCCACATTTTAGCCTCTGGTGCAATCCAAACAATAGTAGTGGAAAATGCTGCGAGGTGGCATTGAAGGCATTTTCTTAATAAAATCATTCTTGTGACATAGTCATAGCTGGCACACCCCTCTGGAGTGTTTTTAGCTGAAATGTATAGTAAAAGGAAATGTAATAAGAGAAATGAATCCTGTTAGTCTAAGAGTGGTGTGAAATGATGATGAAGGATTATTTAAAGTCCCTAAATAAATCCCTTAGTATAGAGGTACAGAGCGTCCAGAATAGCCATTTTGTATAGCTGGTAGAATCACTTGAATAAAATATGAGGGCCTGGGCAGTGTCAAGGGCATCCACACAAGTGCATAGTAGGTCACTGCACCAGCACACAGGCATAGATCCAACACTCCTCAAAAGTATCAGCCTTCTGGGAAGCAAGGAGCCAGTGCACCTTGGAGGCTTCGTCACTTCTTCTGCCATAGCTTCCCATTGGCTGGTACATGGAGAAATGCAAGTCAAGTAAAACACTTTACAGTTCATGTGTCAGGCCTGGAATTGCTGAAATCCCTAACAATTAAGCGTTTTCCTGATATAACTCAATGTGTATAATTCAGCAGGATTAAACCAAAGTTTTCCGCTGGTGTTTAGCTGTTACAGAATTTTGCAAATGAGATAATCTTAATCTCTGTGAAGTATGCCTTGTTGCTTGGTTATTTAAAAAGCATTTCCAACCATCATCTTATATCAAATCTTGTTGCATCGTCTCCCTTCCCTCCCGCAGGCAGGGCAGGAGGGCTGCCTCTCTCATTAGGGCTGGCTGTGCTCTCTCAGAAGCAGTTTTCATGAATGGGAGCGGGTGTGACGGAAGGCAGGCTGCAAGTCAGGCGGCTCATCTTACCCTGAGTTTGCTTTAGACCAAACAGTTCAAAACGAGGCTTATTTAGGAAGTCTAATAGTGAGGTTAATGACCTGTGCCTTCCTTGCCATCATTATTTCTTATAATCTGTCAGAATTTTTAAAGCATCTTTCTAATATGCATCAAACATTGAATATTATTGAATTGCAGAAATATTTTAGGGACATATTAGGGACGTGCTCACTTGAATACCAGTGTTATCAGATGGCCAGGACTTTTCCCCCCAGTAATTTCTTTTTCCAGCCCTACCCTTTTTGCACTGATCGGCAGAGCTTTAAGCTGAAATAAGACGGGCATTGCAGCCCGACCGTTACTTAGCAAAGTCTGCCACCGGTTTAATTTGAACCAATTAGAAGAGCCAATCTTCCTTAGTGCAGACCTGTATTAAAAGATATCACATTCAAAGGCTGGACGTGCAGGCCATTAATTAGGGGTGTCCGGCGAAGCGCTGCCCTCAGCTGTCGCCGGGCCATGGCGGGTGCCCGGCCCACCTGTTGCAGGCAGAGCAGCTCAGCGGTGGCGGCGGCTTCTGCACGAGGCCTCTGACTGGCCTGTGGGGAATTTGCACTAATTAGAATTAGTTGTCCCTCCGCAGCCCGGCCCCTGACACAAATTGCATTCTGCAGCTTTTTGTTCCACTTGAGTTCACAGACAAAATAGCCCGTGCCATGTTTGAAATGAAGCAAGGCAATATGAAAGGGTTTTATGTAAGTGGTTAATATACTTTAACATTTTAACTAATATCTTTGGTGTTAGTTTCTCGAAAGGAAATGTGTTTGCTTGCTTCTTTTTCTTAATAATTATTTATGATCATACTGTGCGTAATTTTCATACAAGCTTGTTCGGGTGTCATTAAATCATTGTTGGGCTTGACTGCATGTGTAAGGAAACAAGTGACCTTTAAAGATGATAGTTTTTAGTGGAAGCCATGGTAATGGGGAGCTGCAGAAGTACACAGCACACTGGCAAGAAAAAAAAGACCTTTCACACTTACCAAGAGAATAACTTTATTGAATTATATGACCAATAAAGATAAATTGTTTTTAAAAATGTGCAAAGGGCAAGTAAAGGAGGTAAAGGGAACAGTCTGTTGATAAAAATACAGAGACAGATAGGTTGACTGCAGAAGTTGGAAAGTTTCACTCACAAGGCACTGGTGGAAATGAGAAATCCTTCTCAAGACAGAGGCTGACTGCATTAGAGCAGCTCAGCTACCTAGTGGCATATCTGGCACCCCAGAGTCAGTGCTGGCACCTCAAGGCACCTGCCTGCAGAGGTGGTGCTTCTCACCAAACACTGTGCCTGACTGAGATTGGAATTGAGACTGGAACAAAAAGGGTAATTAAGTATCCCTGTAGGAATTCAGAGGAAGCCACAAGAACTTCTACAGAGAGGTAGAAAATCACAAGCATCCCTAAAAATGTTCTTGATTGTTGCTGAGTGATGAATCAGGCATCCATATCTGCCAGCCCTGAAAATGGTAGAAACATGCAGGTCAGACTACCAGGGAGTCTGTATCTTTATACTGCTGGTATTTAGGTTTCAGAAGTGCAATCAAAGCCTGTAATACTCTCTTTGGTGTCCAAGAAAAAAAGGAAGAGTAAAGCAAAAATGCCAGTGCTGACAGTGCAGAGCTGACAGAATTAGAGCAAGTGGAACCCTCATGATTATTGTCTGATCCAGGTTGCATTCCATCTCCCTTGTCTGTACATTGGTATTTTGTGGCTTCTCTATTGATGGCAATCATGGCTTTTAGAAAATATGGTAAAATGCACAGAAAGGCTTTATATATGTTCAGGAACTGATGTGCATGAGGGTTACTTGTCATCCCGTTGATGATCCCAAATATTTTACTTAATGGATTTTCTTTAAACTTCTCTTCATGTGTATTTTCCCTTGCAAAAGAATATCCCAAGTGCCTGTGATGATTTTAATGTAAGTAAATTATCAATAATCATTGGTATATAAATATGTTAAGGTAAGAGGTTTTTGATTGCTACTTGCTGGCCTGATCCTGTTCTAATTAACATGAATGGTAGATTTCTGCTGGCTGTAATGGAAGTAGAGTAACTAAGAAATAGGCCTTTCTCTCTGTCCCTATTAATGATAGATCTCTGAAGTTATCATTTTTCTCTAAATTTATTCATTATTTCATTTTCATTTCCCATCTAGTATTTATTGGCATTACATTCCACATCCTGTTAATGCATCTAGATTCATTCATTAAGCTCTTGCTTAGTTATGATGGTGATATTTTGCCAACCCCATGAATTCAAAGCCCATGATTGAGAAACGCTAAAAATTATGAAACTATGCTAAATCATGAGGTTTTGTAGTAAGTGCATTTTGGCTCTTCTTATCTCTTCAGTGATTTTATACAATGTGTATACAATCAGTACACACAGTTTGCCTGTATTCTATGGGTTTTTTTCAAATTTTCCTCTGTAACAAGGACCAGAAATATCATTCTTTTTGCTAACAGCTGAACTTGTTATCTTGTCATGTGACTCTAGAAGCTCACCAAGTATTACAAGCCACATCAATACTTCAGTAAAATCAAGCTCCTTTGTCTTTTTTTGGTTAGTTATATGTCTTATGCTCTGGTCTTTTTGTTTCTAGCTCTGAAGTCAAGCAAGTACACCCAGTATAAATAGCTCTACATATGAACACCATATTCACTTTCATGTGGGTTTGCCTAATTTTGAAATCAAGTTCCTGCAAGTCCATACTGCAAAAAAGCTTCAGTGGGACAGCACAGTGTTGAACTTTCTATTGCATTTTTGAAGATCTGCTCAACTGTGATTTTAAACCAGGGAGAAAAGCTGTCTTTTTAGAAAGAATGTATTTCACTGTTTACTGATCCTTGTCCCATGGATATTACTGTATTGTCAATAAGTAAAAATAGATATGGTATCTGGAATTTTATGCCACTTCAGCCTGCCACCCCTTTGTAATCTCTTGTCAAGGAGATTGGACTGGAGTAGATGTTTGTGTACTGAGTACATTCTTTTACTACAAGCAAACTAGGAGGTTAACTGAATGCTCAGTGTTGGCACCAACTGCTGACCATGTTAGTCATTGCTACTCAGAAAACACAACTGTGTTACTACACTGCAGCAGTGGTGCCAACTCAGTTAACTCTGTCACTGCCATTCCACAAAGGAGGTGGGTTGGACAAAACCTTTTAGTGGTCCAGGTTTCCTCATCCATTCTGTCATTTCAAAATATGATCCTGATACCTCAGAAGTTTGTTTTCAGACAAGAAACAAAGAATTTTACTCTGGAGTAACCAGACTGTACAAGTGCAAATCAAAGGGCAGTTGGTGAGCGTGCTAGGCTCAGATGTTGTTTGGCCCCTTTTATTCCTTACTCCCTCCTTTTCCTAGTGGAAGATGCAACCCACAGAAAATACAGGCCCATCTTAATGAAAGCAATTTTTCTATTATTGCCACATGTCTTCTTTGCCATTTGATAGACCTTGTACCAACAAGAGAAGCTCAGTTTTTCTTGGACAATGCACATACTAAAAGCTCTATCAGTCCTCCCCAGAGGCTGAGCTCTGCTGGGCCAGAAGAAGGAATTGCAGCACTGAAGCAGCTGGCTCAAAAAGTATTTTAGTTAAGAACAGAAGTTGCTAAATGAAGCACAGAGCAGATGGTCTGATTCCAGCTTTAAAAGCATATGAAGAGCTCCCACTTGAATACCTGTGTTTTCAAAGATTTCTGGCCACAACTATCTCTGTAAGTCACTTATTTGGGATATGGTAAAATTAAAAGCAGCTCTGAGTTTCAGAGTGTGACCAGTATATCTGTGCTGCCTCTGTGTATTCTGCCTCTCCTCATCACACAGGTGAGAGAGAAGGGGAATAATTTTCAATGGGCAAAACAAATTGTAGAATTTCATGGTTCACATTTTAGTCCATTTGTTGCCCACTGGCTACCTCTGGATAACTACTACTATAAACCATTCAGGTTTTCTCTTTTTCCTTCTCCTCTTCGTCTTTTCCTCTCTATTCTCCATCCTATTCCCCTCCCCCCCATCTTCTAATGTCATCTAGTCATCCAAAGAAACTTACACAGGAGTGGAAAGAAAAAGGAATCTTGAATTTGGTCAAATACAGTTTTTGTTAGCTCCAGTACAGCTAATCTGTGTGAGGCCTTGGTAGCCTGGTTTTCAAGTAGATGCTCACTTTTTAATGAAAAGTTGTCTGTTGCAAAACATACTGACAAAAGGAGAATAAAATAATTTATCAAAATTGTATGAATTTGTAATTCATAATATGCAACAGCAATTTAAGGAAGTAGTTTTCCACTACTGACACTGCTGTCAAAATAAATATGGGGAGGATAATTATAGTAATTAACAAAATAGTTAATTACATTTTTTTCATAAGATAAGGTTGTTTGACTCCTGATTAGGAGTAGATCAATAACCAAATATCTCACTGTACATATCTGATTATTACTACAGGGCTAAAGTCATGAATCAATTTTCCAAATTGTGCAAAGCAATGGGAAAATATTATCTCAGCAGCCAGCTGTTCTGCAAGTCATATCCTTGAATGCGCATCTTCACCCACATAGCTCTGAGGTCTTACATTATATTCTGCTCTACAGGACTTGGCATACTGCTGCACCTAGGATATTTTGAGGAGGACCAGGGATGTTAAACAGCATGAACATTCTTAATGGAAAGTAATACTCTCAGAGAGTGGGAAATTGTAGCAAACCTGAGTAGGTTAGACCTCTGTAACGTAGACGGAAAAACATTGCTGTAGGTATGGGTGACTACAAATGAGATTCAGATAAGTGTGAGATGATAGGGTATCAACCACACTTTTATAAGTGGTCATGAAAGTCCATATTTTCTGGGGGCTCCTACCCCAGAAGAACATGTATATGTGTTTTTCTTCTTGGCCCTCTGCAAGATATGCCTGAAAGGCAGTTTCCAACACTGGGAAAGCATCCCAGGGAAAATCTGCATACACAAAGAAATTTATTTTTCCAGGTTCTCTACCACCATTCAGAAATTCAGCTCATATCCAGGCAATTGGTGTACTTTCTTATCTTTTGCAGGCCAAAAAGGCTAAAAGTAAAGATAAAAGGGAAATTTTGCGATTGTGTTACGTGACAAGAAGTTGATGTAATCTGGTGCTTTGCAAACCGCTTCCACCCTCTTCTATCAGCCTGTCCTTTGCATTCCACAGTTCCTGACAAGAAGAGGCAGTTAGTCTTTTTCCTTGATTTTATCAATGATCATAAAGAACACGATCTAGCAAATCATGTAATCTTTTGTATAGGAATCAACTCTCTTAGCCAAATAACTGCCTTTTCCATGTCTCAGTAGAAAATAGATTGGAGAAATACAATTTCTCAAGGGCAAAATGCAGACTTCTGAAAGCACCTCAGTGACTCTGGGGTCTGGATTCCTTTGAAAACAAAAGATATTTATGCTCCTAATACTCTTACATTTTAGACTTTAAATTTATAAGTAATATGAGTGCTTTGGAAATGGATACTGCTATAAGCCCAATTCTACTGATGCAACCCATACAGACTCTTCACCTGATTAAAAATTGGTTCCAGTAAATGAATTTTAAATGTGTCATTTTTACATTTGCTGACATTCTTGGTTCCACTACTGGTTGTATGTCATTGGCGTTCAGGGCAACTGCCAGGAAATCACCTGTAAATTGCACAGGACAGCTGGGGAAGAGTGGTGACCCTCACCATTCTTCATTCTGCCCAAGCCCAGTGGCTGATGTAGTGCAGTGCTGGGAGTGTGACTGTAGCACAGCCAGTAGCCAATGTATGGCATGATGAGCCTCAGAAGGGCAAAAGAATATTCACATAGTCTGTGCAAAGCACTTCAAATATATGGTACAGTACAGGAACTGATAGGTTCACTACAGTTTTAATGGAGAAGGAGGCAATTATTCCTCTTGTCTCCTCTTTAGACATATTCCATCCTCAATACATTCTACTTCCTCAAAGCACAGTTCTCCCAGAGGCCATGATCCTAAGTGTGATCTGATCTGATGCTTCAACCAAGTCACCAAACCAGCAGGCAGCTGTCAGAAGGGTGTTTCCTCCCTCCTGCCTCCCCTGGTGCTGCAGCTCCCGTGGCTGGACAGCTGAGACACATCCTGCTGGAAAGCAGCACACGTGCTCCTGCTGGAAGCCAGTGCAGCCCAAAGGAAAGATTTCACTCCGGCCCAGGCCAGTTCCCTGATCAGGCCGAAGAATGGTAAGGTGAGCACCGAGACAGGGAGGAGAGGACACACAGCCAGGATCTTGGGGGAGGACAGGACTGCTTCAAGGTTATACTGATTGATGGTCTCTCCCCAGCCAAGCTGCATTCTCTTTTAACACCCCAAGGGCTGATAATATATTTTCATATGTTCCCAAACTTCAAATTTTGGGGAAAGCCACTGTCAACAAAAGTTTTTGCTAATTTAATGCGGACTGAACATGTAGGTAAAGAAATATTGTGGGTGGAAACAGATACTGGGGATAAGAGGAGCAAAAGATACGTTTACATAGGCAAGATACATTTGTGCCTGGATAGTCCCAAGTCAGTTGAAATGCTTTCTTTTAAAATGAGTAGCAGAAACATTGAATTAAGTGTGAAGTTTGACATTGACTTCAGTGGGAGATGCATCTCAGCAACTGATCCTGTAGAACAATAGACAGTACTCAAAGTCGGGATTCTTTTAATGTGGTTCTGGTTCTGCAGCCACAGAATTTACCACATAATCCACCAACTCTATAAAATGGATGGATAAGCAGGCTTTTATTTTCCTTAAGTAAAATTTGGTTTGTGATCTGCCTGATTTTCACAGGTAGACTTCGAATCTAAAAAATTTTTCTAGGCAAGTAAATAGTGTACAAGAACAATACCCATTTGCAGAGCATTAATCCTGAAGTCTAATAAGAGAAATGCAGAGCCACTCAGTGGGGACTATAGTTTGGCAGTATGCTTAGCCTTCATTATCAGAGATTTTCAGCTGTAGATACCAGGGTGAGAAGACAAAGGGTGACAGTTGCTTGTTGTCAGAGTTTACTGGTTTTCAGATGCCCTCTGTTGCTCCTGACACATCAGGGAAAGAAGTTGTATCCATTCTCCATTCCAGAATTCTCAACTTTTTCTCATGCTGTACTGAGTTTCTAAAAACCCAGCATATTTCCAGCAAGATCTCCCTGGCTTGTCCAATGTAGGTATGATAAATTAAAAAAAAATAGAAAAAAAAAGAAAAAAACAAACAAGTGACAAGTTTCTAACCAGGGATATGGTCTTCCCAAAGCATGAACCTCACAAAAACTCTGTCACTGCCTTTAGGCCCAGCAGAGCATAGGGAACCTTATTAACAGCACTGTGATGCTATTGCAGCATGCAGCAGGGCTTAAATGGTAAACAGAGAACAAGGAGAACTTCCTTTCCCCTTCTGTCCTCTCCCCAGATGTACGGTGTTAGGTTACTTAATTAATTTTAACAAGGGAATGACATTCCCCCTCCATTTGTGCCTCATCTTGAAAGGATGCAATGTACAAATATCAGTTTCAGCAAACGATCCCCCTCCAAAAAGAATGCTGGGCCAGATCCTGCCAAAATGAGTAGCAAAATCTCTTCTCAGAAAAAACACTTGGGTTGGACTTGGAAAAAAATAACACATTTCCTGAGAACTCTAATTAATCTATGAGGTACTCAATGTCTGCAAAGTTGTTCTTAGAAACTGAGATCTGGGCACCTTTGCTTGGAGGTGCTATTTATATCTTTGTATGCCTCTGCATGCAATAAAAGCCAGCATAAAATCATATAATTAGAGCAGCTTCTAATTGGAATGACAGGAATTAGGAGACGTGGATAACAGCCAAAGTAAAAACACATAGAGACAAAAGCAAAGTGTTCTGTAGAACACCACAAAAAGAATGCAAGTGCTGGAGTAAACTCTTATGCTGAAGTGGCTACTTAAAACGGATGGCTAAACAAAGGACAATTGAGGGGGGTAAATGAAAGGAGACCTTGCAAGCTACAACATACCAAAACAAAAAATCCTCTTCAAACTCTACTGTCTTTCAGGGAGGGTAAGGGGGCTGATAAGTTTATTTACACTTTTAAAAAGCACTGCCAATCCCAATTTATCAGTTACTGTCTTGTGACAATTTATTCATTGTTCACTGTTAGAAGCTAGAAGTTACATAGGAAGCATGATTGGTGATAGCTTCTCTATTTCAATATGGTATAATAGAGATAACAGAGTGCCCAAAAGCTCTACAGCCGCCTTTTTGTCTGCTTTGTCTCTTTTCATTACTCTATCAGAATCTTCATTTAATATAATCCAAAAAAGCAAGGTAATTGCTTCTCTTATCAGTTATCATCGCACTCGCATACTTATCATGTCAAAATTATTTATGTGGATGGCCAGGTTGATCTTGCTGCATTTAGAAGCTTAAAATTTGAATAACTGTTCTGCCAGTTAGGTTATCAAAATTGAAGCATAAACAATGAGTTTCTTCATTCTGTGCCTTCGAGGGAGAATAGGGAGCATCTCATTGCAGGACTAGTTTACCCGTGGCTGAACACTGCTCCAGGGAGACTTAACAGCAATTCTGTAACCTGGCACTCTGAGTGCTGGAGACAGGCTTCATTTGCTAGATGAACAGTAAATAAAAATGGCATTATATAAATAGAGACAATAGAGAGAGACATAAAGGGGCATTGTCAAGGTTGTCATAGGTCCCAAATTAAAATAGTAATTTACAGACCTGTGTAATGCTTTCAAAGTTTGTCCCTTCTGTTTGAAGCATGCTTCATAGCTCTTTTTCTATATCATTTTTTGTTCCTTATGATTTTGGTAGATGGTAACTCACTTGTTTGAAAACCCCAGAGGCTGAAATAAAACAAAGCATGCAAGATCGGAAAGTCATTTTAACAACTTTTTTTAATATAAAAGAATTTCCTTCAGCCAAGCTCTTGAACACCTCCACAAAGGGTAACAGCGAAAAGCCAGGCTCAAACAGATACAAATAAAACAAAAAGAAATGTGCAAGCATTTTTTTCAGCACAGGTGGGGAATTCATGGCATAGATGTCTTTTCATCAAACTACTCCAACAGCCAGGAACCTCTTCATGATAACCCCTCACAAGCACCTTGCAGACCACTGGACATTTTTACATGATGAGTTCTCTGGAATTTTTTTTAATTGAAAACAGACAAATTGTTATTCATCATATTTTATTCTCCTAATAATGACATTCCAGAGGTTCTGTAAAGCTCTTCAGTGAGTGAGCAGAATAAATCCCAAGTGAGCAAGGACACCAGTAACATTGGCCCATCACAAGACATTCCAATGAAAGAGGTCCTGAGCAATCCACACCACACGGAGTACTACCTGTCTGAAAATTAGTTTGCATCTATATACTAAAGAAGTGAGGAGGGGTTTAACATGAGTTTATAAATCCTTTGCATACAGAGAATGGCCAAGTTCAATGAGTTTTTAATTATTAAATGTTTTCTAACCTGTGTGTTCCCAGGCTGGTTTGGCTGCCTTGCTTCTTACACAGCAGCCTTTGTGGCAGGTTGTGCTACTGGCAATGACCAGCCATGGAACAGTGAGGAGTGAGAGGGGCAAACAGCTTTTAGCCCTGCATCAAGCCTTGAATCACTTTCAACTGGCCTCTCAGTCATTGCTTGGGCATTTCTATTCTAGACCCTTTGCTTGTCATATCCCTCAGTTTTTAAGAAACTGGTTGTGTCTGTCAAGAATCCATAGGCATCCCAACACTTGACAAAGCTCCTGAATCACAGACAGAAAAGACAAATACATCTCTGCTGTATTTTTTTCACTGAGTGTGAAACAATTCTCTGTCATGACTCCCTTTAGCAATAATTACTACAACCTCTGAGACTTAGTAAATCTTGGGTAAAAGTCACAGCAGAGAAAAAGGCAGTTTGAAGTACAAATTATAATTTCTCAATAGTTGTAATGCCTAAATTATGTGGGCTAAACAGAGGTCTTGCACCTAGGTCAGTACTCAGAACACTTCTATAGCTTGAATTTAAAGGCCTTTTGAAGCTGTTTTGACCCAGTTATTTTGTGGTTTTGGACTTTGGTGCATTTTATTTACCATATACCTTTACAACAGGCTTCACATTCAACACTTATCTCATGTAATGATTACTCATGCAATTAATGGCAAATAGCAGAGAGTAATGTTTGTGATTTTTTTCCCCAGTCTTTGTTCCGTGGGGGGCTCTAAAATATATTTTATAAGTGTATCCTGGCAATCATGATCCATATCATGTTATGGGTTTTCTAACTTCACAATGTATTTGAGTCAAACATCATAACTCTTTCCAGGACAAAGACTGGTAACATTACAGATGCAGGGAACAGAGAGGTCGACAGTTGACAGCTGGTGGTTGGAGACACACAATCACAATATTCCCCAAGTTATTACAAAAATATTTAACTGAACAATGATGGAAGAAACTAAAAGAACCTAGTAAACATTAAAAGTAAACATAATTGTTGCAAATTTAATTAAATTCTCTGCTTTCTTTGATGTGATGGCTGATCTGTAAGTCTTTCAATTTCTTTGCTTTAATATCAGCATTTCCTCAGTCTAAACCTTTTTGAGACAGTAGTGTTTTATCTCAATTATTGCTTTTTCTCCATCAGTCTTTAAATGTAATCTCATTTGCCTTTATGGATACTGTAACCCTTCTGAACAGCTTTTAACCTTTTTAAAAATCGCCTTGACCTGAGGATGCCCAAAGTTTTTTCTTCTTCCTTCTCTGATTTTTTTAAAGCAATATTGAATAATAAAAATTTGACAGATGAATGATTTCCTATCCAGAGACCTGCACATATAGTATCTTAGTATACTAGGAACAGAATTTTTGTTATTATAGTAATAATAATAATAATAAATTAATATACCTCTGTTTAGCTTTCTGATAGTAAAGAACCTTCAGCTTTGACCTCCATTTCAGTGACAGCATTGTACCCTGCACTGCCACAATATTAGCTTTATCTTTTCAAAGGAAAAAAGCTTTCTTTGTACAGTAGCACATTAGCTTCAAAGAGCACTTACCTCAAGAGTCCAGCTCATCCTTCTGGTAAATTTAAGAAATACTCAGCTGAAGATTGTCTGTTTCAATCACGGGTAACATAGATAACTTTGTGTCTAAATGTCACAAAGCAAGCTTTATGTCTGCTTTGTCTTTTCTCCCCACCCTTTCCGTTTTATTTTCTCATTTAGTATCTAACGAAGATGCAGGCTAATGGAAGAATGATACATGAGTACAACTAACCCTCCTGGAATTTGATTGTAAATGTAAAAGTTGCTGTTCACCATGATTTGGTAGCTTTGTGTGTCTTAGATGGTGGGGGCTGGGGGGGTGGGGAATGGATGTTTTCACCTGCAGTACAACACCTACAGAGTCAAAGGTGTGCTCTTTGTATCACCAGCCTGCCTGAGTAAATTCAGTGCTGCAGTGGTCCCTACATCTGCCTGCCCCATGTCAGCTGGTGTTTCCTTTACTGCCTTGTATGTGAGACAGGTACACAGTCTTTCTGAATCAGCTGGAGGTGTGCACACCAAGCAGTAACACCCCAAAAGGCTTTTCCCCCGTGAAACCTGCCAGTCTGTGATACAGGTGCCAGCTCAAAAGCTTAAGGGCTTTCTGGTACTCTCCCTTGAGCTATCATTGTGACAAGCATCCTCTCTTTCTCTGCACTTCCTACAAACATACAGTTTGAGCATCAGCACCCAGAAACTTGCTTTCCACTGTGATTACAATTACCTATCCCAAGCGGTGATGCTTAAAATTGAGCTTAAATGCTTAAAATTGTTCATGAGAGCAAAAGGCTATACCTGTGAGCACCCTAATGTGTTAAACAACCATGCCAAGCAGCATTATATGTATCTTGCAGCAGCTACTTAAAAAGACCATCTGCCAAAAGAGGTTGCTTTTCTATTTCAAGTTCTTCTATTTGTAGTTTTAAGGGAAAACAGTGAGTTTGGGAAGTTGCTGATTAGGTTCAACTGCATCTCCCTAGACTCAGACAGCAGCATTAGTGCTCAAAAAGAGCATGTTTAGCAGAAGGCAGGGGAAAACTAGTTGCAGTGATCTTTCCCTGGATGAACACATATAGATGGATGTATACCTGAGAATTTACATGGAAATGTCTTTATGATATTTCACTTGAATTATGACTGTCCCACGTGATATATATTTTGAGAACGTAACATTGCAAAAGTAAACTAAAAAAAGGGGATATTTATTCTTCAGATTTAAAATTAATTTCCTGTGTTTTTCTGGGGTTTTATCCTATCTAAGTTGTAACCTTATGAGTTCTTTACATTGAGATCCGTATCCGATGAAATATAAATGTAATGGTTTCTATAAATGTTAACCCACTGCAATACTCCATCTCAGAACTAAAGATCTGGCAACTGTTTTAGGTTAAGGTACTGCTCCTCTCCATGTTAGGTAATCCAATGTCATTTAAGTAAAATAAATTGGAACTACTCAAGGAATAAAAAGAGGTGAAAGTGCAGAATCTGGTTTGGATAAAAGTTTAATTCTTCAGTTCCAAGTGACACAGTCCTTACAGGAAGCAGAGCAAACTCAGACAGGAGTGGCCAAGTAATGAAGATGGATGCATCTTGTTATCAGCAAACCATTTACTAGGGCTTGATGTAACCTTAAACATTGCAGATAGCTCAATGGCACTTGCCACTAAGCCTCTAATTAATGAATAGCAGGCCTAAAATTAACAATGTGCATTTCCAGATGAATTCTGGGCACTCATTAAAATATGTTCAAATATCAAGCAGTAACTGTTAGGTTTATTCCTTCCGGATTACTGTATACAGTGTTTGTTTGCTGGGAGTTTTCACAGGAGGTTTTGTGTGCTCAACTGCTGTGAGCCCAGGTGCACTTCAGGAAAGGGTATAGTTCACTTGAGGAGGGCAAGACAGGGTAGCTGTAAACCAAGCTTTGTAACACCTGTGCAGCAATTTAAGGAGGATTAGAATGATCCTCTATTCAGCATTAACTGGAGTGAGAAAAAGGGCTTGATTGCTTGGAGCAGTTCTCAGACCTCAATTTTACGTCACACTCCTTTTCAGTGTCCATGCTGCTGCCTTCCAAGGGGATCTGGAACAGGACACATGAGGGTTCAGTGGTGGGCTGTTCAGTAAAGTACTAGTTTCCCCACAGCTCGTGTGATAGCTCATGGGATTCCCTTGCTGTGGAAGTGGTCTTGCCCACAGTGTCCCAGCTCCTTGATCATGCAGACATATAAGGAGCTCAGGATGAAACCTTCATCTTAACATGTGTATGCCAGTCAAATGGCCCTTCAGAACAGTAATACAGCAAATTATTTAGGTGGTCTTACTGTAAACGTTGTGCCTGAGGAGAAACAACAGTGCAGCTATAAGAAATGCATCGGACCATGTTTCCACACCTGCTAAGTCATATCTAGATCAGATCAGAAGAAGTTTAAAACTCCTTCTGTGCTGAACTGTAAAGGAAGTGAGAGAGAATGAGCCTTTCAGAAATACTGGTATAAACTGCAATCGAGGGCTAACAGGCAGAGCTAGTTTAAGCAAAGTCAGAATTTAATCCAATGTCCCTGAAAAATTAGACAGACTGGTCTCTCTAAGTGGAAAGGTAACTATAATTTTCTGGGAACAGGTCCTTTTAGACCACTAACATCAGTATTCAGCAACATGAGCTTTTCTGCATTATGAGTGTTCTCATTAATGTGCCATCCAGCTACTATCCCATAAGTGCAGGGATATTATCTATAAAAAAAAAAAAAGGGGATAGAGAATAAATTGTACTTTTCTGAAAGACATCCTGCAAATCATCTTATCCTAGAACTGTTCTCCATATCAGAGGAGTTTTAATGCAATACCAGTCTGCTGTGATGTAAAATTACTAATGTGATTGGCATTCCTGTTGCATGACATACAGAAGAGAAACATCCACTCTGAGCAGAACTCACTTTCAACTGTGCCTGCAAACATTTGGGGTTTGTGCACAGGCTGGGTAAGCAGGATCCCATGCACATTCCACATAATCCAGTGCCATGCATCCAGTTCCATTTATGGGCAAAATGAAACACAGGCTCTTCTTTCTAGGGATCGTTCCCACATCAGCATTTTCAAACTTTAATGTGGACTAATTTAGGAAAGGGGACTCCTATAGCTCCATGCAAGCCATTCAAAGTTTTGCAGGTTTAAAAGTTACACCAAAAAAAACCCAAACCAAAACCAAAACAAAACAAACAAAAAACACCAAACAAACAAAAAAAACCCAAAAACAAACAAAAAACCACTAAACTTTTTATTAATAAAATATTATTCTATAGAAAATGTAATTGGGATGGGATTTGGTAACTGGCCCTGAATTTTCCTTTGTGATTCGTTGGTAGAAGATGGAAAAAGCAACTGTCTCATGCAGCTTTCCCATCTTCTTTCTGCTGTAAAGAACTATATGCATACTATTCTGTAAGGTGATGCTGTTATACTGAGAGTTGCTTTCTTTTATCTTTGAACAAAAAACTTAATTTGAATGAGAAAACTCTATTATCTCTCATGAAGAGAAAGCTTTTCCCCCCTTTTTTTCCACTTTCTTATAGAATTGTCTCTGAAGCTTTCCCTAGCATCCTCTCTCTTTCTCTCTGCAACTATTTTGAAAAATAGGAATCCATAAATCAGCAGCAAGTATGCTTAGATACTAGTAGATACGGTAACAGACAGCAAATATAAGAGCATTCCAGTGTTGTGAAATTCCAGAAAAATGCAGTAAAATATATTTAATAGGATAGATATTTTTTGAATCATTACTGCCTGTTAATAATAGTATGAGCATCTTGCAGTCTGAATGTAAGTTTGAAAGAAAGGTGTAAATTCACAGTAAAAATGTTAGTACGTGTTTTTTAGAATTCTGAATATTCATCTCTCTTATTTCTCCCATACATGCACCACAGTGTTAGTTGGCAGCATTTGAACTATGGTTTTATATTTCTAGAACTGTCCTTACTCCCCTTTTCCAGTCACAGGAGCCAAGAACTGCAGCAGGCTTTGTAGAGGCATACATTAATTTCAGTTTAGTCCTTCAAGCTACATTCCTTTCCAAACATGTTTTAACCTGACATCATGTTCTTCCTCAAACTTCTCGCAAATGAAGATGTGATTCATATAAACTTCCACTCTCCCCAAGCTTTGCCAACTCTTCATTTTCTTTTGGCAGACTTTGTGGGCACTTCTAATTCTAGACAGGAATGACAAACTCAGCACCTTCCATGTGCTGTACCAGCGACAACATGGCAGTGTCAGGGGGCTGCAGACCATGCAAATCCCCATTCTGGGCAGAATGTGAGCCTCAGAAATCTTGACATAGGTTGTCTAATGAGCAGCAGTTGCTCTGCGTAGTAGGGATGGTGTGAGGGACTCCCAAAGTTGGCAGTGTTCATCAAGGACCAGTAGATGGAATGTGGTTGGGTTTTATTCTGGCCATCAACTGCTTCACAATGCCTGCTGCCACAATTTTCCTGTGGGACAAGTGGAGGGACTCTGTTCTGTCAGTATCAGACTTTACCTAGTTTTGTTGAAAAAGCATATTGCTTGATTTTGATAATGGATTTATGTTCCTTAATGCATATGAGCTATATGAGCTATGTATTCTACTTGAAAGAACAGTTATTACTACACCTGCCACTTTCCTTTGTAAAGATGAAGGAGTTTAAAGTTGTTGTCAAATTTATTCCTTGTGCTTCTTAATGAGCCAGACTGTGCCATGCCTTTTGTTTCAGAGCCTGGTGAGCAAGCTTTCCCCATGGGATTAATGCATGGTTTTCCATTGCTTTCCCTTTGAGCTGTCACATGTCTCTAAGCAAAGAGCTGTCAGATCTCCCCAAAAAATACATTTATGCCTTAGAATTATAGACTCATTAAGTTTGGAAAAGGCCTCTGAGATCATTGAGTCCAACCATTAACCAGCACGACCATGTTCACCACTATACCATATCGCAAGTGCCACATCCACATGCCTTTTGAACACTTCCAGACATGGTGATTCCACCACTTCCCCGGGAATCTCATTCCAGCCCCTGACTACCCTTTCACTAGAAAAATAATTCCTAATTTCCAATCTAAACTTTTCCTGGTGCAACTTGAGGCCATTTCCATTGGTCCTGTCGCTGGTTACCTGGCAGGGGAGACTGACCTCTACCTCACTACAGCCACCTTTCAGGCAGTTGTAGAGAGCAGAAAGGTCATCTTTTGGGCCTCCTTTTCTCCAGGCTAAACAAACCCCAACTTCCTCAGGCACGCCTCATATGAATCACTCTCTAGACCCTTCCCCTGCTCCACTGTCCTTCTCTGGACTCACTCCAGTCCCTCAATGTCTTTCTTGTCATGAGGGACACAGTATTGGACACAGCTTCAGGTATGGTCTCAGCAGTGTTGAGCACAGGGAGGCAATCACTGCCCTGCTCCCCCTAGCCACACCACTGCTGATACAGGCCAGGAGGCCCTTGGCCTTCTTGGCCACCTGGGCACAGCTGGCCATGTTCAGGTGGGCTGTTTTGACTGAGGTGCAAGACCTGGGACTTTGCCTTGCTGAACCTTGTACAGCTGGCCTATATAAACACCATATAAATGCCACATATAAATGCCACTAAGCAAGATACAAAACACAGCCTGAAAGTCAGGTGGAGGTATTAAGTGAGGTGCAGCTAGTAAGCATCTCTGTGAGACTATTTTGCTCCCAAAATCAGAGTGAAGAACCATTCAAAGGCTTAAAATCTACTTTCTACACTTTCAAGTATAAGGACTTCAATAAATTATGTACAAAACAAGCCAAAGAAGTAATGGAATCCAGAGAAATAAGAGATCCTAAAGCTCTGTAAGAATAGGATCACAGGGTGAACTGAGGCAGAAAAAGAGAAAAGAAATCAACTGAAATAGAAAAGAAGACAAAGAAAGTGAACACCTTACAGAAGCTCTTCTGTTCTTGGAAGCAGTATATAATTTACCATGGCACAACTATTTATCCATTTATCATAAACCAGTATGGGATATCATGCAGACCATCCGTGAGTCTTTCTAAGGGTGAAACAAACAGTGTAAATTGTCTCCAGGAATCTAGGCAGAGGCACCATGACTCTCACAATGCAGTTGGCAGTCCCCTGGCAGCAAAACCACCCCTACAAACAAATTGCAGGCTGTGCTTAATCCAGTTTAATTCACTTGAACAATGAAGTCCAATGCGTTTAGCAAGGAGTCATTTCAGGTCCAGGTTAGCCACTCTGTCGACATCCTCTGTTGGAAATCTGGGCAGAAATTAGTGTTTGCAGCAATCCACAAAAGTATGTGAAGTGTGTAAATTAAGATGTTTAAAATACCAGAACTCTAAAGATGCAAAAGAGATGGTCTTGTGAAGTGTTACCTGCTTACATCATCTGACAGTACAACCTAACCTGTTTTTTGTAATATTGCAGTTAACAGTGATCCTTGGAAGCGTCTTATTTATTTTTTTTTCTTCTCTATGTTACTAAAAAACTGTTTCTGTATGCTAGGCTCCAGGCACTGCCCTTCTTTTAAAACATATATAAAACACTTAAAAAGGAGAATGTTGTTCCTGGAGAGTGGTAACAGGACAAAAGGCCTCACCACTCTGATTATTTCCTAAAGTCAGTTTTAGGCTACTGTACTGGTCCAAATACAGCCGAGATCAGTAGTGACATTACAGCTGGTTTGAGTAATCTGTTTGTCTCAGAGAGCATATGGGCTGATCACTTTGCCTTTTGTCTTTCTCCCATTTACATTTATTTAGCCAAATCCTAAGAAATGTTAATCCATCACATTATCTGATTGCTTCAGCCCTTACTGGCCAGGTAGCTCAGGTACAATCAGTTTCATTGCCAGATTGGATAAAACCCTACACATGTGTCTCATTTGGTAATGTGCTCTTCAGGAATTATGATTAGTACAGATGTTGCTTCTTAATTTGTGAGAGCACCATGTCAACAAATTTGTTTAAAATATAAAAGTGTTCATTTTTATACTATGAATACTATTCATATTTATACTGTTTATACTGCCATGTTTTATGGCCAATACCCAGTGGGTGAGGCCAAACCATGCCAATTACCTACTTTTGGCCCAGTAGTCAGTATAAAAGACAATAATAATTTTGCTCAAAATTTGTTGTTTTTTTTTTTTTAATTGATAGTCAGAGATCAAATAACAGTCTCCAGATACAAAGGTTAAAATGGGGAACATGTGATGTGATGTGGTTAAGGATCTGCTAGTCCCCCCTGCAGGGCACACTGGGCTCTGTCTTACGCTGAATGCAGCATCAGTTCTGTCCTCTTTTTTTTTGGAGGCAGAGACAGCACAAGCACTGAGGAAAGTCTTCCTATGCCTAAATATCTTCAGCCCATCTAACTAATCAGTCAGGCTGTATCAGCTGCATATGAATCTAATGTATTGCATGACATCGTATTCATTTCTGCCCTGATTAGTTCTCTAGCATGGGGAGGAATGTCTTAAATGTAAGATGAAAATTGTCACCCATCTTTATTCTGGTAAACACCTAAAATCCCACAGCTGGATACTGCAAAAGTCCTAATAATATTTTCTTTAATATTGTCTGCATATTGAGTGTATTTGTAGGCTCAAGCCTTTTATTCAGACCGTTTTTCAGGACTTTGGGCTATGGAAATGGTTTTACTCCGAGCTGGCATCCACAGATGCCTGCTGGGAGCCACCTCTGGGGCCAAAGCTGAGGGCAGAAGGGCAGCACAGTTCAGCCACAGTGTTCATATATGTACTTTCAGAGCTGCCAAGTCCTACCCAGGCACGGGTTCTTTGATGTGTGGCACAGAGTGAGTTTCTAATATTCATGCCTTCAAATAGGGCATGTTTTGCCCTAATTTACCTAACAGTAATTGCTCCTAAGTCTATTTGACAATTCACATGGAGCTTAAAAGACAGTTCCCAGCTTCATTTCTTTTACTCAGACCAATAGCTCCATTGTTCTTCAAAATAGAATTGTCTTTCATCACAAATAAACTGCAAAATGCTTTTCTGTGTAGAAAAACTGAAAAGTGGTTTTCAGATACAATTGGCATTTGTGTGCTTACTGCTGGACGTGGCCATGTTGCTGAAAAATGATGTTGCCTATGATGCCAACCATATGACAATTGACTCAACAGAGGAGAGTGTGTGAAGCCGTTTCCAACCCCTTTTAATAATAGGGTAACAACCAAAATGCTTTCTCCAGTGGTTAAACCAATATTAAATTTGCCTAGAAACTTGTTTACGGGCTTTTCCACTGGATTTGTCTATTGCCAATGCCATAAAGGACATCAATTTTCAGTAAGACAACCGCCTCCAGCACTGGGATTGGAAACGCCAGTTGTAATTAAAACTTTTTTTTAAGCAAATGCCGTTTGCAGTTTAATTATGACAAGAAACACCACTTGTTTTGTGAACTTACAGACTTTTGAACTCAGCAAAACTCTGTTTGGCATTCAGCAGCAAAAGCCCTGTCCTTGCTCATGTCAGTGGTGCACTTACTGCTCCAAACACAACACTGGATATTCAGACTTAAAATCTGAACAAACTGTACTGCACCCAGGTTAAATGTGCTGTAAACACTGATTATTTGCAACTCACATTTAATCCTAACCATGGGTTATGTATATTTTCCTTCTTTGGTATTTCTGGTGTAATCACAGTGTGAGTCACACAACCTATCAAAAGTGCAGATATGAACTACAGTGGTTTTATATGTTTCTAAACAATGAAAACAGAAAAAGTAATCTCACAACAGCTAAATGTTTTCCATTTTCAAAAGACTCATACTGGTGACATTTCTTCCTGCACTGCTGTTTCTGCAATCACATAGCAACACAGCCCTTGAAATAACTCTTTTGTACTCAATATATAAGGTGCAGTGTTTGGAGAAACTGATTCTGCTCAAATGCCACCTGTTTAAATGCTAAATGGCATCAAAACCAAAGAGAGAAAAAAGAATGACAGTCCAGCAGAGGAGACCACTCCCCTGTTTGGATGGCTGAGATCCCCTGTTCAGCTATTAGTCCTTTTTTCTTGAGTTTCAAAGTGGGTGTAGCAGAGTTAACTTGGTACAGTGCCTGACCATCTCACAGCTTGCCCTCTTACAATCCTTCACAGGATTCAGGCTTGCTAAGACCCTGTACGGTTCCCTGTTGAGACATGTCCGTAAACTCCTCATGCTGGTACTCACTGTTGCCATTTCAGCTTTTAACTATGCATTTGAGTATCTGCTTCTAGAAAGGCCCAGATGAACTACTTTGTAGGAGGCATCTGTATATGTTGAGGCAGGAAAGCAATAACGAGACAGATGTCTAACATCCAAATACTCTCAAACTTGGAGAATTTCAGAACAACTTCATCTAAACTCTTCAGTTTGAGCTCATCTTCCTTCAGGAAGCATCTTCATTTTTCTGAGCTGCCCTCTTTTCCAAGTTTTATGCTCTTCCTAAAAGCCACTCTGCTCCTCTTTCTTGTAACTGCACAGTAAATTGCATGCAGTCCTCCTAAAGCAGGATCCTTCCTTTGCAGTCTTCACAACTATACCACTTCAATTTCTCCCAACCAGAAAATCCCAGTTCTCCCTGGTGCCAGGGCAATGCGAAGTTTATCAGCTCACCTACCAAATGCCAACTAGGAAAAAATGTCAAATTTTTGTGTCTTAAGATTTGCATCTCTGTGTAGAATTAATGTATGAGCAAGCATCTATAGGGTTTAACTAGTGAGCATGAAGGGGTCTGAGGAAAGAATGCCACAGATATTGAATATCTACAGCAGTATAATTCAAGTCAGAGAGAATTCTTGTCCAGTCAGGAAGTGCAGAGTTAAGGGTCAAACTTACTGAGTGATGGAGTTGGTTGTCACATTTGCAAGAGCAAACAGAAGTGGCCAGTGCCAAACATTTCAATGCAAATCCATGTTTATCATGTTCAGGATTATTCAGTTCTGCAGCCTGCCTTGGGCTCTCCTCTGGAGAAGGTTTGAGGTAGGGGGAATATAATCAAGAAGGAAGAGTCAGAGGTTCAAAGGAAGATATTCAGGGACATGGAGTTGCATGTAGCAAGAAGCAAGAGAAGGGAGAAATGGTAATACAAGAGGTTATTATTATTTCTTTAATGAGCAGGAGTTCTTTTCAGGATGGTTTATTTTTCTGAAACTTGCACATACAGCTGCGAAGCTGTATTCAAATGTGGAAAAGGGAGAACTCTTTTTCCTCTTTTTTAAGCACAATGTATCATTCTCTGTGCTTTCTAAGCTATGAAATTAGCACTAGCAGCTGTAATATAAAAGAACCACGAAAAAATCACAGTCACAAGCCTTCTGAAGTTAGTATGGCCTATTATGGATGGTCCTTGTAACACAGCCCTGAAGGGAAGCAAAGCACCTGACTGATGTTGTCAGCTTTCAGAGTAAGTTTCTTCTGTGCTCCCACAATATGTTCTATTAGATTGAGCATCTCTTTGAGACCACATAGAAATTCTCTCATGCCAACAATTTTTATCCTATTTTTTTTTTTCGGTTTTTTACCACAGGGTTTGTGAACACCTTAAGTTGTAATGGGAGTGAAATCAGCAGGACGTAAAGTCTGGTCAGGTCTCTTCCATACCAGCTTTACCCACACCGAGATTGCAGGAAATTATGCTCATTATGGACTGATTTTAAACATGTTTTCTATCTAGAAAAGCAGGGGGAAGTAGAAGATAGTATCAGCCAGTATTCAGTGGCTTCACTTTCTTTGCTGCCATAGATACATAGGGAAATTGAAAGATATTGGTCAACATTTCCCCACAAACAGAAATTTTCTTCAGTGTGGCAAGTGTACATCTGAAATACTGATATGAATTATACCAAGTTAAGTAATGTACAGGTTTCATTGCAGGAAAAAATATATACATAAGGCTTTTAATATTTTAATGCCACAATATTGTGAAATATTTGCATGACATCTTTCATTCACATAATCTGTATAGGATGTCAAGTACATTGTGCTTGCGATAATTTTAGGAATGTAATATTTTCAATTTCAGGAAGTTAACAACATGGGCTTTTTGCTTTGCACATCGTAACCTTTTATGTTATCATTTGGTAAGATGAGGTGAAGACACAGAGGTGCATAAATTGGAAACCTCAGCTCTGTGATTATGTTATTGATGACCCTCATCTTATCTAACATTACACTGTGCAACTCTGCTCACAGGAAAAAGGAGAGGAGGGAAACATAACTTGTTCACTTGAGAATAGTTATGTTTTGGTAGACATAAATCAGGATAGTTATGCAGCAGAGTTACATCACTGAGGATTTGGTCACAATAACTTCTCAATCTGCTTTGCAGGTTGAAAATATATGTAGATCCAACTTCATTTTTTTGCTGGAATGCATATAGCATAACTAGTACACAGAAGTTCTAAAGGAGGGAGCTCTTAGAGATGTCTATTATAGATGTGTCAAGCACAGCCCACCAGCAAGCAGTTGGCCCAAGCTCCAGTGAGCTCAAAAGGGCTGTAAGGATGGTCTTGCCCACACACAGACACTTTGCAGAGCTTGAAGTGTGCTTCTTGTTCATGCCATCTGATACCATGGCAATCTTTTAACACAAAAATTGTTGTGGTTGTGGTGCTGTCACCTCAGGATATTTGGGAGAGGGGTTTCCTAGTAAAATTATATTTTCCTAATGCAGGACAGAGCTGTCTGTGCTGTGATCTGTTCTGAGGAGTTTATGAGTGGTTATACCCTGCAGCACCATCTGTAACAGCCAACGGCTTTCTCATACACAGGTATAATTAAACTCATGAAGCAGATTTCATTCATCAGTTTTTTAAGAGTTGTTAGGGAAGCGAAAGTTGATGCAGACACACAAGCAGAAATGGGCCCTTTAAAGCTGACATGGTAGACATGGCATCCCAACTAACCTTCAGAAGATTCACAGTGCCAGTGTCTAATAACTGTATGTCACTCCAATACAGATATTTCAAGGCCACTCTGTGTAAACAGTGTGCATTGCTTCATGTCTTAATCTGCAAGACAGCCAAATACCTCGCTTGCAGATATATGTTAAGGTTTAAGGAATCTCTTGCCATAAAAGTGTTGCTCAAGACTAATGAACAAACAAATATTTGCTTAAACCCCTTTTTGAAAGTCAAACACACTTTCAACAACTATTCATGTATTTATTGTCACATGTGAGTCATCACTTAGGTGTCTGGCCTTGTGCTCTTAGCAGCTAATGCCAGTAGTTTCACAGCATTTTTTCACTCATTTTTCCCTCTTTCTGCCCCCACTTCCATCTCCAGTAAGAAGCACTCTGGAGAGTCCTTTGTCAGTGGCAGAATTTACTTTTCTTCAGCGTTGTTTATTCCATAGTGACAGCTGATCCCCTTGCTGTCCATGAGGCAGGAGTGGCCTTTGGGGACCACCTCAGCCCCACGTTCCACACGGCAGCAGTTTGCTTCAGTGCCACTCTGGGTTCCTGCTGACCAAGTGAGTGCAAGCACAGCCTTCTCTTCTTTTTCCTCTCCCCAGCTTTCCAGGGGTACTAGTGGGGAACTGAGGTTCTGTGTGGATCTTCTTCTGACTGTCATGGTGCCAGCAGTGGATCTCTCTTCCTTCCAGCAGCTTGTCATCACTTCTTTGCCAAAACTTAGCATCTCTTTCTAAGTTGCCAACTAAGCTCTTTGCGTGGCCACTCCCTAATCTGTCACAATCACAATAGGTTCACCCTGAACAGATCAAATACCAGGGCTTTGCTAACCAGCCCCGTATCTGGGACACTGGCCATTTCAGCAGATCTACCTGCAGCTGGAGAACGATGGACATGTCCACCCTTAGACTCAATAGTGTCTGGAAAGTTCCTATTGGATCTGCTTCCTGAGTACATACTGTGAACTTCGAAGGTGCATTAATAACAGGGGCTTATTTCTTGTGTTACTGAGTGACATTAAAATTGTGTGTCAATGCTTGTTTTATTTTTATTCTGCTACTAAACAAGCTGAAGGCTTTAAGGATATTTTTTGTTCTCTTGTGTCAGAAGGGTCTACCCAGGATGGAAAAAAAAAAATCAATGTTTCAGGGTTGTGTAACTGTGGGGTTTTTTTCATGTGTTTCTTGTTTCATTATGAGGAAGGAATTAAAAATCCCTCCTAGACAGTACTTAAAATATCAAAGTCATTGTTTAATGCCTTTGAGTCACTGTACAACTAATTCAATTGCACAGTGTAGTGCAGTTTCACGGTATGTGAAACACAGATAGTAGAAAGGAATGATTAGAAAGTTTAATAAACACAGCATTAGTTTGCAAAGTCTGAAACTTTCTGATGACTTCTTTAGCAATGATCCAGCACAGCAGCTCATCAGCAGAAACGAGAACAGTAGCTTTTAAACCCAGAGCTCCTGACTCCTGTACTTAAGCTACGCTAGATGGATTCATGCTGGCTGGAGGTGCTTGATCCTCCTCTCAACCAGCCATAGGAGGTGGGTCAGCACTGGATGTCAGCAGCTTTTGGTGAGGTAGACAGGAGTCAAAGCTCTGATGATCACTGCAGGACCCTTCAGCAAAAATGAGCCCCAGGTGGTCAGGGTCCAAGGCAGCAGAAGACTTGGCCACAAGACACTCAGGAGGGCAGTGCACAGCCAGCCTGGTAAACCAGTGCTGTGTTAGGCATCCAGTAACCTCCAGGGACCTGAGGTGCTTGGTGACAGGGCAGGGATTGCAGCTTTTGTGGCACCATCAGTAAAGGGTGACTTCATGGCCAGCCTGGTACATCTGACTTCACACCCAAACCTCAGAAGCTGTCACTGATAGCAGGTCCTCCAAATACATTAGGGGTTAGTAGGGAAAGATACAGATCTATCAGCCTGACTTGTGTGAGCACCATTGCCATAATAAGGAGATCATCCCAAATAATTACTGAATTTATCTTTGGATCAGCTTTGCAAGGTATAGGAGCAGTGTTATCCCTGTTTTACAAATAACAGTCTGAGGCACAAAGAGGCTTCAGCTTTGCCTCTCTCATCACTTTAGAGGAGGTAGTGGTGGTGTAGACTTATCTGGGTTGACTCTCATTTCATTAGGTGTTGGTAGTATTTTGCCCACAAACTTTCTTTTGACGCAGGCTTTATGTGCATAGAAACAAGACCTGGGGTCTTACCTGCTCTCTGAAAGCACTTGTTAGCTTCACCATTTCCTCACCAAGACTGCTGGAGCTGCTATGTCTAAATTAGACATCCCCTGCCCTAGCCTCCTTACCCACATGTAGATCTCCTAGCGATGGTGTCCACACCTGGGTCTGAGCTAGGTGTTCCCATACATGGGAGTGCCAGAGTCCTGAAACAAGTGTCCCCCACCCTGCCCTTAAAGCCAAATTGAAGCCACGTGGTTTGGGTATATCTGTGACTGGTAAACCAACCTGTGGGAGTAAAACACACTCTGATCATGAATTCCTGCTTTGGTTTCGTTTATTCCCACACAAAAATAAACACAAGAAATATCTTGAAGCTATCTCGGTCACAATTCAAATGTTGATGGTTAGTGTTTGCAACTGATTAGTATTGCCACTGAGTCACAGATATTTCCTGTATTAAATGGCCCTAAAAGTCAATGCCAACATTTTAATGACAACAACACTATTGTAGGTAGTGGCAGTTTGGCAAAGAGAGAAGGTGGGAGTGGAATTATTCTTTAATGAACATCCTGAATGGGCACAGATAGGAGAGGAAAAGGAGCAAAAAAGGGAAAGGACAAAGAAGCACACATGTGCTCATAAAAGTTTCTGACAAGCTAAAAGCCTCAGAAACAAATTTGAGTTTAAAAATGCATTTGAAAAGTTACATACTCACTTTTGTACAGGACAACAATGGTAGAATGCTAATAACATTTAATTTCCCTTGACTTCTAACCTTCTTAACCTGCTGTGCTGCTAGAACAGCGCTGTAAATCAAAATATGCTGTATTGTATGGTGAACATGTGTATTGAGTCATTCCAGACTGCCTGGTGCTTTTTAAAAACAAAACTCACAATAGTGTTTGTGCTGTTTTTCATTTTTCATAGACCTTTCCCCTCAATCATGCTGCAACTGGTTAGGTTATGTATTAAAAATACAATATAAAAAAGAGGGAGGGAAGATGTAGGGGTAGACATAATACCACAGAAAGTACAGCACAGACAAATAGGCCAAAATATCCTTGACATTACTTTCCCCTTTGTTCTAAATGTTCTTCCAATTTCAATAAAAACAAATTGGAATACTGCCTGGGGTCTACTAAATCATTAGTAAATTAAGAATCTGTTTTTAATAACATTTCACTTGTAAATAATGCATTAATTGACTTGCTTGAAAGTTAGCTTGACTGTTAGAAACTCTGGCACTAAATGTGTAATGAAAGAAATGTACCGTTTGAGGAGACTGGATGGTAAATGTAACAAATTAAATATGACAGTTGATATTTGTGAAAATGGTGATATAATTAGAGGACACCTGCAGCTGTTTTCCAACCAAAACAACAGATATTAAACATGTATAAAGTATGTGTGTCATATTTTCTCTTGGCATGTTTCTTTTATTCTCTTTAGGGCCTTTTTTGTATGCATGTCTTTTTTTTTCCCTTACCTTTTGTCAGCTCATATGACTAACAGGTGTCGACTTATCCAATTATACCATTTGTTAGATCTGTAAGTGATTGTTTTGCAGTGTAAAGACAAAGAACCTGAATCTTATTTTCCAAGCAAGAGCTGGAAGTTACTAGAGCACATGACACATGCCCAAGCATACTTTAACCCTGGGTGGTTGTGAGTAGTCAAGAATTATACCAGGACACCTCCTGTGCAGTCCTCACCTGCAGATAGCTCACTTACGTATTTCTCTACCCTGGCTTTGATAGTCTTGCTGAGGATTTCTGTCAGCTAAAAGGTGATGTGATGCAGTGTATAAGCATTGCAAATGTGTAGTGTTTCTTCCTGGCATGCATGCAGTTGAAAGAGAATAAGATGCTGCCCTGGCCATCTCACAAGGGGTTTGAACACCAAGTTTTTAATGATAAAGGAAAAATGTGAAGTTCTTGAACAACATAGATCCCCATGCCATGCCACTACTGGGAAAGTGTAGTGGCCATCACTACCAAAGATGGCCAGAAGTGATTTTTGACCTGGAGCCAAAGATTCTGGGTATTTCAGTTCACGGACTCTTTTCCATCTGCCCTTACTCCTTTCCAGTTGGTGTACAGACAGCATACTGCCAAAGGGGATAGAATTTGGACTTGCAAAAGCAGGAGACTCTAGACTAACTTTCTTCAGAGTTAGAGCAGTAACAAGGCAGTAGAACTACTCAGGTATAAAAAAATAGAGCCTAAATGGAACATAAAAATTTTACTTCTACCTAATGCCATGTGACCAATTTGCCTGGTGTCCGGGCATAGAAACTGCACTGTTGGACTGGGCATGAGGCACATGATGCAGTGCCACTTCTGTTCCCATAGATTGCACCTGAGGAAGGACTTCAAGCTGTCCCAAAGTCGCTTTTACTAGGCTTTAATGTACAGCAATTTTCCCACGGTGAAAGGAAAAACAGTACAGGGCAAGGCAAGCTGTCCTCACCATGAGACTCAGCTCTCACTGGGGAGTTTTCTCTGTGACTGAGGCGCACAGAGCAAACATGTGGGGAAAGTCCCATTGCACCACACAACCAGCTGTGGGTACTGTAAATCTTCAGCATGCCCTTTATCAGCTGTCAGAAACACAGACATTCATAAACAAAGGAGAGCAGGAGACCAAAATTCACTTCAAAATAAACAATCTGGACTTTGATTTGGAATGTGCTAACAGGATAGATATGAGCTATTTAAATAAACATACCAGCAGCCAGTTCTGTCATCTTTGCTTTGGGGGCAACAATACCTTTGTTACTGGGGTTTGTATCTGTCTTGATTAGAACCATGTCAAGCAGCTGTTGAGATTGACTCCAATGACAGATAGGATGTAATGTAGATGACACTGGAAGCAAAGTATCATGGAGACAAATTGTGTTATGGCTGAGAAAATCTTTACCACTTTTTCAGATATGGCAGACGTCTTCCCTGTAGATGCAAATATATTTATTTGTCTTAAAGTTACAGACTTATGGCTGCTCTTGCAGGTGCCTGTTTTTATGTAATAACTTCCATTCTCCACTGCCTCCCCCAGCCCAAGAAGGGGGCTATTTCTACCCTGCAGCTCTGGGGTAGCACACTCTGTATGCTCCGTTTATTCCTATACTGGTGTATATGACATTTAAAGAACAGAAGCCATTTGCCACCTCCAAGGACACGGCAGTAATAAAGTTCCACAGAAAGTGCACCCTGCTTTTCTTGTTATAAATCACACCAGCACATAGTTGGGCTAGTCCCACCTGCTTGCACAGCTTTCAAGATGTGTTCCCCCTTAAGCTGATTTTACAGGTGCTATTTCCTGCTCATCATGCAGATCTCAACTGACTTGATGGTAATCGGTGATGGAGCTTGGTAGGCAGGTGATAGAGGAGAGGTGCAGCTCACAGGGCCAGGTTCCAAATCTCTGCTGTGTCACCAGTCACTCTGTGACTCTCCTTTTCAGAAGCAAGATCTTCACTGTGTTAAAGCTGAGGGGACTCCTTACTCTTTAAAAGAACAATTTTCTTGAACAGTCTTCTGCTCTTATTCTCTATTGGCTTTTGCATTGGTAACCAGTAGTTTCTGTGAGCAAATCAAGAGCTGCTTTTCCCAGGTAAAAAAACATGAAGTAAAAACTATTACAATATTTACCAAAAGGAAGGAGTTGTTCAGCCTCCCTTCATCTTTCACTTGTACAAGAACTTTCCCATCGATATCAAAGTTGATAATACACCTTTATTTCAGTTCCTTCATAGGGCATTTTACAGATGCTGACCTTCTGCATGGATCAGGGATCCATTACAATTTTTATTTCTTTTATCAGTATATTCAAACACTGTAGATACTCAATTTACTTAAAACCCCTCTTTGATTAAATAGCATCAGCAATAGAGATTCTGACTCCAAAGACTAATAGTTTTTTATGGTCTAAGGGGAACATGCCTAGCTAGATTGCCTACAGCTTGTTGTCTGTAGGTTTGCAGCAGCAAATCAGAGAACCAAAGCTACAAGGAGTTTGACTGGACGCATATTTGTTTTTCAAGGACAAATTTGTTGGTTGAAATTAAACCTGCTAACATTGTGGCCAAAATTTGCCTGAGCAAAAAAAAAAAAAATGCCCCTTCCTCACCTATGTAATGTTATGCTGATTTGAAGGTTTTCTTAGCTATCGAGTGCTACACCTCAAAATACAAACCTAATCATTAAAAAAAAATTAAAATTAAAAAATTAGTATTCCCAGACATAAGGAAGATGTGCTGGCTTAGTTAAATAAGGCACAACTGGTATTATTTAATTAAAATCTAGAGTGCAGCTGTTAGGGGAAAATCTAGCCAGTTTCAGATAGAAAAATATGCCCTAATAATGTGTTTCAACATCATTTTGATGCTAAACTCAAGAGTATGGTAGGTGTGAATGTTTTGCATGTGCATGCATATGTATACATACACATCTGTGTCTCTGAGAGAGAGGGAAAAGACAAATGTGTTCAAATACGTTTTCTGTATTGAGGGAAACTATAAATAAAACTAGACTTATGTGAGCCAGCAGCCAGGAGGCTCTGAGGATGCACAGTGTGTGCTTAGAGGGTGAGAACAAGGGGACGTGATGCTGGGAGCTGCTTTGCCTATGCACATGAGCCTGGGTTTTCTGTCTTTGTCCACCCAGACGTACACAGTGGACAGAAGAAAATGTCTTTGCTTTGTTTGCTGAGTGAAGAATCATTTTAACTATGCATTTTTTCCCATTTTCTCCAAGAATTATAAAGATGCATTAATTTTCTATAAAGAATAATTATTAAGTAATTGCATTTCTGCTGTATCTAAACTTACTGGGCTAACATCTTGTTTTGCTATCTAAAGCAGAGTATTTCAGCTTTTCAGAGAAATAATTGTATGTATTAGTCTGGCAGAAAAAATAGCAACTTTCAGAGGATGTTTCTGAGAAACAAGGCAGTTATGTAAACCAAAGAAAGAGAAACACAACACTGGGGGAAGTTTTGCTGCTGTTATTATTATTATTTATCATAGTAACTATTTATACAGCACTGTAATTTTGCATTACATTCTTCAAAGAGTAAAAAAGGCAAGCAGTGAGACCCAGAGTTCACTCTGCTGCACACACCTGTAGCCATACCCTGCTACACACAGCATCTGACTGAGCAAGGGCTGGGAAAACTCAACTAAGCCACTTTTCTACCCATTCTTGGGTTGGCAGTCCAGGTTTCTGAAGCTGTGTCTTGTCCTGTTCTTACTATATTCCCTTTGCAGGGCAAGAGATTTTTGAGCAAGACCTCACAATCCAAGGAGTTCTCAGGGCAACAGACCTGTTTTTCCTTCTGCTCTCTTGAGCAGTGCAAAGCTGCCAGAAAGAGGGCTGAAAATCAGGCCTCATGGTAGCTGTCACAGGGAGCTCGCAGTGTGCAACAGATGGATATAGAAAAGGACAACATGGAGCAAAAGGAGACACATGCAGAAGAGGTTAAGCTCTAACATAACTTAAGATCATTTTATTCACTGCACCTTCAGTTGGAACAGTACCATCCATATGTGGTGGAAAAGGGTCTTGATGGTATTTTGATGACAACATTCTCTTATTTTTGTTCCTGAAATAATTGACATTTGTGGAATTTTACCCTCCATATAACATTTTTCCAGAACCGGTGTAGGTTTACTAAGATCTACTCTCTCTGTTATTTTACAGCCTCTGTGTGGCAATTGTTTGGTCATTAAGAGCAAATAGTTCACCCTCTCATAGTTCACCTTTTGTCTGTGAGTGAAATTCACATCATTTTGATATAGATTTCATTTGTCAAGAGATAGTGGTGTATGCTCTGCTTTCCCTACATCCACAGTTCCCATGTAGGAGCTTTGGGTAGCAATCCCAGGCTTTTTCCTCCCCAAGTTGCTGTCAAAGAATATGCAAAATCACTAGGGTAGCCAGCATGCCAAATGCAGAAAGCAAGGTAAAATGGCCTATCAGAGGGAACCTGAAGTGGGGAGACAAGGCAGGGAATATTTGAAGCAGAGAAAGGTAGCTCTTACTCCATTAATGCAGACTCAAGTTTGAAAATATTGATGAGAGTGAGGGGGAAAAATTTCAAGCCACAAAGTCTGGGTTTTTTTCAATAGTTATAGTCCTTACAAAACAGCAATGGTATATGAGAGATCTAAAGACCAGAGGAGAGAGGGAGACCTGGAGAATGAGATGGGTGAGGCAGGGGTCCAGGTCAGTGCTAAGTGGGAACAGGATGCAGGAGCCTGCAGGAGGAGGGAGCTGGCCTAACAGCTGCCAAGTGGGCATGGCAGAGTGCAAGTAAAGGAAAACTTGCCCTCCAAACTCTTCCCCAGTCATACTGGTTTTCCTGCTCTCATCTGTAACACCTGCAAAAAGAAGCATTACAGCTCCTGTTCTGTCCTGCCTGTCTGTGTGCCCTCAGGGATTTTAACCACAAGGAATCCACATGTTGTTTGGAGCCATTGAACTGTGCAGGGTAGGCTGCCACCAGGAGCTCCTTGGGCTCTTCGTAACATGCCTACTCTGTGCCTCCTGCTCCTCCCAGGCACAGCGAACTGAGCTGAAGAGCCTGAATGCTGACTATGTTTGTTCTTGACAATTTAAATTAGACCCTTATATTTAAGGCATGTTTTTCTATTTTATCTACTGCCTGAATCTCAGATGCTGAAATATTCACAAAGCTCTTAGTTCTTTGGGGAGCAAGACATGGGTTTTCCCCAGTGGCGCAGTGATAGCTTCTGATGTGCCAGCCTCCCGCTGTCCACTGTCATTGCAGCTCACAGTCAGTGAGTGGCCCGAGGAATAGCTGGCACTCAAGGACCCCCCTCCAGTGCCCATAACTCTGAAACTACATGACATCTTAACCTTTATGAAATTTCTTCAAGACAGCATTTTAAAACACCCAAATCTTTCCTGACCTTTACATTTTAGTAGAGGGGGTTTGTTTTGTTATTTTTTAAAATTGATGTTCCTATATTTTTTTCTTTAGCTGTGGCATTTTTAAGCTGGTTCAAGAGGAACTTTGCTTTGCCCTTCCCATCCTTGTTGAGCCCAATCATTAATCATAAAGGGAAAACACTGCAGACTCAAGCCTAACTTTATAATGTTTTTATGTTTGTGACATTTTATCTCTCTCAGCCAGTGGGAAGTTCTTATCCTTTTAATTTATAATCTGTTAGGTTTCAGTTTGACTCTAGATGCTGACTTCCTTTGTGGCATCTCATCCTCATTCTTACCTGTTTCACCAGGCTGCAGCTTGGCGATTTTGTATCAGCTGTACAGATGATTTGGGTACTCGCCCAAGGGGATCAGTGATTGGTGCCCTGGATCATCAGGTAGCTGACCCCTTTTCATATGTGGGGAATCAAGATATCTTCAAGAGAAAGCTAATGGTTTGATTTGACACTAATACACTGCCTAAATCTAGAATAAATCTGTCGAGTACTTCAGCAGAACTGATAGTGCAAAGCTGACACAAGCAAGGAATCAGTCCTGACATTTTTACACAAAACTGTGAATATTTGGAAAGAAAGACTGGAAATGCAAAACCATTACAGTTTTTTTTTTCCTATGGCACTTGCTCTTTTTACTGTAAGTAGAAGCTCTGTATCCTGCAGCAGGCAGCACTCTCCTATAAGACATCTTTTTTTTTACAAAGGGAAAACTTTCAACATTTGTATCTAGTTATTACCTAATACAATCTCATCAAATATTTCATGATATCAGGCAATTACAACATTCAAGGCTCAGAGTCTAAATACTCTCTAGTGGTCCTTTTGGATTTGTTTGTATAGTATGGTTCTGTTGCAGCTGGAGAACACAGACACAGCTTTGTAGGCACAAAGATGAGTTCTGCTAAGCCTGTGTAAGTCCCTGCTCTTTAGCCCAAAAAATCTGAAGGTCAGTTCAAAGCTGCTTGTTGAGGGAAACTAATCCTGCAAACAATACATTCACTGGCCATTATTTCCAAATCCAAACTATCTTATAGTCATGAAATGGAAAGTTTATGGGGAAAACAAATGCTGCATTTATTACTGTGATGCAACATTCATAAAATATATTTCATTGGGGGGGGAGTTTACACAGGGGGTAATGAGATTTTTCCTTTATACATTATTTACAACTACTTAATCCAGGTGCTGTAGGTTATTCTTTTATCCCTCAGTTTCACAGCTACAAAACACTTCAGTATTTCTAATTTATTTCTGCTTACAATACAGATGTTCTCAATTGTGCCTCTAACTACATTTCAACTGTTATGATCGCTTTTATTTGTTTGTGTCACTGTACACTTAGAGGTTGAATGTGCACTACACAATAGTCAGGTTCCAAGAAGGCTGTAAAAAGCCTCTGGTGATTTAGTTACCAACAAATTAAACTATGCTTAACAGTAATATCTTTATCATTAGTGATTTTAATCTTCAGATGATTTCCTTGCTATTTATATTGGTCTGTGCATGGGCTATTATATCTTCACATAAAGGTTTCATCCTTTTAAACAGCATTTTTCAAGATGACCATTTGGAAACAACATTTGGAGGAACATTTGGGTTGCATCCTCTAACTAAATTTCCAAGCTGTTGGTAACGGACTAAAGAAAATGTGGTCTGCACTGAATACTAAAGAGCTGCAAATGTAAGAGCCTTGAAGGTTATGTGTAAATATTGACATTTTTATTTTATTTAGCATACAAAGATGAACTTGCAATGTTGCTTATCTGATCATACAGCAGTGACTGCATCTGCATCATCTGAGATGTATTCCTCACACTTCTGACTTTCATAGGTGTTCCAGAGTTTTTCCTCTGGGAATGTTATTGATGTCTCTGATTAGGGAACAGTTATCTAGGGACAGAGTGTCCATATAGGAACATGTCAACCAAGAGGCAACAAATGGAAGCAGAGAAAAAAAAATCCTTTCATCTTCAAAGGCCATGTTATATGCGCAGATATGGGTCCCAATAAAACCATTAAGGTTCTTTCCTGAGATGTGTAATGGGACTATAGGGCACTCAGCATCCAGCAAAACAGGGTCTTTGGTTCATCCTAGAGGAAGCACAGAAAAATAACCGTAACATTACATATACCCCACTGTTCGTTACCCTTAGCCATACTGCCCTTTCCCCTTGAGTATGAATCTGTTGTAATTTTTTTAAACCAGAGCTTTCTGTGGAAACCTCAGGGTCTTCATATTTACATACTTTTTTTCTTAAAACACTGAAATAGACTCTGATGAACAGAAAACAAAGCTTGCAGTTCTTCAGGGCTGTTATTTATACTAAATTAATTTATATGTTAAGTACTAAGATGGTCACTACGCAGTTTGCAATTCCAGGGCATGAAACATGAGGGCCCCATGACATTCCCCTTAAAATCTAGCCAGAAAGACATGAAATCTTGGCTGTTCACATGACAGATCTGGGTAACTGCTTCATGAATGACACTACATTCACCAAAAATCCACAGTAATGATTTGAGAACACATCAGTTCTCTCCCTGGACAGCCTAACCTGAGCACCAACACTATCAGGAATTTTCTAAAGTATCTGGTTCCCCTTTTTAGTACTCCCAGTTCCTGTATAAAACCCTGACATGCTGTTTGCATCAGCTGGCTGCCTCTTGTGCTCCTCTGGGGGTGTCTTGAATATATTTTTTTTTATTTCCACATGTGAGAGAAGGATTTAATAAATTGCAGAATCATAAATTTCATTAAGGGAGTGGGAAGAAGGACAGTAACTTCTTTGTGCTACATGGAGTCTATATAATTTTCATAAATATTGCCTCTCTCTTTATCTCTTTAGCAGATAGAGTAATTAAGAAATAACCTTCATGGTTCTTGTTTGGTCATCCTCCTTGTTCTTCTATAAACTTAATTTTATGCATTTTTCTTTATTTATTTGCTAAAAAGTTTCTGACTCTCCCAACTGCCTGTTTTATTGGACACAGTGGTGAGCCTTAGCAAGAGGTGCAGTATTCTGCCTACAGAGCTACTTTGCCCAAATCAGAGAGAGTTTGTCACTGATCCATTTGTCTCGAAGAAAGCCAGGCATCAAGGTAATCAGGCCAGCATGCATTTGGCAGCTCATGCACAATATGGAGCACACGTGTTATTTATCCTTTTTTATTCATTTTTCTTTGCCTCGCAATACAGTAAGTAACCTCACTCTGTATTAGTCAAAGCTTCTGAGAAGGTTCCTTCTGTGCTTCCAGAGTAGTCCCCTAGTGGTATTGGAACACTGTGGAAATAAAAGCCAAGAGACATATGCCAAGGATGAAGTGTGTTCTGGAAGGGATGAACCCATGCCCCTCACCTGCAAGTATGACCAAGGGCAATCCTATGGTGTCTGGTAGGTACAGGTGTCTATTTATCCAGTTTGTGGCTTCTGGCTGGGCTCATGGAAAGGCTGCATTGCAGCTGTCAGGGAAATGTCCTGTGCCAGCCAGATGAGTGACAGTGCTGGAGTATTAACCTTCATGGTCATCTAGTCCAATGGACTGAGAAAATTAATTCTTCCTGTTTCTTCATTTGGGAGAAGCAGGCAGAAAGTGGACTAAGAAAGACTAAAAGGAGCAAGACTCAAACTTTTGGAAGAATCGGCAGCATTGGACATGAAAGTGGATCAGGACAGAATGCAGAAAGGTTCCACTTACAGTGGGACTAAAAAAACGGGTGTGGTGGGAGGGAGGCTCAACAGTTGAGAGCTCTGAATTGCAGGGAAAAAAGATGGACAACTTAGAGGAACCTAATGTTACCCAAAACATCCAATACTGCAGAGAATTTGGATTATGAGAATAGAATTTATTGTGTTTGCTCTGTGTGTCTCTGTACTGTCTACGCGTAGTTTTGTTTGGGGGGCTGAGTGCATATTATCTTATTGCAGAAGAGATAACAAGCAAAGATTCTCCACCCAGTAAATATGTCAGAAAGACCTGGAGCAGAAATGGTACTACTGCCTACTTATATTTAATAGAAGCTTAAAATATCACTTGATTTACTGTGACCTCCATTTGGGGCTTGCATTTCAAGAAATACAGTCCAGCTGGAGAAGAGAGCAAGAAGCATATTCAGAAGTCTAAAAAATTAATTGCTCTGTGCAGAAAGATTGAATGATCTGGGATTGTCTAACCTAAGCAAGGGTCTTAAAGAAGATAATGTGGCTTTTCCACTACGCAAGAAACACTGCTCCAAAGAAAAGGATATCAAGGAAATCCTTTCATATGTTTGTGAGGAAAGTAAGTACCAACAGGCTTCAGTTATGGTAAGAAACGTGTCAGTTAATCATTAGTAAATACTTGGTATTCCCATAGGAATCTGGTAGCATACATCAGTAGATCAGGAAGGCATGGGGTCTTTGTCACTGGACATCTTTATGAATAGGCTAGACAGTGTCTGAAAGTAATGACAAAGGCGTAACAGAGCCTTTTTTGACCTTGTGTGTCTGGCCAACACAGAGTGTCAACTGAAAGCCAGTGAGCACCTAGTGAGTAAAATATAGCAAGAAACACATAGATTCGGGTCACTTTTGCCTCTGGGACTTCAGGATGAGGTAGGAGGCAGTGAATCCCTTGTGCATTTTGACAATGGAAATCTCCCTCAACTCTGGAAGCAGATTTTTGTCAACTCAAAACACTTTTCCCTTGCCAAACCCATATACTACCTTCATGTTATCTACAGAAAGCTTCAGCTAACTGGCTTTCATCCATGTCTTATCTCTGCCAGACACAAGGAAGCTGTAACATATGGCTTCAATGAAAAGGAGACGTAGAGCTTGGTGTCATCAGGATATGGATGACATTGTAGCCTATGCCATTTCACAATATCCTCAAGTGGTTTCATATGGGTTTTGAGAAAGAAAAGTAACAGCAGTGAACCCTCTGCTACTTTAGCTGTGAGTTCTGGGAGAGAAAAAAACATTTATCCATGCTTTTGGGATCTTCTTGACAGAAATTGTCAGAACACTTCAAAGACTTTCTTCTCTCCTATCAGCCATTTTGCCACAAAAGCAATGTGAAACAGCAACAGGAAGCAGACATCATGTCTGGACTGTGGTCTGACTGAGATGCAGTGGAAAAGCACAGGAAAAATTAGCAATATTAAGCTGAAATAATGTATTACAGTATGTATGTGGGTTTGATGAAGTCATGTAACCATACCATGAGAGAAATTTCCTACCTTTGCTGTAAAATTGCTAATGTCACCAATCCAAACCTACAATCTGACTATTAAGCGGAAGAATGTTTGTTTTTGTAGTTTAGGAATTTGAGTCTCAAGAGCTGTAAAATTAGAACATTCAGCATAGCTGATTGTCTGCAGAGGTCTCTCAATGAGACCTGCCTTAATAGATCACAGAACAGATAAGTAATTGCTTAGTTGGTTTAATCAACCAACAAAAGTAACAGGTGAAGTGATGTGACCCTTGTGTGAAAAAGGGAAGTTAGATCCCACTGATAAAATGGGGGAAGAAGATATAAAATCTAACATTGGTATTAGCAGTTACTCTGTAGGCAGATGTGTCTTTCCCCCCAGGCTTACATCCATCTGGAGTTCCAACCTGCACTGTGCCAAACAAGATTAACTTAAATTCCCAGCCATTTTGTTTGGAGTGTATCATTGGTATCCATCTTTGGTTGGTATACAGATTTGCTAATAGGAATTTCTATGGTATCCAGTCTTGAAAGGTCTTTGCTTCTTATTTAAAAAAAAAAAGTATCAGTGTACTCTTCATGTGTCACATTCTCTGTCATCAATGATGACAAAACGGCATTGAAATGACTCACATGCCTCAGCTATAATAATAGAAATAAAATAAACACTCCAGAATCTAGTTAGCTCACCTTCCTCAACCATTTCAACCATAACCACAGAGAGGGTATCCTGGAGGCCCCAGATGCTCCACTGGAAGACTTTTCAAAATAAAGCCTTATTAGTGAGGCCTTCTGATTTATCTCCCTTCCCTGCTGTGATATTTGGTGAACAAGACATAAACTATTTCAGTGAAATATTCAGGCCTGAAAAACGGTGCATTTTGCACCAAAAACATGGAGGCTGACAGCTGCCTGAGCAGAGAAGGGATGGATGAGTGCGGTGTTGAAGCTGGCCCACCACTATCCCACTGTTAGAGAGAGAAAGGGAGTTCTGCATTAGAAATTGATGTGGGGTAGATGTGAAGCAAAGGAGTGAAATTCATCTTGTTTTCTTCTAAGAGATGCCAGCTGCGGTGGAGTGATGCTGTGCAGTAGATTGCAATGAAAACATGCAGCTTGTGATAAGCTGACAGGAGCTGGACTGAGCATAAATAGCTTAGAAACATTAGTGGGTAAAGGCAAAGCTTTTGCTTTTGTGTTTTAAAAGGACACATTTGCTATGCTTTGCTTTTTAGAATATAACACATTGTGTTGATGCCAGCAACTGTATTTATAACACCTTACAGTTCCTATGTGTCAAATTTTTGTTCTTATATATGCAATTTCTCTTTTTTTGAGCTATGGAACCATTATAATTATCATTAGAACTTGGTGACCGAGGATATTAGAATGATATTAGATATTAGAATTAGAATCTCAGCATGACTAACTGTTTTCTCAAGACGTCCTGGATGCAGTGGTGTAGATGTGCTGACATTTGCACAGACGGGCAGATGGTGCCTGGGACATGTCTGGTTGCAGTGCAGACCTGAAGATCCTAGATGAAGAAGCTGAGCCATTGTGTTTTGGCCTGATTTATAAGAAAATTGCTTGTCAGCAAACATAGCCTGTGTTATCCTTTCTGCTAATGGAAAAAAAATTGGTGAGCCATAGCAGAACAAGCCCACAACTAAAACGTATGTTTTGGCTAAAGGTCTTAATGATTTATATCAGATATCTATGTGTATTTGTTCCATACCAAACATTTAATGGGTAATTACATCCTTGGGTAATACAGAAGAGATCAAACATCCACAAGTCTGACTGACTATGGGTGTTTGTATCACATTTGGTAAATTGTGCTTGAAAACCATGCAGGATGAGAACAAAATGGTGTAACTGAGAAATATTCTTTCGTCTAGATTGGAAGATTCCAGCTAGAGATGGAATCTGAATTTTGACTTCTCATGTGGAATAGTTTCCTCAGTTTCAAGAGAGAGAGATTTTGCATCAAGGAAGCCAGCAGATGTTGTTAGTTTCACTGAGAAACCTAATCCTTCAGATACGAGACATGGCATACTTCAGTATACACGGGATGGCAAACCAATTCAGTAAAATCTAGTTGTTTTCTAATTCCAATTCTGAGAATGAATCACATAATTTGTTAGAGATAACTAGCTAATGTCCACTAACTGCCAACAAGAATTTTCTGTCCTAGTTTGTGATTGACAGCTAAGTAATTTGAATGGGTTTGAGCTGAGGGAGTTGTGGTCTGTCCTGCTGCATCTTGGTGCCAGGTCTCTTGCCGTACTCTTTGCAGCTTTGCTACCAACTTCTGGCTATGGACTTTTGTGTTCCATTATTTCACTTGAACCTATTTGGGAAAAACTCATCATTGTAACACCATTTTAGAAGTGGCTTTTCATGGATACAGCTAATGGAATTTACGCAGGAAAATGCTACTACCGAAGCCCTTTGATGAGCCACACAGACTAGAAAATTGCTGATTTAGGGTATAAGTGGATAGGATGGCAAATATTATCATGTGTTTGAAACTGGTTTATGCATATATCACCCTATTTTTTTAACAGTCCAGAGAATTACAGAAGCCTTCAGCAAATATAGCTCTCTGTTTTAAGCACTAACACCATAACAGGTTTTTATAGTCTTGCTCTGCTCTGCACTCGTAGTCCTGGAAGAGCTCCATGGACTTCAAGAGTCAAGGCAATACTGCAATTACATAGACTTGGAATGCATTTTCTTTAGCAAAGAGATTAGGTAATGTAGCAAAACCCATGAACCAAGGCCAGCTGTGGTGTAAACAGCGATTTTACTTCTTGAGCCAAATTCTTAAATGGTGCAAATGAACCTGCTGTGTTCTAACAAACCCTTTATTTTACCTTCTTTGTGTCAATAGCATAGACAAAAGGGTTGGAGTGGCAGCAAAAAAAAAACATTTAATATCTTATATGTGGCAGAACTCTTCTACTTCATCTTTTCTTTGTTACTGCTTTTCCTGCTCCATGCCCATTTCTGCACCCACTGATGTGGAAGCTGAACATAGCCAAAGACTGACAATACTTATATCAAGATCCATATATAAAAGGGTGTTTGATTTAGTCATCACTTTGCCTGTAGATTTCAGAAGTTTAGATCTCCAACTAGGGCAGATGTAAACTTCTTTGAAGCATAAAGGTAGTTCAGGTGAGTTCAATAAGTTGTGTGTAGCAACTGGGAGCAAAGCACTGAGATAAACAGGTAGGTTCTGATTCTTGTGATTAGGACAGAAAAGCTCTCTCAGTGTTGTCCTCTGCTGTAGAGATATGTCTTGTAATCAAGGACTGAATGTTTAAAACTTTGAACACACACTTCTGTCTGTAATGAAACATCTAACAGGTGGAATTCCTGGACCTGCAACCAGGTTTTCTTGTTCTGTGGCTTTCTGAGATCAGAAAATATCTGTTTGATGCCTGGGGAGCAACTTCTTAGCTGCTGAAGTTCCACTGTTGCAGGTTGGTGTTGTTCAGGACTGAGGAAGAGTCCTGGCTCATTCCCATTCTGGAAGCAGTGACTAGGAGCTGCCCTAAGCCTCACATTGTCACATGTCATTGCACTGGTGTGTGCCAAGAGGTGAAGTAAGCAACACAGAGGGCATCTGGAAAGAGAGAAGACACAAGAAACTCCATTTGGCAGATGCTAGAGCACAGCAGGCTTCCAGCAGTTTATTTTGAATGTATTTGTTTGCTAAATAACCATGCTTTACTACAGTGGAGTATCTTCAGCTTCAGTAATATTTTGCTATTATTATTATTAAAGACTGAAGGGGACAGCAGTTGCAGGAACACGGTGATGCTCCTGTCTAGGATTCACTGTTCATTAACCTTTCAGTCACTGTGTGATTTTAGAAGGGCTGTTTTTTCCTAACTTTTTCTAATTCTTGTAGTTCTCAAACATGCCTGTTTTAATAGCAAGAACTTTAACTGCAGAAAGGTCATGTTATCTGTTTTGTGCATAGGCTGCCTTCATCACACTTGTGTGTAATCAAAGAAAATATAATTACAGCTCTGAAAATTTGAGGCCAAATCCTGCAGTTTAGTCTGGTCATCCTCTGCTCATATAAATGGGTGAGTCCTTGGGTTTTGCTTGCCTAACAAGTACCATCCTGTATTAACAGTGAGAAAATCTATTCTAGGATTTAGAGCAGCTGGCTTATTAAATCCAGTAGACCAACTGAAACCTTGGTATCAGGCAGCAATGATTCTTCAGAAATGACTGGTGCTGTACCAGTCTTACATTTCAGGACTGCGATCAGAACCAGACCCAGTCTGCTGAAAAATAAAGATGTTGTCATTTGCTGGTAATGAGAAGTCACTTATCCAAACCATAAATCTCTGTCCAGACTGAAGTTGTACACTATAAATATGTTACATGGACTCCATGGGGTGCTCTTGTAAATAAGCTCCACAGTGTTTACTAATAAGTCTCTTTTTTCTTCTTCATGCAGCTTGTCCTCTAAGAGTAATAGATGTTTCTGCACTAGCATTTTGATCCAATCCTATTAAAGCCATTTTAAGTTCCAGGAAGACTTTTGATCTTTCTTTTGTCTTCCAAAACTAATATAAATATTCACAAATTCAGGGTCATGCTGTCTGTATCCACATACTTTTAAATCCAAATATTTGAGGTGGGATTTATGGGAGGGAGTGGTTTACAGCAGGGTTTCCCAAAACAGGGTATGAAGTGCTGGGAGGGAGAGGTAAAAAAGCAAATGATCCATTCTGCTTCTAACATTAGGACCATTTTGTATGTGAGAGAGGAGAGGATGAATAGAAGAGTTCACCAGGGAGGGAGACACAGGGCAGAGTCATTTGCAAAGTTCTGGTTTACAGAATTTTAAAAAGTAAATGCACTTATTCCTAGGCTGTAGATTAAGGTGTATTGTTCAGCATCAGCTGGCTCCTAGTTATCCTTGACTTCGCAATGTTTACAGCATTCTCCACTCAGGTAATGCTGCCTCAGAAACCCCTCTACCCTGTGTGAAAATGCTGTGCACTTCTTGCTTACCAGGGGACTTAATAGAAGAGCACTCAATGTTCTAATGTTAAATGCCAAAGGACCAATACCTGAAAGGTCTAAGACTAAAAGCATCAGACTACACAATTTCCTATTTACTATAGATGGTATATTTAGTAACTAATCATCCAACCTAATAACATAAAATAGTATTTGACAAAAAGGTCAAGTGTTTTGTATTAGTGCAAGGAGAGTCATAAAAATCTGTGAGGGGAATGCTCCATGGAACAGCCAGCCAGCTGCAGCTCCTGGCTCTGTCACTGTATCTCTCAGTTCCCCCTTTCATTCTATAAAAATGTCACAGTCTCTTAAGCTCAAATGATTCCATATATTTCCTGCTTCTGGGGGATGTAACTCTACTGTAGGCTCAGTTCCTGGTTGCCAGGCCAAACAGCTCTGTCTCTGGAAGTTTCCTCTCTTTAAGTCTTCTAGAACTCTTCAAAAATTGTCATAGTTTAATAGTGTAAACAAAAATGCCCCAGATATTGTGGAGGACTCTGTATTTAATGGAAATCCCATTAGAATGTAATGAAAGAGACTTTTTAAATTAAAAAATTGCTTTACAAAACCTAGTAGACTTTATGTTCCAGGTTTGTCAGCCAAATGGACCTCAGCCAGAGGAGGGAGAGGGAGTGAACCAAACTGAGAGCTGGTGTAAATGGGTCCAACTTTCACATTCTTTATGAACCTGACCAACATGTGCAGGGACTAGAAAGAGACACTGTTGCTGCTGATTTGTAGAGCAACCTGAGCATCAGCCATGTTTTAGAACCTCATTTTTACTCTAAAATATGAAAAAAACCCACAGAAACAGCATCTGAGACTAAATGCTGTACTGAGATCCAGACTGGAGGACACATGTACAAGATTTTATTGTTAATGCCGTCCTTCTGTAGCTCCCATCTCTCTGATACCTTTCCCACAGTTATTCATGACTCCCTTCATGACTATTGGAAGTTTGGATTTTTTATCATCTTCTATTTGCCTGCAGGGACCTCAGTTATTTTGCTTCTGCCCATGAGATCCCACTTCAATTGCAGCTGTTTGAATTAACATGTTTCCTTGCTGCATCTCCTGGCTGAGGAAAGTGCAAGTACTGTCATGGCTAGCAGAACAAACAGGTGACTCAGTTCCATCCTATAACTCATTTTGGTGGCATTTTTTGTAAACTCATGTGGTTTAATAACAGGTAGGGGGTTTTGATTTGTTTTGTTGTCGGTTGTTTTTGGTGATTTTTTGTTTTGTTTTGGTTTTGGTTTTTTGTTTTATTTTGTTTTTGTGTTGTTTTTTTTTAATCAGCAACTATATACTATGGGGGGTATTTAGAAATAAAAATGGGACACACCTTTTAATTCTCATGAAAGCATTTTCATGGGAAGCCTTCTTACAACAACAGAGTGGGAACAAGTTAAACATTTTGTTTCAAAGGGATTATCCCTACCCAGCAGGGAACAGCTGGCATAAAACCCTGATCCACCTCCCATTGCAAACAAGAGCCAAACTCCTGTTGATTTCATTGGTACAGAATCAAGCTCTTATCAAGTCCATGCCCAGCTTTGCACAACTTCTGTCCCTGTCTGCTTCTTTTACATATAGGCCTGACCCTCTCTGGCTGTGGAGAACCCAAGCTGAGTTGTGGCTGTAGAGAAACTGAAATCATTCTAAGATGTAAATGAGTAAATCAGTGTAACAGCTTTTTCCAAATATGCTCAGTTGTGGAGTACATCACAATTAGCCCCACTGACTTCAGTCTAGCCCATCTGTCTAAATAGCCACATGACAAGCTGCAAGTTGTATCCAGGATCTTGACTCGCTAAAATGAGCCAGTTCCTTTACTTTTTTTTTCTGGCTCCTCTCTAGGTTATGCTTAATTCCTGTGTACAGCCACTTGAAAAGGAGCATTTTGAGTTTTGTGTACAGTTATATTGCAGTATATTTAATAAAAGAGCACCAGTTACTGAAATGTTTTGAAAGATATCACTCCCAGACCTAAGATCAGCCACAGACTTATTTCCTCTCCAGAGCATTCACATCAAGGCATAGATATATGTAGAACTGTTTAGAGAACATGCATTAATTACAAAAAGAACTAGACAGTTTTTAGGATCCTAATCTCTGATATTGATAGGCTTCCTGTTACCCACATCCAGTCCTTTCATGGTTATATCGTTTGAATGTGTTTCAGCTAAGTGGCAGAGCGGGCTGAAACTATTAGTGCCCAGGAATTGGGGAAAAAAGTAATAACAAGTGATTTTGTTCTTAAGAACCTTATTGTATGTGACAGTGAAAAAAGTGGATCTCTACTGTCATATGTCATGTAAAAGTTAGCACTATGAGCAAGATGTTTTCATATCCTTTCTAATACTTTGAGATAGACCAAAATTTATCATAGCTACCTTCATTTTGCTCAGTTAATAATGAATGATCAGTGAAACATTTTGGAATAAGAAAGCTAGATGATTCATGTAACTTCTGCTATGAAAGGTTTTCAAAGTTTAAAACATACAAAGAGAAAATAAAGGTAGCTGTATCTTGTAAAAGACAAAACAATGTAGGAGAGATAAGAAGTTTCAATTGAATAACATAGTTTGTGAGATTATCATACAGGTTTGATTTTTTTGATAATCAGATTGAGTTTCATTCATGTTCAACATTTGCATGAGTTCTCAAACAATGAAACTGTCTTTGTGGACCTTTCTTTGACTTCATGACCATCATGATTTTCAGGGATGAAAGATGCTTTGATGATAATGGCATGATTGTGCAGGTGCTGTATAAACTGCAGTTTTTGACTGCTGGGGAAGGTGCTGTGTAAAAAGCTGTGTTTCTTGTTCTTCTTTCTTAGAACTGATCCAAAATATAAAGAGTTTAAAATCTTGCTCAACTGTTCATGGATAAAAAAGTATCCAAAAATTTTGTAAAGAGACAGGTCTTTACCTCTCCAAATTCTACCATCAATGTTTGGAGACTTCTTTTATCTTTATGCCAGTGCACAGAAAATAGTATCATGTATGCATGATTTCATCATAAAACTTCAACTTTTGGGGCTGAGGGGGTGGGGTGTGGAGTTGAATTAAGTGTCCCATTAAGTAGTCTGTAATAGTAAATGTTATTCCTGTTGCATTATATTCACAAGTGTGTAAGGATCCTATTTTTGAAAGACTGGACATGCTGGACCACTGTTCTGGATTAGTACTTTAGTCCCTGTGCTTTGCATTATTAGAGCTACTTCTTTTGAATTTCATGGCTGGCTGAAAATTTGATATATTCTAGGTTGTACTAATTATGAGGAGAAGGCGTTGTGAGAGTCACAAACTGCTTTTATGTAACTCTATGTATCTACAAAGAAAGGACTAAGATCTGCCTTTCTGACCACTGGACAAGTCAAACAGCTATAAAAATAAACTAAGTTCACCAGTTGCCCATGGGACCTCTTTCAGCCAGAGCCCACTCCTTATGCTCACCCTTGGCCTCTCATAGGGATGCACTGGCTGCATGTCCTGCCACCTCTCTTCATTTCTGCAGTGCCTCTGTGGCTTTTCTTCCCACCCAGCCTGGTGGTCTGTCAGTGCAATATTCAGTAACTGTGCTTCTTTCATAGTTCATGTCTCTGATCAGACTGGCCTTGTCTTTGCTGTGTGCAGTGACACATGCCTGCACTTTGCTTGAAGACAGTATCTTCACCGAGGAGTTGAGTTGCTCCTTCCCAGCTAACTCAGCTGAAGGGCAATGACAACATTTTCTGACAAGGTTTCATCCCTACAGTTCTACGTCTGGTTTATATCAAAATTATTCCTACAATTCCTGCCATCATAAAAAAGTAAGCCTGAAAAGAAGAGGAATAAACATAGAGTGGTTTAAAATTGTATACTAGGAATAATTAAATTCTTAGTAAGAGACTTCTGTCATTTCTCTATTTTCACTCACCATGAGGAGGACAGCATGTTCTCATCTCTGTGGAGTCACATAAATTACTTGATTAAAGTGCATGTTGCAGAGCTTAATCTGAGTATTTGAAACCTCCTTGCTGTTTTCTCAAGGTATTTGTATGATAGATGAGGAAAAAAAAAAGTCCTGTGCTTAGTTCATCTTGTTATATTGTAGATATATTTTCCAGACATTTGCAAATAGAGTACAGAACAAGAGTTCTTTAGCTATTTAAAGTCTTTCAAAGAAGAAAGGCAGTTTAGATTACCAGCAGCCTACAATGTGCATGGCACAAAAATGTCAGTTTTAATGGCAAAGTTCAGGATAAAACTGTGTCAGCTAATTTAATCATTTACCATGAAATACCAGTTATCTTAATCTTACATGCAGTCCTTAAGTCTGCTGCATATTTTTGTGTAATTGAATCCTGTCCCTAAAAGGGACAAAGCAGGGAATTTGCTTTTCAGTGAAAAGTTAGGCTCTAAATGTTCCTGCTTATAAATTGTATTTGTGGCATTGTCAGATATTTTGATAGTGAGCAGCTAATATTCCTGATGAGTCTATTTTTTCTCTGTTTCCTATTTGTCTTCTATGCTACAGGAATCATATTAGTATTCAGTTTCTGTGGAACTTAACCGAATTCTCTGGAAAAAACGGCAAATACTGTTCCCAGAACTTAAGGCAAATAAATTAGTATCTAACCCAGATGACACATTTCATTCATGTGGTTTGCTTTCTGTCTAGATACCTGATACATTACTTCATCAGCAAATTCAACAAGGCCAAGATGTCTTCATTTTCCTTCAGAGCAAGAGCAGTAAGAGCAGTGTGGTGGAAGTATTGGTCTTCTGTGGCCAGCCGGTGAGAGCCCATCAACAGCTGTGATGAGCAGAGCAGACATGGGAGACAGGAGGCAGCTGAAGCCAGAGAGGACCCACGCCTGGAGCTGTGTCTGTGTGATTGGAGCAGAGAGAGGCCAGGACCCAAGGAAATCCCAGCAGCAAGGGAAAAAAACAGATTGACTCTCAGTGACTCATTTAGCTCCTGGATTGGACAGATCTCTCCCCTGCTGGCAATTTGGCTGAGCATCAATGGACAGATACCAGGATGAATAGCTTAAAATAATTAGGGGTTGGGAATTTGCAAAACTGCTAGCCATCCAATTCTTTACTGTGCAATGCGAGGCAGAAAAAAGAAATTACATTTAGGTTATTAAATATTAAGTCAGTGGATTTACTTCCATTTGGTGCAGAACAGGAAACTGGCTAAAATTCAACATTTATATCATTGTGTTGATGGTCTGTTTATCACTGAGCAAGTAAGTGCCTTTTGGCAGGTCAAGCTCTTTGACACATGGGGCAAATGTGTGCTTAATTTCTCCCAAACAGAAGAATTAATATAATAATAATTAACACAGATGAGAACAGAATTAAAATCAAGTGCAGTCAGGAGTTCAGTTTAATGCCAGGTGTCTCACATTCTAGATGTTCTGGGGCCAGATTTTTCCTGTTGAAAGTAGTAAGGATTTTGCCTTTGGCACTTATGGAAGCTGAAGTGGGCCTTGGATGTAAAGAGACAGGATTCTCTGTACTTTCTATTTAATGCATAAAACCAGAAGCAACAGGCTCATTTAGTATCAGAAAAGGTCACTTAAAATTATAGAGACATCCTTTGGAGCAAATCCTCTACCTTGTATTTGCATATTTATGAATTAGAGATTACGACAGGCTATTTCATTTATTAGAGCAGCACTGCTATAGTTAATAGTCTGTCAGTATTTCCATTATAAACCCCGTTTTTCAGTGTTTAATATCTCAGCCATTTAAAATCACATCAGGAAGCAAGCTGGTCTTATGTTGCTGGCCAGGTGCAATTTTTTGTTATGGATTATTTTCAATAATGAAATACTGCTCATCATATATGCAGATGAGTCACAGCATTTCTGTTGGAGGGACATAGCAAGGTGCGTAGATTCATCGTGCCTTTGTTTTTCTTTAGAAATGAAGGAAAAAGAGGGATTTGACCTATCATGTCAGCCATGGCCTTATGTATGAAGAACAGTTTTTCAAGCAACTCCTCTCAGAGGAAACCCTGGTGCTCAGTGGGAAATCAGGTTGCTGTTTGCTTGCCAGTGGTGACCAAGGTAAACAGGTGAGGATAGTTACCCTGTCCCTCTGAAATTTTTTGTCTACTAGTCATGGGTGAAGCACCCCAGGCAAGAAAGCAGTGAACATAAAATAAGAGCCTTTAGAAGTAACAGGAGCCCCAATTACAAATTCAGAAAGCTGGCCTCTTTTTAAGTGTCTGCCAGCAGCAGAGAAGTGCAGTACTGTCCTGACTTTATTGCTGATATTTGGGGTAGAGGGGTTGCTAAGGCTTTAGGGGCAGTTAGGAAGCTACTCACATGTGTCCCTAAACTGAACAATAATTTTATTTCAGCATTCTCACATGATTCTCACAGCCCCACTTTGCTTTCATAAAAGTGTTAATTCACTAAAATGTAACTGCCTGGCGAGGGTAACTGTTCAGACTAAAATACCAATTTTTAACTTGCTAGGGCAGCGAAAAGTTACTCTTCAGAGTAGCTGAAAGAAGCTGGTCTTGCACTGCAGCCTCTTTCCCTACGAAAAGAGAAACGGTCCAAACAGAAACTCCTCGGCAGTGATTTGTTTTCAAGTCTTGAAAAATCATTTGCTGCCTCAGTAATTGACAAGTTAGAAATCAAATTCATGAAGAGAGAAAAGACATGAAGCTATGTGCAAAATATCTTTTGCTCTTTTGCCTCATAAACACAGTTGGAGGTGAGAACATAGTCCATATTTTCCATCTTTCTCAGCATAAAGGTCTATGTGCACAAATGAGGGTTCCAGGGAAACTAGCAATGGCAGGCCAGAAACCCTTATCATATTCAATCCACTTGGTGCATTAAGCTAATCAAACTATGCCCTAGGCAAGACCCAGGGCTTGGCCTCTGTGCCACCTTCTGTAAATTTTGACTGAATTAAGATTAACAGCAAGTTAGAAGTCACATTACACAAAATTTTTTTTAAGCGCATGTAAGACAAGATTGCAACAAAAAGTCTCTGATCTTAAATCTCTCAAATGCATATGGTGAGCCAGACTTCTCATCCAGTATCTCAGCAACATCATGAGAACCAAGAGACCAGATCAAGACACTCCACTCAGGCTTATGGAAAATCTGTTTGAAATCCAAGTGGCGAGGGCTAATCAGTAGCTCTTTCTTAAAACAACAGTATTTGGGATATTTTGTAAGTAATTGCTAACTAAAAGTGCATTTTCCAGACTCCTTCCAGAGCTGACATTGTAAAGAACAATCTTCCTTCCCTAGGCACATCACAGTGCCTTTTCAGCCAAAAATTATCTCTGGTCATGATAAGTAATCATAACTCAGAAGGAGGCAGACTACAGAAAATCTAAATGTTTTGAATGCAAAATATACTTCATATACTTCATATTGAATAGTTCAACAGTTTTTTTAAAAAAAGATATAACCCAAAGTAAGCTGCCAAATGTGTAGAAAATGCCATACATTTTAAAATGAAGTATGAAGTATTATATGTTGTTTGCTGGAAACTCTTTCCAGGCTCAGTAAGATATTTGGACAGCATTGTTTACTAGATATATTTGTTATTCTTTAATTTGTAGTGACATAAAATCTTGCACAACTGACTTGAATGCATCTTTGAATGCTAAAAATACTAATTATTATGTAATTAGTCAACAGGATGTGTGTAATTGTGCAATACTAGCATTCCTGGGTGTGGTTAAGTAAATAGGTAGCATGCCAACACTCATCTAGATGTAGTATTATAAAATTACACAACAACATACACCCTGGGTGGATACTCTAATTATATTTTACATTTAAACAATAGCTACATTAGCAAAATAGAACTTATTATTTTAAAAAATATCTTCCCACAGGCATGGATCGCAGTAGATGATGGTAATAATATTGCCCAAATAGAATATCTTCCATCTCCCAAGGGATGCAGACTTCTTAATAAACAAAAACGAGAGACAGAAACCAGGCATAAAGAGCCCTTCTTTCACTCATGGCATAAAACCACCCCAAAAGAGACACGTGACAATTGCTAAGTCATGCACCAGAATAATTGAAGGCAGAGAATCACCAGGAAGGACTTTCTATCTCTTGAAGAATCACATGAGATTAGCCAGAAATGTGACCAGAACTGTTACATTTTTATGACTTAACAGACATCAGGACAATTCTTAAACCATGGTGGAAACAGAGCCACACAGTGGGTCAGATTCTTCTCTGAAGTTACCCAGGAAGATCTAGGTTACATTCATCAAATGTCTTGAGCATTTGAGCTAATTCTGATCTCTGCTAAGATTTACTGGCAATGTGGTGTAAAAGTCTGCTGTGCTTCCAGAAAACAAACTTCCCTGCCTGGTCATCCCTCATTCTTCCTCCGGTACATCTGCAGTGAGTGACAGGTATGCATGTCACTGGGGTCAGCGATACAGAGATGGTGACTTACGCAGTACAAACAGAAAACATGGCACACCAGTATTTACTCTCTTTTGATATGATTTCAAGGTGAGAAATCCAGGAGAAGAATGGAAAGGTGAAAATTCCAACACAGAAAAAAACAAACAAACAAAAAAACCCACTAAGCTGTGACTCATCATTAAAGAAAAATGTCAGAGCCTAAAGCTCTTTTTTTCATGTGCCTGGATGCAGAAGGGTGAGGTGCCCTCTGAGGATGATTTTATCTTTTACTTTTGAGTCTGAAGATCTTGGATGTGGTTTGGCAAGTTCATAAAAATATTGTGATGAAGTTGAGTTGCCATCTGGAAATGATACATACAGAGATGTAAGAAAGCTTGAGGAGAAAACTGCAGATGCTGGAAGAAGAATCAGCAATGCACATGAATGAGGTTAAAAATTGCAGACAATTAACTACAAGATGGCTCCTACTAAATAAATCATCAAAGACTTGACTACTGCTTCCAGGTTTCTACTGCGATATTAGCTCATTGGAAGAGTCAAAAAGATGTTAATTTGGCCAAAGTTTTAGAAATGTGCTATTCTTGTTTGAATTAACAAATCAACCAACAAGGCCAATCTATACTGTCTTGCCAAGACTATAAAGCTTCTAGGGAAGCTATTATATTGAATGCTCAAGATCAAGAGCCCCATGATATGCAAAATATGCCTCTTTGTGTTAAATGAAAGCTGCACAGGAAAGAAAACCTGAGCTTGTGATGGAATTTCACATTTCGTTTCAGCATTCAATAAAGTGCTTTGGATGTCCAATTTAATAGAGAAGCACAATTTATTTTTTTCTGTATACATCCACAGATCAGGCTTTGCTCTGTTCTCATTTATAGTTTAATCCAAGATTCAAAGTAAAAAGAAAATATTCCATTTGCTTCCAATAGGCATCCAGACAGTCTTGTGCTGTGGTTTTCTTAAATGTAAATTCAGTGCTAACTTCCTCCCAAGAAAAAGATGGGTAAGTGATAATAAGAGTCTGCACACTTAACTTTCCACCCTCCTGTTATTTGCTGCTGATAGAACCTATCCTTTGGCTTTGCAAAAACTTCTTAATTTGTCTGGTCTTTCTGCAGGGTTGACTGGTATAAAAAAAATGCTCACCTCGACCTTCTTTATTGCTACATCGAGGAAGCTCACTACAGAAAGGAGTACAGTTGTACTCTTTTCTACTGCTCGAGATTTACTTGTGTCCCTGGTGTGTTGTGATAAGCCTCTGAATGTCACTGCTGTGAAGGTTTTGTTCTTCCCAAAGACTCTCCTGAGGTACAGTGAAGGCAAGTAGGGTTTGCTTGGGTTTAAAGGTAAATTGTGTATGTCACTATAATAAAGGGAAATATGTAAGGTGTAGGTTGAATTTAATAGGAATTTGGAATGTTTGACTTGTCATAAGGCCAGTTGGAATTATGTGGATTTCTGACATTGCTCACCCCATGGTGAGTGCCAGGTCAAGGCCTAATTATCACATACATGCAATTTAAACCATGTTCAGAATTAGTCTTAAGTCTTACTATCACTTAGTATAAAATAAGAAACATGATCTGAAAAACACTAGGGAAAAATACTGAAGTTTTGCACATCAAAAAGGCTAATTAGAAACTCTCTTCTTTTATAACAAATAAGCCAAGCATATTGACATTAATTATAGGAAATACTCAAGGTTTGGAATAATCTATTGAAGAGCACAGATGTATACCAAATCCTATGTAAATGAGTGTGTGTAACTGTTCTTCAGGTAGCACATTTATTTATAAAAATAAGCTGTGTGTTCAGGTTTCTTTATAAGGGGTAGAACATCATAAAAGGTTTCTTTTTCTTCCTTGCTTTTACTCAACACAGGGAGATAGTTATTTCTGTAGTTATATCTGTTCATCAGAGCCTAACATGCATTCCAGGGGCTTCGAGCAGATTCTTCCTGTGGCAGAAGTAGTAGTAGTTCTGTTTGGTTTAGTACTAGTAATTCTGTAATTGTTCTGTCAGCTTTACTGGAATTGGATCACTGTAACTAGCAGCAGAATTCGTTCTCCTCTGGTGGTAAAATTCCTTTGGTTTCAAAAAAGCTAATGGAATTCATAACTGCTTTTGTATTTTTCAATCTGTGTCCCAGAGCTGACTAGTGCCATTGGTTTCTTCAAAAAATACTACAACTACAATTTGCTACATTGCCTGTTAGTTTTGCCAGTAGAGACTCTTAACAACCCTAGGAGGAAAATTTCACATATCCCTTCTTTTACCCTGTCTGGCTGCAAAGAAATCCTCTTACCTTTTGATAGCTTTATTTCATGGGGGAAAGGTTCTTCTCTGTCAAGGCCATGACAGGTGGGCTCAGCAGGCTGAATCACTCCACCCCAAATGCTCCTTCCATCTTACTCGCTGCCTCTGTACAGATGAAAGATGCTGTGCTTTCCAGGTCAGATTTCATTAATGAATCTCCCAAATACTTGTCTAAGTGTACTCCTTAAATTAGATGAGATGTCTACCTGTACTGTGGCCATTGAAAATTATCACCCAGCTGGGACTGGTAAACTTCCTGAAGCCTGCTCCACAATCTCCAAACCATCCTACAAATGCCAGGGCTTAGCACTTTTGCTCTTAGAAAAACCCATCTGCAAGGGCATATGTTGGTAGTGAATTGTTGCTCTCTCCCATCAGTAGTAGAGAGTCTTGATGCTGCCATTGCTGCTTCAACTCCTTTAATTCTCCCCATTTTCCTAACAATTGTCTTAACATTTCACAGGTGTGTCCAGAGCTACCTTGTCAGCACAAGTTCCAAAAAGCTCCTGGTAAAGTGTCTGCTTTCACCTCTCAGATTCAAGCTGATTAAAGGATTTGAGGAAAGTGCTGGGGGCAGTGAAGAACAATGAAGATCATTTAGATGAGCTGCAGGTATCATTTCAGATCACTAAAAAGTAGGAAAAAAAAAATTTTACTCTAACATTAAAACTGTAATCTCTGTATAGCCTCAAGAATTGTCAACTAGTGGCCTCCAGTCTATTTTGAAGATTTTGGTAATCTCACCACATGCTGCCCAAGGCTGAACAAGATTGCCTAGGCCACAGGTTACAGGGAGGGTACATAACACTGGCCAAACTTCAGGATTTGGCCTGTTCTTACACTTCTGCTTCTGAACATCCACTTCTGGTAATTATCAGACATAAAATATTGGAATAGTTGGATTTTTTTCAGCCTTGTGTTCTTGGTCTTTGGTTTTACGTTTGCCTCATTTTTAGTGAGTCTGAAAAGGTGACAGCTTCTGTCCTAATTGCACTGTCATAAGGAAAAAACACAATTTTTACTGACCCTGGTCATCCAAGGGCATTCTTTTGCAGAGAGACACCTCTGACATGTGGATCTATGTTCACTGACATGGTAGATGCAGCACTTGTAAAAGAAACCAGCTTGGAGTTGCATATCTTTTAGTGGCTAAATGCAGAAAAGAGTTGCAAGAGTGGGAGCAACTGGAGGCTGTTGGTTGTGAAGTCAAAGTTTTATATACAATTTCATCTGTTTGAGAGGCAGATGGTTTTCTTAGTAACTGTTCCTTACATATAGATCAGACTTCTAAAGGCCTTCTTACACCTGCTTTGGATAAAATATATGAAAAACCTGAACCCATGAGCTTTTGCCTTCAGTGTGCAGTCAGTAGATTAGAAGGAAAAGGAGCTGTTAAACCTGTGAAATTAAATTCAACTCAAAGATAGTTTAGGATGATAATGAAAGTTCAAAATATAGTGTGGTATCTGTACAAAGTGTATTGACCTGCTATCTAACTTTTTTGTTCTTGCTTGAAATCTAAAATTTGATTTCAAATAAATATCACTTCCTACAAGTTCATATAATACAAGTACATTATTGAATTCTGACTGAGGCAGTGTTGCTCAGAGATGGAGGACCCAGCCCTGGCCTTGTGACATGGGATAGGAGCATTTTACAGGCTATGATAGTGTCCAGACCACAGGCAATTCTGACTTTAGGGAAAGGTGAAGGAGATGGGCACCTACCCTAGAGAGAGATTACAGACAGCAAAAAGGCCAAGTCACAAATGAAAACTTTCTATTACTTTCTAGCACTACTGGTCTTCTGATGAAATTTTCAAAATTTGGGATGAGTGGCAAATTTTGCAGTGAATCCAAGGGAACCAGAATGGCGATTGTCAGCTTAGCAAGAGAAACCAAGGCACCAGGTAAGATGACAACCATGTGGGAGAAGAGATGGAGGGGCAAGGGGAGGAAAGAAGGCAGGCTGGCTCATGGAGGTGATCTGACTGACAGCAGGGCATGTGGGAAGGGAGAGACTGCTGCTGGTCAGGATATCTCTGGAAGCCATAAAATTGGTGCTGGGGTGTGAGGTGCTGGAATCACCTGTCTGAAAAGAAAAGGGCAGAGAGCAGTAAAACTTTGGGGTTGGCGTTGTGGGTAGCAGAGGGAAGAACAGGGCTCCTTCTGCACCTATCCTGCCCCCAGGTAAGGTGACCTGGCCACAGGTCCAGGAATGAGAGGGGTTCGTTTTCTCTGAGTTCATGATATTATTAAAAAATAAATAAATAAAGGGAGAGAAGCCTGAATCTCTTACTGCTTGACTGGGCAAACAAGAGCTTAACAATGAAGGGAAAGTCTTTCTGCCTTCCCCCAAAAGCAGCTAATCTTCAGTCAAAGGCTTTACCTGAGGCTTTTCTGGAGGCCACCTCTGCCCCGCAGGTGACATCCCTGTCTCTGCTTGAGCCTGGCAGGGCAGTGAGAGTGCCAAGCACCTCTGAGCCACGAGTGGGATATTGAGGAGGGAGGGAGGTTTGTGCCAGTTAATTAGCAGCACTTTGGTGGTTTCTGCAGCCCACAGTAACCTTCACAAGACCTGCAGTAAAGGAGAGGTATTTGGGGATATGTGGTTGAGGCTGGAAGTCGATTTATTTGAGCTCTTCTTTCTTTGAGCATCGAGTTCACTGTTCTTCCAGCTCCCTTTAGAGACCGTGACATCAGCTGTCCAGGCTGGGCAGCCCAGAGTCAAAAGGAAAGGAGCCTTTTGCCCATCACTGTCACATAAATTAGGGCCCAAATCTGTAAAATGTGAGAAAATGAGAGATTCGATTATCCATATGGATCACTCTGGATTTATTCCAGATTGCTTCATTAATAGCAATCAAAGACATCACTTTAATGGATTTTTTATCCTCAAAATTATGATCATGGGGAATTTGTTCTGGCTATTGGTTTTGAAAAGGCTTTTGATTCTCCTCAATAGCCTTAACTTATTTCAGATTTAGGTAACAGTAGGATTTGGTCTTAAATATGTTAGATAGGTCAATCTCCTTTATTCAAATCCACTGTTATGTTAAAACTAATGACCACAGTCTGAAGATGATTTATATACTGAGGCTTAGACTTGGGAGTCTTTTTTCTCTGATACTTTTGCTGTTACAGACGAGCCTTTGTTTTGGGAGAAGTCACTGTTTTTAAGGGAAAAGTCAGTGATGTTTTCCATTTTGTCCTTAGTTGGAGGATATGTTATTTTTTTAATGAAGATTTTCTTTAATGAAGATTATGCTGGAAATCACTGAATGATGTTCATGTTTCTTCTTTGTTAATTAGGGCGAAACTCTTAAAGCCATTAGGTGATTTAAATGTAGCTCTATTTCAGCAATATCCTTTATTGGATCCCCCATTATCCTTTAAACATCTTGGTGTGCAAGGGGATAAAATTAGAATGAATTTGTTTGCTTTAAATTGCCAGCCTCTGCTTGATAAAACTATTAGCTATTTAGCTAATTGGGCTGCTATTCCATTATCATTAATTGGCAGAATTGATACAATTAAAATGGGGGGTTTATCTGAAGTGTATGTGGTTTTTCCTAGGTATTCCTATCAAGTTTCCTAACATGTTCAGGGAGTCTTACATTCTGCGATTAGTTTTGTTTTCAAGGTTAGAGGTAAATTCAAGATTAATTTTGAAACTGAAGCTTCTTACAGAGTCAGCTGGACTGACTCCTGCTAATTTTGCCGTTGGGGTTGTCTGCCTGGGTGCGACACGTTCTGTGATTTAGACAGTGCCCAGCGCTGTGGGGCTGCGGAGGGTGTGCGGCGGTGCGGCCGGGCTGGCACGCCCTCTTTGCAGAAGGTCAGGGCGCGGCTTCTCCCAGGGCTGTGCCAAGCAAGGTGCTAAACACCCATTATTCCCTGGCCCACCGAGTATTTTAACACTGCCAGAACTTTTAAGCACACAAGCCCAGTGACGCCAATTAGCTTACTCATACTAGTAAAGTTAAACAAAGGCTGCACTTGGTTGGGGCCGCAGTAATCATCACCTTGTCAGTTTGAGGTTCCCACTGAATCCATTGCAAAATAGCACAAAATAGCACAAAATAGCACCACTTTCCGCTTACGCCTTGGCTGTGCTCTCAGCTGATGCTGCCCTCCCTATGAGCAGGGCACTGTGTTTGGAGGAGTGGCTCTGCCAATGCTCTTCTCGTGTTCCAAAGCATCAAGAAACTGCCCCCTCTGCTCCTGCCATCCCTGGTGGACATGCCATCCCTCTAAGGCTTCTAGTACAAATCGTGCTTCTCCTTTCTAACGCTATGATTCATGTCAGCCATTAGCCTCAAATAAATGAATGGGCTGAAAGAAAATTAAAACCAAATCACACTTCTATCAAAGGGAGGTCTTGTTGACAAGCAGGGCCTCTATTGCCAGAATTAGTCATCTGGGTCTGCCTTTTGCACCAGAGACTAAGAAAGCCAGAAGAGGATTAATTGGGCAAGACCAGGAGGATGTTGCCCCTCCCATACAGTGGGGGCAGTTTCTAAATCACACCATGAGGACAGTGGCTATGTCACCGAGCACCCCCACTACCACTGCTTCACTTTCACCACAATTTTATATAGTGCTGGGGTGCCACATTTCTTCTTCACCACCCAAACTTGCCTGTATACTGTGATTTTCTTTACCTCATCTTGCAAGCCATGTCGAGCTGGGTCTACTGCCTTTTAAAGCATCTTAAAATAATTTCTATCAAGAATATAAAATAGTTTATGCAAAATATTTTAATGTTTTGTCCGAAAAAATATGTGCAAATATAATTATAATTTTAACAAAAAAAATATCAGGCTCTTTCCTGTAGACATGGTCCTGTATTGTGTGTAACATGTCTGAACACTGGAACAAACTTGATGCGATGCTGCCCTTCTTAATTCATTTGAGTCATTGACATTTTAGACTATACCAAAATCATTTCATGAAACACATCATGCTTCATGGGTTAATCCTGATTTAGCTGTGATGCTTTGCTTTTGGGTATTATCTAAATTGTTTTGCCCATCTCTTCTTCATTCATTTTGTCTGTCATGAATATCATTCTACATGGATTTCACTCATACATTTATTTGTATTTAAATTATGCATCTCTTTAAGGAGATAGACCCATCAAGTGATACAATACCTGATGGGACAAAGAATGAGGCATTGTTTGCTTTTGCATAAAAAGCCATGAAGACAGAGCACACAGTTTATAGGATACTAATGAATTATTTGGATGGTTGACCTTAAGTCAGACTCAATCCAGCTAAGCTTGGTAGCCAGTGCATTTGAAATGTAATGGATAATAGTCCAAGAGCCAAATATATTGTAGGTCTAGCTTGCACAGGTTGGCCCTTATTGACAACCTTACAGAAGCACCTTTGCTCTGCGTGGCTGGGGAAGTACCTCATCACAGGCTCAGGGCTGCCTTCTTGCCACCCCAGGGACAGAGGTTGGCCTGCTGCTCTAGGTCTTGGACACTCATTCTGGGGAGACAGAGAGCACCTGAGTCTCTGGAGTCACAGCCTGGCATGTTTCATGAGAGCTGAATGCATTCACTGGAATGAAAGTCACCTTGGGCTGAGGGGTCTGTTGCAGCTCCCTCGGGAAGAACGAGCACTCCCACAGTGCAGTTAGAAACCCCAAACTCCCACAGACTCCCCATGACTCAGAGAAAAGGAGGAGGGAGCAGAAACAGAACCCTTAGAATAAGGACTACCTCACAGCACTAAATGCACTGATCCTGTGCTGCTTATATTTCTGAATTAATTGCAGTAAATAAGGAGCATCACACTGGGTAAAACTCAAGTGAAGGAGATGAGAATCCACCCCAGGCAGAACAGAGGAGCTGCAATGCAGGAACCAGTTCTCCCTGTGCAAGCTTTAAGGTATATTAGGACCAAAACCTCCTTCGTGCCAGCATTGCTGTATATTTCTTCCATATCAGCTCTGAATTTGGCTTATTGTCACCAGTGAAGAGTCAGGGACATCTTGGGTTGAAACATTACTGTGGCATACAATGCCTTCTCCTCATTTGAAAGTAGAGATATAACTCTGTATGTCGTTAACTAAGACAATTATAAATTAATACAATAACCAAGTAACGGTGTTGTAATGCTTTCATGTATGAATTGGAATGTGAATACTGAGCTTTTCATTTCATGGTTGAAAAATATATGAGTTGACCCAAATATTAATTTCTGTATTTCAGTCATTTACATATTATGGGTCAATAATCATTTCTTGCACAAATGACTTTTCAATTGAGAAGCAGTATATTGTAATGGTCTATCATATTTACAAACATCTCATTGTTCTCCTAACTTAGTACTTAGTATTTAAAATATATTGAACCAGATACTGTTTGCCAAATACAATGCAAAACTGGGTCATGTAAAATTCAGATACTGTTTTCTTTAACTATTATCCATAATTTATAATATTCATAAACCATGGAGTGGCAGGCCTCTGCCCCTGGCAGGCCCATGCCCCCGACTTTGGAGTGGGCATTGGTTTTCCAGCAATGCTTTAGGAGACCTGACATCTCTTTCTGCTCTTTCCTGACCTTTAAAATCTCACCACTTTGAGCAGCAATCCCTCTGAAGATCCAGCACTGTCAGCAGAACTAATTGTGGGGGTTTTGAGAAGTTTATTACATCCCAAGATTTCTTTACAGCATTCAATGACATCGAATAAAATGCCTAGGATGTCTTTTTTTTTTTTTTTTCAATTACTTTGCAAAACTAGAATAATATAAATAATCTTGATTTTTACTTACTGGTAGTGAACTTAGTCCATCATTTTGGGCTGTTCATTGTTTCATCATATTCTACCCCTTTATTAGCCAACATATCCCAACAGAAACCTTTTGTCTTAGAGTAAATGTGTTCAAGTGTTCAAGTACTGAATTAATCAGGCACTAGTGCAACATATATATGCTGCCCAGCAAGATGAATTTACACATCTGCCTTTTCCCCCTAATTATAATTCCAGAGGTTGAATGTCAACAGCATATGGGTATATCCTCAAAGAGGCATGCAAACACACACTGTACATTAATCTCTCTTGGCTTATCTGTTGCTGTCTTTAATTTGTATACTTCAAAATTGAGTGGTGAGGTCATTTATTAGACTGTTTCTGTGAATTTTATGTAGTGATAAGAAAGCAGTAACATGCAATTTGTTTTTATAGGACTCACTTTTGTAAGTATGATCTAATATTTTCTTCCTTTAAGTGAATAGTGGGGAAGAGGTTATTTCAAAGCTAACTAAGAGTTAACTGGCTATGATTCAACTGTCACCATTGTCTTAAATCTACATAGAGAGTGGAGAGAGCCAAGAGGTATAAGTACAGCAGGCCACTGGGAAAAAAAACCCAAACGTTTATAAGCAGAAATTTCTCCTCAGAGCAAATTTTTCCAGTTTGTCTTAATTTTTCCTTTCCCTATTTTTTAAACACAACGTGTGATGGAGACGATTGTTATTATCCAAAGGACCTGACTTGCTGGCTCACTGCATCTCTGTTTATGAAATGCCATAACAAAAGTGAGCTCACGCTTGTGTGCTTCCAATGCGTGATGTTCCTGTGTGCCAGATGGGCACTTTCATGACTGTATGAGCGTGGATTATTTCATTTCCTACATCTGGGACTCCAAATGGCTGCACAGAATGCCACAGGAGAGAAGAACAGATCTTCAGCTGGGGAAACCTACCTTCACAGGGGAACCAGCTACATCAGAGGGGACGAGGCAGAAAAGCCCCGAGTGATATCTGAAAGTTCACATAAATCAGGGCCATAAGGGAAACCTTTAGAACCAGGAACAAGACAAAAAATAAACAATAACTAATGCTGGATGTCAGCTGTGTGGAGGGGGGAGGGAAAATAAACCATAAGCAGTTTCTTGTCTGGCCACAGAAGATGTGTTTGGAATGCTGTTTTGTATTTCAGCTCAGAAACTCTGCTGTGACCTTCAGATATTGCTGGGTATTACAAGTTCTACAGATAGCCAGGGAGAAATATTCCAAGGAGAGATGGCATATACTGTGCCATACTAGTTAATGTTGTGTGCTATTACAGCCCATTCCCAAAGTGTGACCAGGCAGCCTTGTTAAAACAGTGCGGAATCCTACAGTAACAGTCAGGAATGCTAGTTAGTCATAAAGCTGTTGCAGGATTTGGGATAATTAGTTGTTTGTTTGTAGGATAGGAGTGCTTTCTTTTCTTTTCTTTTTTAAGCCCTAAACAACAGAGAGCAGATCCTCAGTATAGTGAGGATATCTGGCTCACTACACGTTTGCAGAGTATGTGGCATTTCAGAGCCAGCAAACAGGAGGAGATGGTGAGAAGAATTAGCTGTAGCAGAAAAAAATATAGTTAAGTCAATGACTTTCTTAAGATGAAAGAGAGCTAACCCCCAAAAGAGAACAAATGAAAAAAGTAAGGAACAAAAAAAAATAAGAGCTTGTGACACAAAGTAAGAAAAATAAACAGCAGTTGATTTAACTATTTTGCATAAGATATTTACAAACCACAGCATATTACTGTTTGCTTTATGCATTTTCACATCCTGCTCAGTTTAAAGCAGTAATTTTCTGCAAGGACAACAGAGGGAAAAAAATGCTTTACACTGCTTATATTAATTACATTTTTTCATTACCCGTCATGTTTTCTACAGGCTTGTGTATTATTACTGTAAAATGTAATGAAACAGAAAAAGAAAAAAAGAATGGACTTCTGGGAAATTTTCCAATTCTTGAAATGCAATGTTAATTGAGTGCTATTTTTAGGTCATCACAGATAGAACTGAACCCATTGCCATCAGAGCACAGAATGGGGACAGCCCAGGTGCAACACAAACTGGGTGAGGTAATCAGTTTCTACTAATGGAGAAAAGGAGAGAAACTAACTCCCCAGAGGGGTGGGTTTGGGGCAATTTCTATTTCTTGATGCAAAATTCTCAAAGCAGAAATGAAAGGGAAGGGTGCAGAGCTGGCAAGGGTCCAGGACCCACCGTGCCCAGCCACGGTCACTCCTGAAGGAGATCCACTGACTCCTGAGTCAGGAGGGCAAAGAGGCTCTGTCTGGTTTTGTGGCTGACTTTCAGCTCTGGGAGGGAGGGCACTCTGAAAGCCGACATGAAATAAAGTCCCCCAAAATGTATCAGAAATCCCTTTAATTTATAGATCTCTTAAAAGGGTGCCAAAAAATCAATTATTTTAATTTGTATATAGTGCAGTCATGGACTGATTCAAGTTCTTTTGAAGTATTTTTAAACACTCATTGCACAAAGGCATCCTCTTTCCCATATGCAAAGAAAAGAATTGAAAATCAGAATTTCTCACAATCACTTTGATTGGAAGAATAGTGCAATTCACATGGGATTCTGTAAGCAAATCTGAGTGCCCTCCCTCACTCTGTTAGCTGGGTACCTTTACTGTCAGTACCAAGAATCAGTGTAGCTCTACTCTCCCTTTTTTATCTGCCAATTCTCCCAAAGAGTGTAGGGAAACTAAGCCCTTAACAGGGGAAATAGGTACTGGCACTTGAGAGTGGCTGGAGGTTCCCTTTGAAACAGAAGTGGAAAATCCTCAGTGTGCACTTACCAAGGCCGAAATCACAGAATTACAGAATGTGCTGTGTTGAAAGGATCGTCAACTCCTGACTCTGCACAGGACATTCCCAAGAGTCACACCCTGTGCCTGAGAGTTGTTCGAACAATTCCTGAACTCTGCCAGGCTGGTGCTGTGACCTGAGGAGCTGTTCCAGTGTCCAAACACTCTCGGGGTGAAGAGACTTCTCCTGATACCCAACCTAAACCTCCCTGACTCATTTTCAGTCCATTCCCTCGGGTCCTGTCGCTGTCACCACAGAGCAGAGATCAGTGCCTGCTGCTCCTCTTCCCCTCACAAGGAAGTTGTAGCTGCACTGAGGTCTGCCCTCAGTCTCCTCTAGCCCAGGCTGATCTCAGCTGCTCTTTATATGACTTTCCCTCCAGACACTTCATCACATTCGTAGCTCTCCTTTGGATGATTTCTAATAGTTTTATATCCTTTTATATCCTTTTACGTCGCGGTGCCCAAAACTGTACACATCAGTCGAAGTGTGGCCACACCAGTGACCTCTGTGAACGAGGAGAGAGCGTCCCACTTGAGGGAAGCCAATCTCCCCAAAGGCGTTCTTCTCTGTTTAGCGCTGCGCTGCTATAAAAGCAAGAGCCTCACCCAAACACTTCTAAACGGCTTTAGATCAACTGAGATTAACCCAGCTTTCTACCTGCTTTGGCCCCATCTCAAAAAAGAGTCATGATCAGGTGGTAGAATTATCAGGCCAGTTCTCTTTGTTTTAGTGTTAGTGATTTGCTAACCAGCCCCTAGGTGTGAGATTAGCCTCCACCCATACTGACCCAGGTCATCAAAGACATTTGGAGCAGGATCCTAAACAAACACACTTCAGCGCCCAGATTCTCGAGATTATCTGAGCGCTTTTACTTTCATGCAAACAGCTTGAATTCTGGCCTTTATTCATTAGAAGTTTTTTTTGTTTTGTTTTGTTTTTCTGTGGGTCTGTTAGTCACTTGAGGGTCCAGGCTCATCCTTTTACCAATCTCAGCTCAAGAATCCTGACTGTGCCCAAGGGCCACAAGAAATACAAGACATCAGTAGAGCTCCCTTGGGTGTGGCTCTCCTTGGCCTATGCAATAGCGTGTGCATCAGGTACCCATCAAGAGCACATCTTCACTTCCTGCCTATCTTCAATTCTCTACCCTTCCCTTAAGTCACATAACCTGTGACTTATCAAAAATATCCTTTCGGTGCATTTCAGATGCGTCTTCCCACCTGTTCTGCAGCAGATATGGCAATAAGTGTTATGGATTTGCCTGGCAAGACTTACATTCATAAAAAAAAAAAAAAAAAGCAAAACACAAACTGAAGAGTTGGTTTGCTCTCCAAACATCTCTAGTGCTAAGATAGAAGTGATAAGTCATAAATATAAGCCAACATAATTTTGTCTTATCTGACACACAGAATTAAGGCTGTTGTGCTCAAACATTTATAGCAAAATTGACAAACACTTCCCCTTAGGAATGCTGCATCAAAGGTATTAACATGGCACTCACTGCCCTGCACTCACACAAAAGGTGTGTGAACTGTGACACTCTTATTGCAAATCAAGAAAGAAATCCTGCTTCTTCTGACTCTGCTTGTCCTGCCTCCAGCAGTGGTGCCAACATTTGGACTTCATTTAGTCAAGCCAAGTGGCCCCAGCTTGTTGCAGCCTCACCATGGGCCTTAGCTCATTATTGGCTTGTCAGCACTAATACTTCATCAAGACCAATCTCAAACCTGGCAGCTACCCCTACATTTTTGTATCTCACCATGACAGACCCCTTTTTATGTTTAGGTTAGAGTTATTCCTCTTTGCTATGAAAATTGATCTGGATCCACAGCCCTCTGATTGGGAGTCACAATATTTTTCCATAAAGGACTCAGTTTTGTTCTTTCAGAATGATTTGTTTTTCCTTAGCACCCAAAGTTGTTCTTATAGGCTGCAGTCCAAAAATAGCAGGGCTCCTTTGCAGGCCAGAGAAGGTAAACTTTTTGTAGTGGGATGACAGGAGCAAGTGTTGGAGAGTATAGAGGGAGCAAAGGGAGTCATGAAAGCACAAAGTCTCCTGAAGCATGGGCAGCCTGACCCAAGCCAGCTGGATCCCACTACACCACCCCTAGGGAATGGCTCCTATGTGAGGCAGCCCCTTCACTGCTCCAGCTGCTGGGGAAAGGGCAATAAATTTGTTAATTCCAAGTTAAATTCATTGCATAAATCGGGGAGTCTGTATTCCAATGGCAATGCAGACTTGAGATAATGTCTTAAGACAGAAGTAGTCACTGGTTTCCTTGGGAATTTTGCATATCTTTCACCAGGATTAGGATTTAATCTATGGAACTTTTCAATTTTTTGGCTTGATTAGCTGGTACCTGTCCTCTACTGAAAGACAGTCACAGTGCACCTGAGGAATTGTGGTAATAAGCCAGTCAAGGAGACTTTGCAGGATGGACCTGAGGAGGCTGCAGTCATTTGACTGGATCAATAGGTGGGATTTTATCAGAGAGAAAAGGTTCAAATATCACTTTGAAAATTTCACTTCAATGTGTTCATTTTCTGTTTCAGCTGTGTTTGGAATGGCCTGTAGATTTAAACTGTGACTCAGAGCAGGAGAAATGAGGAGCCATTAATTCTTACTAAAAAATGCTATTCCAGGCCATAACCCTAACATAAATGAATGTGGCATGTTCCAAGTGAACCATCACTTCCATGATGAAATCAATGGATATAAATTCAGCTTTGGTCAGATGAGTCCTTAAGCTTGCAGACCATACACCAAATGTTTATTATTGTTCAGAAGATCAGATAGATACTAACTACAGCCCAGTGCTTTCAAAAGAGTTCAGTTGTCTTGATCCAAGGGAGCAATAGGCAGCAGTGCTTAAATATGCTTCAGGCTTTGGGATTTTCAAAAACCTTTGTGCTCTCAACTCCCAGTGACAACATGGAGCCTGGAAGCTTTAAAAATCTGAAGCAGGTACTGGTCTGTATTAGGGAGAGCTCATATATCTGTGGAAATCTGCCTCCAATTTGTCCAGCAGTCTTGTCATGCTGGGTCACATTAGGGACCATGAACACTTCACCTGGCACTACTCTGCAAACTCTGCTCCTTTGCATGGCTGTGGGTAAAACAGGAAGAAAGATGTATTATAGCTCTCAGCTAACAGGAGGATGCCATAAGCAATGATGTGTAAGCCAGCATGTTAGGAGATGCCATTGTATACATCAGATGCAGAACCCAATCAGTTGGGCTAATTACAGTGTTTGATTTAAATGGTTTTGCAGCTTGGGAAGCTTCTCACCCTTCTTGTCAGCCTCTGTGTCCTCCCTTCTGAGGATCTGCACTGCTGCAGGTAGAGAAGCCCACCTAGACAACAGGGCCTGCATGCATGGGCTCGCAAGCTTCAGTATTGGCACCCAACTCACATCACAGCCAGGACAACTCAGATGCTAAACTGTCTGTCCATGCTCACACATGAGCCTTTGAAATGAAAATGTACATGGACCAGCTCCTGAATACTTTTGTAGATATGCCAACACATGACCTGTGTGGTCCCCCTGCAGTCCTATTTAGACTAAATTTGCAACTAGGCAGTGTTCTCACCCGGGAGGATGGACATTTGTGATCTAATTGCTTAAATCTGTGTTATCCAAGAGGGTGTTCCCAGCCAAACAGTGAAATGCTTATAAAGCATTCCAAAACAAATCCCAGAATGACCTGTGCTGCACCCACACAGAGATACCTCTGACCCTGCACTCCTGCCTGTCCAGCAAATAATGTGGGCTTCAGACCAATCAGCTCTGGTCGTCAGGGATTTTGTAATACTAGAAAAAGGTGGCTAACTCTCCACTCCCTTTTCCTGGTTGTATGATGTGAAATGCTGCTGAAGTCAGTGGAGTTGCACTGCTATAAAACTGGGTACAACAGAGCAGGTAAATATCTCAATATATATCTAATGTTGAGAAAGTTAATAATGTCAATGCCAACAGAGTCCAGAGCAGGACTGACATCTTGGATTTGCCTCAGGAAATTGCACATTAGCACTATTATTTTCATCACATTTTTGTTACTTTGTCATCTTCCTGGGAATCATCAGAATAAAATTAATCTCTCAACTCCTCAAACCCAAGCATATTCCTCTTAAGTTTTGGGGTTGGGATAAAGAGTACCTTAAATGCTTAAATGGGGCACTGTACACAAAAGGCCTACCAGGTTCCCATCAGAACAGTTAGTTGAAGACTGGGGGACTGGAAACACTGGCTGCAGCCAATTTATTTTTTTTCTATTTGTTAATCCACTTTGTCCAAACACTATGAACATTTGGAGCATTTAGTTCTAAATATGTCAAGTGCTCCTTTAGGGAAGAACTTGAAAAACGTAAAATCTTCTCTTAAGATCAAATTCATTGCCTGAGCTCAAAATTACTCTTCTCTACACAAATAAACCACACACACACATACTTGTGCGCTTTGTCTGCACTGCAGGAATTGTCCTGGGATAGCACTGTGCTGTCTGTGGAGCCTGCTAAAAAGCCTCACTTTCTGATACTGAGAGAGGGCTGCAAATATTAACATATAGTTGTGGGCAGTGGGAAGCAAGAATGACTATCCCAGAACATAACAAATCTAAAAATAAATTGCCTCCATTTTCACCTATTGCACACCAGTGGGGGTAAAACAACTTTAATTAGTGGAACAGGACAATAGCAATGGAATTGGCTTGGTCACAAGATTTTTGTAGGATGACACTGATGGTATTACTATCCAACTTCAAAGATTTGGAAAGATGTGGTTGCTAACACTGGATAATAGAAACCTGTTTTTCATCAACTAGGCTGGCCTGACAAATTAAGTCTGTGGAGTCATTAGATTAAGATAAGAGCTTATCTCCTAGACTGACATTTATTCAGAGGTTTTTATGCTGCTCAGCTAGTAATTAGTGCAGTTGAATTTTTAACACTGCTTTGTCCAGTCACTTGACAAATTTGAAATATATACAGTTTTGATTAAAAAACAAAACAAATTAAAAACCTACCATCCAAGAATACAATATTATTAGCTTGGAAAGGTTTTAAGAAGAGTTGAGATGATGCTAAAAATCTTCAAGGAGGTCAGAAGTGCTTTTGCTGTTGACTCATTTCCATACACAGATTGAGAGGCTCCATAAACTAAATTTTTAGGCACTAAGCAGCAGATATCAGTAGCAAATCTGTAATTTCTTTAATGCCCATCCATTTTGTAATTCTGTTGCTTTAGAGGGGCAGGAATATGGTGCAGGCTGTGGTCCTGCTCATTAATGCTTGTCTGCCTCCTTCAGCACTGAGGTTAGGATTTCAGGAGGGGGCAGTTTCAAAAGGAATCTTCTTTCATACGGCTGATTTAATGGGATAAGGTTTATTTTTCCTGGCCTAATTTTCTTGTAATAACAGATGGATTGTTCCACAGTAAACCAATGCATTACTTTTGGACGCATGTTTTTAAATTGCTTTAGACTAACAAGTATCACTTTTTTTAAACAGTTCTTTTGAGTAACTGAAGATCAGATTTGGATTAATAATTAGTGATTAAATGGATGACTGTTTGTTTATGAGGTTTGACAGTTTGTTACAGCTACATCCTGTTACAGCATTTGTTTTGTCCAAAGTGCAGCCATCTCAGCATCTATGGTTGTTGCCTTTAGAAAAACACAGACAAGAGGAGTTCATGGTAGTAAATTATGGTGCATCCAACTGCTTTAGTTCTGTGATTACTGTCTTTCACAAAAACAACAACAACAAGAAAAACCTCTTGTTTACATTTTGCACCATACTGCCAAGACCCCTGAACTCTGTGGACTCAGGGCCAGGGCCATCAGCTGCAAGGGTGACAACATTGTCACTCACCTGCACTCCTGAGCTTGAAGCATCAGTGATAGAGTAGGACACAGGGTCTCAGCCTGACTGGGACCAGGATCTGCATGCTGGTTTTCCATGTCCATTTCTGTGGGTTTTCATGGCATTTATAGAACCCCAAATCATGAGAGGAGTTTTAGCATCTGATAAGTACAACAGGTTTTCCATGGTTGGAATGCCATGGATGGGAAGTAAGGCAAGAGGCAGGGAGTTACTTCAGATCTTTGCACAGCTAGGAATGAAACCCCACTGGTCTCTACATTCTAAGCCAGACCCTTGACCTAGACCTGCCATGATTTCTGTTTCAATGCAGATGCTTTCAGCCCTCTGTGTCTGCTAAGGCCCTTGATACTTCCCATTGGAGATGTGAAACTCTATATATTTTGTATATATTTCATATATGTGAAAAATTCAAGCTCTGTGGCAATCTCTGCCACTGGACACCCCACCATTCCTGGTCTGTACTTGATGTCTCAGCTTGTGGTCAGGAGTGCCTAGAGGTAAAGATGGAGACAATATTTTTGCTCATTAAATGGCCTGAAAAGAAATTTGCATCAAGCTGAACCACTTGCATCAATTCCCCAAAAGCCTGAAGTACTGCTTTGCTCTCTAAATTTTAGCTGTTAATGCTGCCTTTGCTGTCAACAAGGTCAAAAATCCTGCATAATTCCCAATATCTAACTCACTTCCCAGCTGAGAGAATTGAAACTCTTTCCTGGACCTTGGGTGAGCATGAGGGAAAGACACAATTTCTGATGCCTCTAGGGAGGAGCATGGCCTCAACAGAGGGAGGAGGAAGGATTTAAATTCAAACTTCCCAGGATTTGTGACAGCAGCATCCCTATTTTTCTATATTGTTTTACTTTCCTGGGTTGTGCACTGCTATGTTGTACATTACTGTAGAAGCTGGATAGTGTCAGCACTACCCTGGCAAAGAGCCTAAAGATTCTCCTGCCTTGGACTAAAGGGGAAAAGTTACTATCACCCAGACACACCAACAGAACCAAAGAAAGACCTCACCTCTGGGACAAAACTCCAGATATGTGAAACTATTAACATCTCCTTTTGATGGGCTGGAGATTATGGCATAGAGGTGTCTTAATGTTGTCTGTCACAGCTGTCTATCAAGAGTGCTGGCTCAGGGGGCAGTTCTTTGGCCCCACAGCCTTTTCAGACCTCCCCTGCTGCCACCATCCTCGTGTAGTTCCATGAGAGATAGCACTGTCTTGCCCTTTTGCCTTCGGCCAACAATTTAAAGACTATTGCTGCTTGATGGTGCAGGCAAATAAATTAATAGCCTTGCTTCTGGCCGCAGTGTCTAGAGTCTGAGACCTTCACTGGCCCCACACAGAAAGCCGAGGATTGACAAAAGCACTAGCAAAAGAGAAGTCCAAACAGGTCAAGGGAAGGGGCATTGCAGGCTAATAAAACCTGTTACTATATGGAGAAATTTGCTCAAATTCTGATGCCAGAAAAGACAGCCTAGACTGGCAGGTAAATCTCCCTGAAAATAGCAGAAATCAAGGCTAGAGCAACGTATTTATCCCAGGTTACTTAGTAAATATGGAAATACTGTAAAAAGAGAATTGGAGATTTTACAGAAGAAGGTGTCATTGAATAGCAATAACAGTACAACGATGCTTTACTCTGCCCTCCATTTTTCAGTGTCCTGCTCTCAGGTTGTTGGTTGCTGTTCAGCATTCGGCCAAGGTCAGACAGGTGAGTGAGAATTTTTTCTGAAGTTTCTTGTGTTTCTAATCAATTTTTGAAATTACAATAAAGGGCAATAACTTTTTTAACTGGCAAATACATTTTTAGTGTCATCAGAAAATGGTGCCTGTGAACTTGGATGTTACTCTGACTTTTTATGATTGTTTTTGGCTTCTAAGTTTGGTGCAAGGGGTTGCCATGTCCCAGAAAAAAATATGCTTGCCCTTTTTAATGGAATTCCATAGGCTGAAATTTATCCATGGTAAATGTTTCTCAGTACAGTAAGTTACACAGGAGGTTCCACACACATATCCTTTGCTCTCAGAAATGAAGGTGGGCATTCAGTAGCACAAGTACATGGTACAGCCATCAAGTTGTTTGCGTTTCCCCCAGGAATTCAACACTTTTCACAAATAACTACACTTTGCAGTTCTGTAACACAAATTCTGTGACCCCACAGGACAACTGCAGAAGTAGGGTAAACACCTCTCATTCTATTTTATAGGTACTTAGCACTTATGAAGCGCAAGCTCAAGGCAGGCTGTGAGGAGCATCTACACTTAGAGAAGTCTTTCTGGAAAGCCAGTAGAAACTGTTTGCTCAAATATTCGTGGTAAGTCCAATGGTCAGTGGTCAATGCAGCTGTTGGGCTGGTGTGTTCCCTTGCACCACGTTAAAGTCCCTCTGCAATAGCCCGGCCTCTCCCCAGTTTGTTTTTCTGTTGTATGTTATTCATTAAACCCTTTGCTGTGACATGCCATTGCCAGTGTGCCAAATCCTGAGCAAATCATATCCTCTGTTCTTCTGTTGCAGATTTGTGAGATAATCTACTATAGATTAATCATTTCAGTCTTATGGTGCAATGTCAAAAATAAATTTGGGTTATGAAGCTGGAGGGGAGCCACTTGGGGGTGGTGTGTTCTCACTGACACTCCTTATTTGACTTTGAAAACAGTGTCATGGCAAGATTTTTGGAGCTGATTGTTACCCCATGGAATCCAAATCACAAGGTAAAAATGCTGTGGAGTAAGTTTTCATCTTTACAAATATCAGCTCAATGTTGAATTGTAAACGATTTTCAGGCTATTACCTTCCCTTTCCTCACAACATGAAACATATCTGGGCTGATCCATTACATCTCTTTAGAATATAAGATGGCAGGAAAATGAATAGAATAAAATAAAAGCCAACCCCTTTTTAGGACTGAATGTCTGCTGGGGATGGAGGTATCCAACACGGAAAAATAATACAGGCCAGGAACACAGCCAAATATACTGTAAGAAAATATTAATTTGCATAATTTAAAATATTCTGTAACATTTTCTGAGATCCCAAATGTCGAACAGTGAGTAATTTGTCTAATACTGCAGTTCTTGTTGCCCTCCCAGCTGAATCACATTAAGTCCTTGGTGTCTCCAAACCAGAGCAGGGGTTAGTGCTTACGTAGAGTCACTGTCCTTAGCTTCCTGGTCTCCTCTGCAAGACAGGAAGATCCACAATCCTATATGAATTAGGTATGAACTGAGAAATGAGACATTTAGTTCTATCTATGCTGCCATGTACCATCCACCTAGACAGCAAGGCTTTATTCTGCCATCAGTTATTGAATACAGACCTACAGTGGGTTCATGACATGCTTTACCTTCCAAGGGATGGCAGAATATTGCAGGGAATACAAGGAATGGAAAAGCACTATTTTTGTTACAGTTTCTTTTGCTTGCGTGAAAGTAAATCAAACCAGACTCCATGCTGAGTGATATATCATATAACCCTTCAATGTGATATGTGCCCAACGATTTGTTTTTCACTATGGTAGCTTTTCACAATCCATAAGTCAGATGGAAGGTAGAGAGATTTCCAAGCTTGAAATGCAAAGTGTTTTTTTTAAAGATATGCTAGGGAATTTTTTCCCTACCAAGAACAGTTACTGAAGAATACAGATGAAAATATGTGCTGGAATGTATTCACTAATGATTTACTTAAAATATGTGCCAGAACATATTCACTAATGATTTACTCAAAAGATATGATGGCATCCAGAGTCCCTTACAGAGTTCTTCTGAGCAATTAGTGCATTAGAAGTGTGCATTCAAGCAATATTAAGACTCTAGCAATAAGATAACCAACAGAAGAAAATTACTAGCATAGTGCGAATCTGAATTGATTCTGAATCTGAATGGAATGTATCTGTCTTCCAAACAAGACCTATCTTTTGTATGCAATGGGTAATTATGGTCGTATTTCCAGATCAAAGAATATTCTGAGTTGGAAGGGACCCACCGAGATCATCAAGTCGAACTCTCAAGTGAATGGCCCATATGGGGATTGAATCTTGGTATTATTAACACCATGTGCAGCATCATGTGCTAAAAAGCTGGATGTGTGACCCTAGTTAGAGAAGAACATGGATAGCATGTCAAAAAAAAATATGCCTTTAAAATATCATTAGAACATTGATATGATCGGTGACTCATAACAGTATGTTACTAAAAAAGTGATGGGCAGAAAGCCTCAAATATATTTGCTAATTGAG